>NC_052535.1:44426792-44730608 GCF_016699485.2 Gallus gallus | reverse complement strand
CTGGAGTAAAATTGCTGACCCTCATGGACTTATTTTCCATTTCAACTGGTGTGACCGAGAGAATGATTTTAGCTATCGTGTGTGCAGAGAAGACTAACAGCAGGAAAACCTGCCTGCACAAGGGATGAGTTCGAGTCAATATTGAATAGCATCCCAGCACTGGAGATTTTGGAGAAGGCAGTTTTCATTTTTCCCATACTGACATGCCACATTGTTTGCAAGGACATCACAGGGTGCCTGTCCAATTTACCAGTGCCAGTGGCTGGCCATTAGCAGCTAGATGATGCCTCCTGACAACAGAAAGCCATACAGTGGGGACAAGGCCATGTATGCTGGGCCCAACTACAGGGCCAAAACGTCAGCATCCCTGAAGGCTGAGGGACACCTAACAACAGCAGCGTGACACACACGCATCCATTACCAGCTCCTACTCAATACATATCTTGTAAGAAACAGGAGTTCCAGCCATGTAACCTTGGGTCAGCAGAGGAAGACAGTAAGGCCACCATGCTGATGCTACAGGGGAGACCTCATTACGGCCTTCCAATACTTGAAGGGAGCATATAAACAGGAGGGGCAATGGCTGTTTACGAGGGCGGATAGCTATAGAACAAAGGGGAATGGTTTTAAACTGAGACAGGGGAGGTTCCGGTTAGATATTAGGAGGAAGTTTTTCACCCAGAGGGTGGTGACGCACTGGAACAGGTTATCCAAGGAGGCTGTGGATGCCCCATCCATGGAGGCATTCAAGGCCAGGCTGGACGTGGCTCTGGGCAGCCTGGTCTGGTGGTTGGCAACCCTGCACATAGCAGGGGGATGAAACTCGATGATCATTGTGGTCCTTTTCATCCCAGGCCATTCTTTGATTCTACATTCTAAGAGGACACTTCTATGCCTGCATATTTCTAGCAGCTTAACTGATAAGACATTTGTTATCACTACTTTTTTGCAAGTATTTTTGCAAGTAAATACCAGAAGCACGTATTTGCTATTTAAGGTGTGACCTGTAAGCCAAGTAGCAGAGGGAGACCCATGACTCAGATTTGTGACACAGCATGCATGCAAACCCTCCCATAGGTGCAGTAAATCACACTTGATTTTGCAGTCCCCACTACTTGTTAATGGTCTTCCTGTTGCTTGCTCCAGTTCACCGAGGGCACTTCTACTCCTGCAGGAGCAGAAGTGCCAGCAGGGTGCAGCAGGCTGCACTGACACAACCAAACGCATTTCCTCCCTCCCTCAGCATCAAGCATGGGACACAACAGCAGCATAATAAAGTATCATTGCCATCATTAGTGACATGAAGGACTGCCCTCCATTAATTTTCCTGATGGCCAGGTCTGCCCTCTGTTTGCTTCCTTCCACCTTTCAAGCATGCTACTAAGCCTCAGCCTCCAAGAAGCACAGTCTATAAATCAAACCATCAGCAGTTCTTCAAAATGAGCAAAACCGTGCACTTAACTTCCTTCTTCCTATGTCTGTCATCTTTCTGCACAGTAAATTAGAATCTGATACACATTTGTTAACTTCCTGACAGAGCAGAGATGAGCCAGCATCAGCAACTCCCCAAAGGATCTAAAATTCACACAAGTGACAATTCTTGTATTTCTAATTCACAAGGAGTTTTTGCAAACATTCATATGGATATATAGGGCTAATCTAAAAATATATTGGGCAGACAAACGTAAGTATACATTTCACATCTGTCATCCACAATGCACCACAAGGAAAAAGAGAGCAAACCTGTACTCAGTTTATTATGCATTCCCACAGGAAACAGCCACCTGCTCCTTAAGACTTCTGCAGAAGTTCCTGCATGTGTTTCTGGTTTTAAGGGTCCGTACTGGCACTGCGAGAAAGTCAGCAGCCCAAACCAGCAGCTGCACCAAGCTCTGTGTATGCAGGGTGCCACGGAGCCTGCAGGACCACACTGCTGCACACCCTCCATCCTCTGCAGGGAGCCTTCATTCTTTCACGCATTTCCCTTCAGTGTTTCATTGCAAAAGAGAGAAGGAAAAAAAAAAAACCAACGAAAAACAACAAAACCACAACCAGTGCCTGCAGTAAAGAGTATGGCTTTCATAGTCATTTCTTTCGAGAGTTTGTCTTTAGCCTTTGAATGAAGTAAAAAAAAATAAATCTGTATGATAAGCAAGGTTATTCTGATTGCATCTGACAGCTTTAAAGTGCACCCCTTTCTCCTCAAGAGACTTTGATCCGCTGGCTAACAGGACTTGTAGTTGCAGAAAATTACCTTGTCATCTGCAACACAGTGTTACAGGCTGGTATTGACAGTGCAAAGTGTCAGTAACTGATGCACGGACCAGCAGGGCAAAATAATTAATAATGCAAACCTGTTCCCATCTTCCTCTCCACAAGCAGACTCAGACTGAGCTGACTGCTCTCCAGGATCCCTTGAACGCTGCTTCCTCATCTTGCCTTGGCTAAACTACCTCAACACTTAGGAGAAAGACTTACCAGGATAAAACACAGGAAAATGTTTTTAACGATAAGGATGGTGAGATGCTGGCATAGCTGCCCAGAGAGGTGGTGGGAGCCCTGCCTCTGGAGACACTCAAGGTCAGGCTGTATGGGGCTCTGAGCAACTGATGTAGCTGTGGATGTCTCTGCTCACTGCAGAGGAGTCAGACTAGGTGGCCTTTAAAGGTCCCTTCCAATGCAAACACAATTCTGTGATTCTATGACAGGCCATAAAGGAAAAGCAGCAACCCGAAAAAGGGCACTTGGGTATTCTGCAGAAATTTGTCAGCTACTCTGTTCACCACAAAAGCACAAAACAAGTTTCTGTACTTCAGCTTTGCACAAAGGCTAAATCAAAGAGAAATCCCAAGTAAAAGGTCAATGGCTAATCCACTGAGCTGCAGCAGAGTGTATCACTTACTCCACCTTGTAACAACACGTGGAGGCACAGGGGAAAATCAGACAGAAAATCTATCCTGGTAGAAATAACACCTCTTGCTGCTGGGTATCAAAAGTGCATTTCAAAAAGCTATTTCAAGAATCAAGATGAAGCAGGGAAGACAGAAGAAAGCTGCACCATCTGAAGGATAAAGGCTTGAGGTGAATCAGACAGTTGAGGGCAAAAGCATCACATTTCTAGGTTCTGTTGCCTGCAGGTTGACAAGGCCCAACTTCCTTTAACATCCAGCAGAACATCTCCATGGACTGGCTCAGGCTCTTCACCTGTTGCAAAGGCCAAGAAGGATGGAAAATAGATGGAAGACAGGTGCAGAAGGTGAGGATTTATGCAGATTGCTCTCCCAGCCTCACGGGCTGCCTGTCTTCTGTTTCTCTGCTTACTGTAACTAGAATCAGCAATCCAGTTTGCCTTGATAGCCAAAGTTCACCTGATCATAGAATCACAGAGTCATAGAATCATTAAGGTTGGAAAAAAACACTAAGATCATCTACTCCAACCATCAACCCGTCAGTCCAGCCACGAACCCATCAACAAACTGCACTATGACAGCCTGTTGTCTTTTGATTTTGTGTTTGTATTAGAGAGCACAGCCTTTGCTCACTGTCAGGGGCAGGTGCTGCTGAAGTGCTGCTCTGTTTCTTCTGCCTTCAACAGAGGTTTATCCTATTGTATCCTTAGCACAAACCCTGCACTCTGAGCACATTTCAGATCAAACACAAATATCAAAGCCAAAGCAATTTGCATCCATCAGCTACAATCAAGATCACTGGCAACGTTGCTGTGGCATTCTGGGCTTCACCTGCCCTGCGAGTTCAAAGGCTACAGCAATAACCATTAGCATATTTCCACAGACAGGGCAAGCGAATGAGTGAATATTTAAACAGTGCCAAAATATCACAATGGTCCTCCTCTGCCTCAGAATTGGATTTGTCAGCTCCTAAATTGTGTGCATTTCCAAGCAATGCAACACACTATCTGAAAAGCCATCACATAGTCCCCATTTCTATGGCAAATTGCTTCATAAACGTTAAGCTAAAGGATAACATTATGTTTCCCGCTGCAATTAGACAGTGGCTCCTGACAGACAGAAATAATGTGTTTTATATACAGTTCGTTATTTACCAGGGAGAAAACTGGAAAGAATCGCAAACCAAATGTGGGGCAGCCAGAGGATGCTTTTACCTGCTCTGTTCCCAGGCTCACGATCCATTTCTGAACTGGTTTCAGTAACCGAAGGAGCATGAGTACATTGTGTATATGCCTTCCCAGATAAATAGAAAATGTAGAATTAGGAAATGTAAACATGCCACTGCTAGGAGCCAGCAACACGCGCTGTATGACGGACTCATGCTGAGATGTCACGTAGGGTGGGTCACTGTGACCCGTGACAGATTCTGCAGATGGCTCTGTGCTGCCCAGTTCTACAGGAGATAGCAGTTGCTGGTTGAGATGCAAGACAAAGCTGGAATCAAGCCAGCCTGGACGTTTGCTTCCTTATCACCGTGGGTTTACCCGAAGTTATTTCTTCAAGAAATATTGTGGAAGTAGAAAGCTGTGACAGCTCTACCAGAACTTCTGGGAGCCCTACTTTTACTTAAGAGGTCGCACTGTGGTATCTAAATTAGAAGGTGACACGGTAATGATAGGGGAAAACATTGAAATAGCAAGAAGGCACTCAAGAAGTCAAAAAGACATTAAGGAACGTCTTAAGTCATCAAGGACTTTAAATTCAGAGAATGTTACCCTGCCAAGGCACCCAAGCATTGCACCCCAGAAGAACAGTGTTTTCAACCAAACAACTTCAAAGTTTCACTACTAAACTCTCTCCTCTCCCCTCCCCCCCCCACTCCAACCCACACAAAAGTTCCTTCACTGCAAGGAAAATAAGCTTTCAGCACCAGCCCTGCTTTTAATTGCAAGGATTGAGAAGTAACAGATGGCAGAGAGAGCAAGAAGAGCATCTACTGACCCAGCAGGTGATGTGACTGCAAAGCACCACATGTGTGCTGAGGTCCTTCACTGGCCAGGACTGGGATTTAAGCATATTATTACATGAGCTGCAGACGAGATAGCCAGGATCAGCTTTCCCACTTAGGAAAGAATTCTCTCATTTTCTGCCTGAAGTTGTAAGTGATTCAAACATCTCAGCCTGACTCCTAGGCTTCTAACCTGCTTACAGATAGATGGACGATGTGATCACTTCTGATCCTACCCTTTGAACAGGAATGATTTAGTGGAGAGTTTCCAAGAGTCTTCCAACTGAAGAGAATAACCATTATCCTGCCAGCCCAGTGATACAGGATCATACCCTCCCTTACACCGCACCACAGGGAGGGACGGTATCTACTCCTTGTACACGCTGACATGAAAGTTTTTCAGGGAGGTAACTGTGATTAGATCTGACTGAAATCCAACTTAATTTCTCAACCAGACTGTGATCTTTATTTACCTGGATGCTGTGCCACTGCTGTCAAGTGGAATAATTCCACGCTGGGCTTTTCTCAGTCATCCGCTAGAGGAATATCTGTAAGGGGAGCCTGTCCAGGAGATGAATGATAGCGCTGAAGAGCAGCTCCATGAACTATTCTAGCACCAAGCATGGGGATTTTATCACCATGAATTCCTGAACTGCATTTAGTTGCACTGTGAATCCAATTTATTCACATAGATTATTCAATAATGCTCAAAAAAGGACTTCCTTTAACTGCCCCCGTGCCCCCAAAACAGAACTGATGTTTAGAGGAACCGTTCATCAACAGGAAGAGAAATCATAAGTAACAAATGCCATCAGGACAAAGCGCTCAGCTGGTGCCCACAGATCCAATCTCACCAGTTTCCAGGGCTGATGCTGCCAGGCACTGGTGTTCAGTTGGTAGCAGTGTGAGTGGGAGAAGACAGAGGCTTCCTGCAGATGCACCTCAGCCTGTGTGGTGCAAAGGGCACAAGGGATGCAGTCTGCAGAAATGCTTGTCAACGCGCAAACCACTGAGCATTTAATGAACAAAAGGTCAAGTCATTTTAGCATGCCATCACAATCAGACACATGCAAAATAATGATGGAGACATACAATTTGGCTGTGTGTAAAGGGCTGATTCCTATTTTCCTTCTGCATTACATTTTAATCAGGCTAAACATCACTCCTCTCTGCTTCTGCTAGCCAATTTTTAAGATCTTCAGCTTTTCAGAGTTACTTCTATGTGGTTTTTTTTTCTTTTTTTTTTCAGAGTTTTTATATTTCTCAAGAAAGACTGAGTAAAGTGTGATAAGTGTTGAAGTGCTGCCTGAACAAAGGTGAAGCCCAAGAAAAAAATGATGACAAGGCACTCGCCAAAATTATGTGTACAAGTTGCAAAGATGAATTCAACAGTCCATAGCAAGGACATAAGCAGAACTGAGTATGCATAGGGCTTTTTGTTGGTTTGGTTTCGTGCTTTTTTAAGGAGACACATTTAAAGCCAGCAGAAAGATTGCCTCCAGTTTCAGTGCAAAGAGTTTTAAGAAGTCTCGAATATTTTCATGGGAAAGAAATGGATAAAGGATCATAGAATTGTTTGAGTTGGAAGCGATCTTTAAAGGTCATCTGTCTAGTCCATCTCTTCTGCAACGAACAGGGACACGTACAGTGACAAAGGCCCTACTGTAGCAGAAAGCTACAATATGTGAGAGGGTTGTGCACAAAGGACTGTATCAGGCCAAGTAGATTTTTTTATTTCTTTAACTTCACACCACATCGTTTCATGGTATCTCTCCTCACACAAGGAAGGCACGCACTGCCTGCATCCAGATGGGTGCTGTGAAAAAGTCCCTTCTTCCATGTCAGATGTGTCTAGGCTCAAGCATCTCCCTTCCAGAAGAGTTCTCCCAGGTACTAAAATGAGTAATATCGTAGAACCACAGAATCCCCTGAGCTGGAAGGGACGTGGATCATGGAGTCTAACTCTTGGCTTCACACAGGACCACCCAAAATCCAAACCCCGTGTCTGAGAGTGGTGTCCAAAGGCTCTTGAATTCTGGCAGCTTGGGGTCATGACCACTGACTGAGCTGGGGTGCCTGTTCCACCACCCTCAGGTGAAGAAACTTTTCCTAACACTCAGCCATAGGAGGGTCAGATTGGTTATTTGCAGAAAGATCAGCAAGGCACTGGCGCAGGCTGTGCAGGGAGGTGGTGCAGTGACAGTCCCTGGGAGTGCTCAACAACCACGGAGATGTGGCACTGAGGGATGTGATTAGTGGGCGTGGTGGGGATAGGTTGGGATTGGACTTGGTGATCTTAGAGGTCTTTTCCAAACTCAATTTCCATGATTTTTTGAGGAAACCCAGGCTCTAAGATACCCGTGTGGTGCAGGAGACTGGGAAACAGCACAGATAAGAAGGGCTCTACCAGGTCAGCCCAGAGGCTGCATCTGACAATGATGACCAGCAGCCACCGAAGGATGACTGTACCAACAGTATCAACACAAAACAATATCTTCTCAGGAACATTTCCCTAGTCCCTGCAAAAACCTTCCAATGGGCCCTGTTTACAGGCATTAGGAGTCCTGAAAATTCAGCCTGAAGACAGAACACTCCCTCCCTGCAGGGGGCTACAAATCATGGCAATTTGAAAGGCAAGAAGCTTACTTGGTTTTTGTCTTAGCCTGTCTGGCTGCCCGTAGGACTGAGAGGAGTCAGGTCTTGTTATTATTCTGCCCTGTACTATTAAGGTTTTATAGCCTGACTTAAAAAGGAGATCTTTTCCCTGAGTGACCTGGGGCGGGGTGAGCATGGCTCAGTGCCAGGCATGCACATTTTTATGTGATAAATAATCAGTTGTGCGCCCAGTGTATGATTCTTGTTAAAATCCAGGCGCTGGAACAGCTCCCGAATCGCACTGCTACCACCTCCACCAATCTCTTTTGCATCTCATTGGCATTTGAGAACGTTAATTGACTCATTATTTCAATTCATATTCAGGGAAGGAAGTTGATTAAGGCAGGCAGATGCAGAATCTCCAGACGCATTTGTAGCTGCGTTGTTTGTCCCGGCAGTTTACTCGAGTTATTAGAATACTTAGGAAGTAATAGCCAGGAGAACAGGGAACAAATCCTGGGAAGAGTGGCCCCTTGCAGAATTCATCTTCTAGCCCACTGTAACACAGCCTTGCCCTTCACCAGACCTCGCCCTGACAAAGCTCAAAGAGAAAAAGCTCAACCTGAACACTGGAAACTAAGCAAAAACTGCTCCAAACTATCAAGAGGCTCCCAGCAAAGTTCCACTGGTCGTTTGCTTTGGGATGGAGGCTGACGTGGAGCGTCCTCTACAGATACCATCTGGCAGCGTTATGTGATCTAACCTCTGTTCCCGATCTCATTTGAAGGTACAACTACATCCAAGACAGAAGCTTTGTGCCACTGTAAGTCTGGACACAGATTTGAGAGATCATTTTGTCTCTTCTCACAGAAAGTAACTGTGCTCACATTAAAGCTCTGACCAGGAGAGCGAGATGAATGAATGAATAAATAAATAAATAAATCAGTCAGTTTTCACCTGATCTTAATCTAGGCAAGTCTTCCAGTAGGACATGATGGTAACCACGTTGCAACTTATGTTGTGCTTGCACCACATCCAATCAACCTCAAACTAAATTTGAGCTGCAGGATGTGTTTAAAGAAAACTCTGGAAATGCAGATATTCCATAGACATGAATCCAGCTTCTCCCTGCTGAAGTGCAGCATCATTACTGCTGTAAAGACGAGCCTACTTTGAAACTCTTAGTCTCTTTCCCTTCAGATGCACAAACACCATCTTGAACAAGGAAAATATCCCTTATGGAAGTGTATTAGAAAAGCAACATTAGAAGAAATGGGTCCTTCAGCGCTGTTATGATCTGTCATGTAAATACATAATTAAGGACTTTTTAAAATGCAGATTATGTAAATACATATTAAGGGTCTTCTTAAAATGCAGATTTTCGACCCTCTGGAACTGAATGATTCCTCTGGAGCTGTTCGTAAACACATATTTACATTCTGAAGTGCAGATTACCAAACCAATAGTCTAGCAGCTTCTCCTTCAGTGACCTTCTAAATTTATCTACGTGAAGATATGTCCACAACAACAACAACAAAAATCTGGACAATTACCATCTCTGCAGAGGACAAAGTTCTCAGCAGAGATAGCCTTTAAAATAAAACGGTAAGAAAACTGATGAGTGCTTCTATCCAGCTGATGCTAAGTTAGTAAACCCTGCACGCACACACATACTTTTCCCCCACAATGGTTAAAAGCAGCAGCTCAGCGCCGTACAGTTGGATCAACATTTTGTGCCTTAAAAGGTAGTTATAGCCAATGAAGTCAGATGGATAAAAATAAAATGAAATGTCAAATGCACGTCCACATGGAAAATGCAATGGGCAAACAAACCCACCAGCACGTTAGTTGTCTGTCGGACTTGTCACTTGTTCCCAATGCATGAATTTTGAAGAATATGACACAGTAAGTTGCTGGGTAGAACTATGAAAATAGGCATTGGGAACAAGCTGGCTTTTTCAGCTATCCTATACACTGGTAGAGTTGCACCTTGCTAGACTAGCTAAGATTTTGGCTTATGGAATGCTTCAGCAGAAGCATTCTCAGGCTTGCATTAGCCCACATTCCAGATGGATTGGACAACTCCACCGGGGAGCCTGCTTGCTAAAGAAACCACTCTTTTGTGTCTTGTAACAGGTTAATTCTATCAAAAAGTAGCAAAAAAATAAAATTAAATTAAAAAAAAAATTGCAAGCTAACAATTATTCTAAAATCCAGATTGCACGTGGAGCCTTTTCAGAACCTGATAGAAATGCAGGATTTCCATGGAAACTCACCACTCACAGCGTAACACACACTTGTTAAACCAGAAGAACTTCAAATCTGCCAAGGTAGTTTTTGCCCACCAGAAGGGAGAGTAAAGCACTGAAAAATAAAACAAAAAAAACCCAAACCAACCAAACCCTAAACCTACAACTTGTTCCTTTCTTTCCCTTATGGTCCAGCCAACGCTTTAACCCATAGTGTTGGTAAACCACCATACACAGGAGCAGCCTAGTTTATCTGCCTGACACTAATGCCGCTAAATTTTTGCCAGTAACAGAAACAGAAAGAGTACAAGCTGGGTTGAAGCTGCTGTCATTGTCCAAAACAGACTTCCAACAATACTCCTTCAGGAGACTACACACCCAGGGCTCAAATAATCACTTCTCAATTAATGTCAACAGAATGCTTAGATCTCTCAGGTGACTTGAGAAAGGGGCAGATAGGACTGATTTTTAAAGATGAAAGAATACAGAATTTGAGTCGAAGCAGACTGCTAAAACATAGTATATTGTGCCTTGGGAAAGAAGATAAGCACCTGGTCTGAAGTGGTAAGAAACACAAAATCCACCTGATTCTTTTCAATATTCCGAGGTGCTTGACTTGCAATAATTTTCACTTTTTGTAGCTTAAGTCCAAGGTTATACCCCATCATATTACGCTACTGATAACTCAAACTCCTCAGGCAACTTTCATGCTCACATCCACTTTTAACTTCTCTTACCTCTGAGTTTTTTCCCTGAGAAGTTGTCTAGCATGAAATGCTACAGGGCTCGTACGGAGTGTCTGCAGAGTCCACACACTGATATTTGGCTTGCTGTGAACTTACAGGTTTGTCTCTGTTTTGCTGTTAAGTTTCAAATTCTGAGAGCTAAAAGGATCATATTACAACATCCCTCTTTTAAATAATGTTTTAAATGGCTTTAGAAGCAAGAGCATAGCCTCTGTGTTTCTCTGCTTGTCAAACAAAGCCACAGAAACACCTCCAGAACATTCCAACCCTTAAAAATACTTCAATATATTGAGCAGCTGAAGTTAAAATCAGTTATTTACTAGACTAATTGGACACCATGAGACAGAACTATCAGAGTCGCCTGCCACTCAGGTTGTGTAAATTACCTCCGCAAAGGAGTTCCTGTACTACAATACACTGCACACTTCACAGTTTGCTTTACCTTCTGTATCACAGCACCTGTTCCAAACATAATGTCACAGTGTGAAATTCAGAAGCGCTCTTGGATGTCCCTGCTTGTACGAGCCCTTGATTCACAGCCCTGTGAAGTCAGTGCCTTTGATCACTGTCATCAGATACAGAGTTCACTGTCAGCCTCTGTCAGGAGACACCACAGACAGTGCTGGAAGGAAATAGCCATACCAGGAACCAACCTGAATCTGTGCCAAATAGGAATAAACAAACGTCTTTAGACTTCAGGGAAGGTAAACATAAGTGACAGGTGATAGAGCACTGGCTGATCCTGCTGTGGCATAGCAAGTGACCTCCTGGTGTCTCTCGGTCCTTGGTGGGAAAGAAAGGGAGTCCATCATCTCTCCTGAAAGTATTTTAGGGGTTAAGGAAGGTTGTGAAGAGGAGGAACACTGGGAGATCTACTAGAGCAGTTTCACTCCTGCTAGAAAGATACTAGGAATAGAAGGGGAGAAACCCTGTTAAATGCAATATATTAAAAAAATTGGTAGGGCAGATAAGAATGGTGCTGGGAAGGTTCAGGTAAGCT
This sequence comes from Gallus gallus, assembly GCF_016699485.2. Taxonomy (NCBI): domain Eukaryota; kingdom Metazoa; phylum Chordata; class Aves; order Galliformes; family Phasianidae; genus Gallus; species Gallus gallus. Next base: position 44,719,101 of record NC_052535.1, on the reverse strand, counting down.
TTATCTCATAGCTAAGTATTTTTTTTTCCCCGGAAAGTTAACAATAGCTTGATATATTGAATGAACATCTTTGAGGTCTGGTGCTTAAGTTGCATCAGGGGAGGTTCAGGCTGGATATTAGGAAACATTTCTTCTCAGAAAGAGTGGTGACGCATTGGCACAGGCTGCCCAGGGAGGTGGTGTAGTGACAGTCCCTGGAAATACTCAACAACCATGGAGATGTGACGCTGAGGGACATGGTTAGTGACCAGAGTGGGGGTGGACAGGGTTGGACTTGGTGATCTTAAAGGTCTTTTCCAGCCTTAATGGTTCCATGATTCTAAGGTGGGAATGAGCTCCTCCATGACTGTGAGACACAGCACTTGGCGCCAACCACTGGAAAACTTGACCTCAGATTTCTGGAAAATGTGATTTATGGAAATCAGTTGGGTCTTTTTGGATTTGCCCGGTTACAGGATGTGAGTAGAGCTGGTCAGAAAATTCTGACAGAATACCTTCCTGTCACAAAGCAGTAACTCATAAAAACTGAAACGCTTAGCATGTTTTGACAATATATCACTTCTCAAAATGACAAAAGGACTTTTGATCAAGCAAATTCACTTCACTATGACTTTCATTTTTATTCTCCCTGTTGAAATGAGTTCCACCCCACGCTGGTGATGATAACATTTTTTTTTAAAATGAGGGCAAGTTCTTTTTTCAGATTTTCCCTGGGCTGCCAAAACCTGACTCTTCACCCTACCCTATGCACTATCTCTGCTTCTATTATAAGAATGCAGCCCAACATCACACAGAGCTCAAGTTCCAGCAGCACCCTGCACACCAGCAGGCTTCAGGGGGAGTTGCCTTTCCTCACTTTCAGGAGAGGCAGGAAGAACATGAGTTAAATGCAAGTAGCTGCAGCACAAAGTGCTTTAGGGAGAATAAAAGCCATTCTAAAAGAAAAGCTGGCTTCCTGACAAACACGTTCCAGCAAATATGATTCTCTTTAAGGTCTGCTGCTTTACCAGTAGTAACTAATAATAACAGACTGCCCTGCATGCGACACTGGGTGTCTGAAGATTGAATATTCACTGTAAAAAACTCTTATTTACTTGCTCTCTCTAATTACCAGTTTAATGTATAATTTGTCAAGTGCTGCCATGTGTCTGGCGTTGCATGAATCAGAGGATGGACAGTTCCTTACAGTTTAACGATGGCATTGTCCTTCGTCATTTCCATACGTGGCATGAAGGGGCAGAGGACTTGCTTCCCACTGCATATCTTTACACCCCTGCTCGCAACTGAGCACAGAGGACCAACTGCTGCCTGCTTGCCATTCTGCCCAGCGCTGACGCTGATGAGCTGGGAAATTGCTTCCTGGGCTCCAGTCCCATGCAAATGGACTGGTCCAGCAGAGCCAAACCAGCCCACAGCCTGGAGCCCAGGGTTGCTGATCTGGCAAGGCAGAGCAGCAGAGAGCACCGCAGCATCCTCAGCTTCTGAGCAGCACGAAGCAAAAAGGTTTTGCTTCAATCCATGACAAAGTTTGATTGTGCTGTTTAGAATATGACAGAACAAAGAAAACAAAGATTTTTCTATACTTTTTCCCCATATATTGTCCAGGTATACCATTGTAGCTTCTTCTAGAGCAAAGGACTTTGCAAAACTAAAAACAGATAAACAAACAAACACACCCAATCTTCTCCGCATTTGTCAAAATTACTTGGAAGAAAAGGAAAAGCAATGCACCATTAAGGAAACAAAGCAACTCCAGGCTTCCTAGCCATCCCAGTCCCCAGCAGACAATGGCTGTTTAAAATGGGAGGCACAGAAATGCCTCACTATTCTATATCATGTCGCTACTGCTTCTAATAATCTGTGATCATTTGTGCTGTTCAAAATGGTTAATTCTTATTTTTACTTATCTTGCTTACCTCACAAAACACAGCATGTACCACATTGGGATTAAAGTCTGTGTCCCTCCCCCTGTTGGGAGGGAGAAGCTCTTCCCCACCACCAAGGTGATGGGGTGGGATCTCACACTGCAGAGGAGATCCCAAACCTCGTCAAGTCAGTAGAAGGATGCAAACTTTGGCTATTTGCTGCTTATATTGCAGAGCTGTTTTGTTTACAGTGAACAAACAAGCTGACAGTATTATTTGGACCCAGTTCTCTGCTCGTGCTGAGAAAAGACATTGTCATTAAATGGGGTACTTGAAGGAAAAGTCAGACATTGGCCTTAATTATTGCTTTTGACTGCAGTGTCCAGAGACTAAGATTCCTCCTTTCTTTTCCAATGGAGCTGGTGATATTAGTGTAGGTTTTCCTTCTGTTTTCAATTCTTTGTCCATGACAGATTTCACAGCAGGAAACAGTTCTGTGGCATATGGCCACTAAATTACAGAAACTTCAGAAACTTCTGTCCATGAGTTAATTTTAAAACTAAAGAAACAGAGTTGGTTTCTTTTTTCTTTTTTTTTTTTTAAGAAAAAAAAATTAAACTAGGGAGCAGAAAATCCTTTCTCTCTTTACCTACCCTTGAACGTACTGTCTGCAACCTGGTTTGCAAAACCAGCACCACTGTGGCTGTCTGACCATTATTCTACAACTCAGCAAAATGATGACTGTGACTTTAGGTGAGGAACCTCACCTACCAGCAGTAAAGCATGGCATCAGCTACTAATGGGCTTGTTAGAATGACAGAAACATTAAGGTTGGAAAAGACCTCTAAGATCATCAAGTCCAGCCCCAACGCGTCCCCACCATGCACAGCAACCATGTCATTCAGTGTCACATCTCCATGGTTCTTGAACACCTCCAGGGACAGTGACTGCACCATCTCTGGGCAGCCTGTGCTAATGTCTCACCACATTTTCTGCAGAGCAATCTTCCCTAGTATCCAGCTTGAACATCCCCTGACACAACTTAAGGTCATTAGCCATTGCAGCAGATTGACATGTGCAGAAACTATTGCTTCACTTAGTCAGTAACTGCTGTATGGAACAGCTGAATCCAGTGTACAGAGTGGTGGAAAGTGGCCTTGGCTTGAGCCTTGGTAGCTACAAGCAGAGAGGTAAAATACCATGCCAACAGCAGAACTGGCTGAAAGAATAACATACACAAACCAGCAGTTGGTTTTCAACATGCAAAAAGTGGAATGAGACTTTTGTGGTAGGCTGTAGTTGAGAAAATGCTCTGCAGTAGAGTGTGAAGTGTTTATAGATGGCACGAAATCCTGTAGATACATCAATACTGGAAACAAACAAACAAACGCAAAAGACAAAACCATCAGAAAAGGAATCTCCTGAAACTTACAACCAAAAACGACAAAGAAAGAACCATGTAGGAAACCAGAAAAACTGAACTCACTATTTTCCACATCTTCATCTCTCCCTCTACCCCATGTCTGGGTGTACTCTCCTTGCCTAGGACTAGACATGAAGCTTCTGAAGGACACGGGAACTGAGAATTCACAAGTAAATTCTCTCACAGCTCTAGCCAAAATACTATGCAAAGATTAACTGTACTTGACTGTACTCTGATCAGAAAACAACAAAAGCAACACATTTGCTACAAGCAAACCCAAACCTGCAGTTTTGCACCGGCACACATTTATCACAGCAAGACCCAGCCTCTCTTTTAATGATGCCATCCCTACAATCTCAGTGAGTTATTATACCGTAAAGCAAGAAGATTAATACTGCCGTACAAGCAGTCTGATTGGATCTGGCACAATCAAGGTTTCTTAGTGAGAAAATGTACAGTTTCCTAATGCAGCTGACAGAAAGCCACACTCAGACCTTTTCAAAGGCTTTCAGGAGTTATTATCACAGATTAGCTATGGCGTGAGCAAAAAGGTTTAAAGTCTTGTTTGTAGCTCGCCCATGGCTCTAAATTAGCAGCTTCTCTCTTAAATGATCAATTGAGTCATAGGTGTTAATGAGTGAAGTTTAGCCAGAAGGGGTGAGGAAGAAGGGAGAAAGATCTCGAGCCACTGTTCTGCAAAAAGGCAGTAAGAAAAATCTCAATAATTCCTGAAGTCAAGTTGTATTTTAATCAGTGCCTCCCAAATAAGATGAAGAAGCCACACTGTGACTTTCCCAGCTGTAAAAAATGGAAGTCTGGTTTCACATTTGCATGATTTTGAAGGTCAAATGCCTGCTATCCAAGTCTTACTGATCCATATGGACTAGAAATGCCACAATATGCAATCATCACGAAGGCAGATTGTCTCCTGTAAATCTGTCCTTTTTGTAACACATTCAAAATGTACCGTATTGGATGGATTATAAATCCATTCAGGAAATACGAGCAATATTGTGCCGAGCGCCTCTGCTTTATGAAAACCCCTGTGTATGGGCGAGCACACACGTGTGTGCACGCGGCTGTGCGTGTTCCCGTAGGAGAAGCAGAGACAGATGGCCCAGTGCTGCCCTCGCTGAAGTCAATGGGAGTTTTGCCATTCACTTCAGAAGACAAAAGCATCGAGTTGTGCATAAAGGGGCTTGAATTAGCACAATGCTTATTCTATCTGGGTTTAGAAATGAAAAACTTGTGCCGGAAGAAAAAATGGGATGGATTGTTGGGATACCTCCCCCGAAGGAAGAATGCTGCTATGTGCCTCGTCCCTCATTCTTGCTGAAGTGGTTTGGGTGATGTGATAACCAGACTACCTTGTCTCTTGCATTCCTCAGTCCAGAAGAAAACAGGGGAACTCGGCTTCACATCAAAGCACTACTAATTATTCTCATGCTAGAGACTTTGGCACGAGTCCTTTAAAGCTCTCTTTTAAGGACAGGACTGGAAGGTCGCTGCTCTCCAGCGCAGAGCAGCATAGCATTTCCATTTTTACAATTTTAACAAATCACTTTACACATTGCCACTTTTTTCTTCCAGCACATGGAATTGAAAAGAGACATATGGAGACCAGCATGCAAACCCTGCAAACATTTCAGCATCGCTTCAAAACTAATGCTAATCAATTTTTTGAAACTTCTTTTCCCCTCCCTTTCTTTTGACTCTAGAATAATTTCTCAGGAATCCAAGGTGATTTTGAAGAACAGCATAGCAGCACCCTGTAAGGGACAGGGAGCCTCTCCACCAACTCTTCCTCCTCTCATCATCTTTTCCTTTCGGATCCCATGCACACAGGGTTACCCACAACATCCACACAAATGCCTTCGAAAGCTCAGAGCAACCCATCTGGGAAAGCGTTAACCAACAACTGTACAGCACCAGTTGCGTCTGACTTCCATTCCCCTTTTTTTTTTCCCAAGGAAAAAAAAAATCATAATACAAGCTATCAAAAATCTCCTTCTGCATGAATGTGCTGAGCATTACCTGAGAACAAGGAAGGCACAAGAAGAACAGACCTTTACAACAGAATGTGCATCTGCCAAGACAAAAATACCCAGCGAGCTTCTGGTGCTGGCACTGTGACAATATAAGCAAGCTGTCTTTGCAATGATTTTGCAAATGATCCATTACAAGATTGGAGTATGAATTCTGCAAAGGCCGTAAGGCCCCAAGGGCAACACATTCTATATACCACCACCTAAGCATTCACCAGATAGACAGGGCTACGGGCTAAAAAGAAATCCTTCCAAGACTTTTTGTACAAATGCTTTGCAACAGACTTGTGAGTTGTTTTTTCCTCCCTCTCCCTCTCTCTCGTTTTGTTCAGTTGCCTGGCATTTGCTAACCCACAAGCTGCTGTTTCCCTTTCCAAAGAAGCTCTGATGGGTGGAGGGCCAGGAAAAATTAGCCCAACTGATGAATGCAATCTCGACAGAAAATATGTTTTTTATCAGCGACCACATGTTGCCAACAGCAATTAAAGTAAAACTGGGAGATTTCATCGGATATAAGCCTGCATAAAAGAAAAAAGAAGAAAAAAAAAAACACAGCACAACAAATCCAAAAAGAACCAAGCACCACAGACTCTCTTCTCAAGTACCCATGAATTCAAATGAATTCTTTGCATGGCTCTCAGGTGCAGAGGAAGAAGAGGAAGGCCATCCTAGGGCCAATGGCAGGAGGAACACGAGTGTTTTCTGGGGCTCTGCTTTCCACCCTCATAGTATGAATGTGAAGCACACCCCCTGACCTCACAGATGTATGGTGGACCAAAACCTTGCTCTTTGTACAAGTGATTGAGCCTGGAGTTATTTTCTTCATAGAGCCTTACTATGCACCTGAAGCAAAAGGTAAAAATGACAAAGAGCATTCAAACTCCAACGGATAAGGATTTTAGCTCATCAATGCTGTTTTTTTTTTGTTTGTTTGTTTGTTTTTTTAAAGAAACACTGAAGCTGGAAAAGCCCTCTAAGATCACAAAGTCCAACCACCAAGCCATCCTCACCATGTCCACAGCCATGTCCCCTCAGTGCCAAATCTCTACGGATCCTGAACACCTCCAGGGATGGTGTTTCCACGACCTCCCTGTGCAGCCTGTTCCATATATGTTCCACTGATGTTCAGGTTGAGAGTAGGAACTTTAGCTGTTGGAGGAACTGAATAAATCAGGAAAATTGGTATTTTGGTACAAAAATAACAGGACGCCTCATAAGGTTTGTGAATCCCTTTCCCAGCTATCCATGCTAAGCAGAAAATTTACTATGATTATTTAAAAAGAAATGAAAATGCCTGGTAAATGTTATTCAACATTGTCTATTACTCTTGATTTCAAATGACTACAGTATAATTATACACTTATAAAGTCACCGTGCTAGATAATATCACTTAGCATTCTCTCTACAGTAACCATCCGTAAGGTCATTGCAAGCTATACAGAAATAACAACTACAAGATTCATCTAAGAGGACGTGTCATATAATGCAGGCAACTCTCAGAAAGTTTTTGGTATAAATGTAGAGTGAGGGACTGTACCGTGAAGAGAATACTCTCAGTGTTACTGCAGACTATGCAAAATACAGCCACCCTGCCTGAGGTCTGCTAAGGACAGCCTGAGCCTTTCATCCAGATTTGCAGAATTTGATCAAATTTCTACCAGGGCAAAGGATTGGATCATTTTTCTTAGTGGTATTCACAGTGTGTTCTCTGGTTCTCATCCTTCAGCCTTGCTGTACCATTCATCGTGGCTAAAGATGGAATGAATTTCTTGATTTCCTTTTCTCAATTGTTCAGAAATGCAAATCCAGGTGCTACATGAGAAGCTGTACACATTGGAAATCAGGGCATTCCCAAAGTGAAGGCAGCACCAAGACTGGATTCAGAAAGGAGAGGGCAGCACGGAGGAAAAAAGGACAAGGGGCTAACACAGCAGGCAAACGACAAGAAAGTATGGCAGGAAGATGGGAAAATGCAACCCATTCACAGCTCCAAAAAAGCAGCAACACAACAGGAGGCATGGGCTGCCAGGAGTCTTTGCAAATATCTCTGCACACTGCCACTGCGAGCGCATGGTGCTGGCTCCAAAGTGTCACCAGCTAAGCAGTGAAGGACAGTTTTCTATCTGCCACACGTGCTGACAACTATTGCCTGTGTTATTTAAATATATATATTTTTTTCACTAAAAAAATAACCCTAACATGCTCTCAAGTTATGTATTTTTGAGGGCTTAGTAGCTAGCACAAGAACTTTGAAAAGCATGACAGAAGGCAAATGGGATTCTAGTGTTAAGAAAACAACCCCGCAGACTTGAATAAATGAACTTCCAACAACAACAATTAAAAAAAAACAACCAACAACAGTAAAAGCAAAGATGTTCTTTTATGAGAATAAAGGCTGTGATGTGAGGCAGTGTTGGTCATTCGTTGCCTTGTGCAGTCAGCTCTGCACAGCACTGGCAGCCTAACTGGGGCTCCTCCTTCCTTTCCAACAACAGCGTATATAATGGAAGGGGTAAATTACCGCAAGGATACAAAGCAATGGCAAATGTTAATAAACCACTGCTGACCACGTATTAAGTAGAGACAGAGGGTCTTAGCTTAGTCTGTATTCCCTCCAAAAAGTTTATCATCTCCAAGATCAGGTCCTTAAAGGAAGAAGATTCCATCCTCATTTGTTGACTACCAAACACAGCTTGGTAAAATAAGCGACGGTCATATTTTACAAAGCACAAATAGCCTTTTAAAGAAAACAACAACAACAAATAGTGAATTTCCCAGTACAGTTAGGGCAACTAACAGCATCTTGGAAACAAGGAACTAAAATATTTAGGCAACATTATCTTTAGATCCTAACATCCCATTACAACTGCATGTCTGCTTCTGCTATAGGATAACAATGATAACACACAGAATGAGTGCGAAGGTTGAGAGTACATACCCTGCTCTCTATTTCTGTGAACCAGACATGGATTTTAGCCCTGGAAGTGTAGATTTTGCAGTGACCCAGAAGAAGACAACCTGGGGCTCCTGGACAGCATCTTGACTTTGACACTACAAAGATTTCTGTCTAGTGGCCTCCACCTGACCAGTAGCACCCACGAGTTAAGCCAGAAAAGAGTACCCTTCCGCACTTAAATACACAGAAGAAAATAACATACATTGATCTCTCTCTATATATTCGTGCATACATATCCAGATATCTATTCTTGTACACAGATAAACACAAAATTATAGAATCACAGAATCATTAAGTTTGGAAAAGACCACTAAGACCATCTAGTTCGAACATCAAATTCAACAAACTAGTGGCTGTAGCAAGCTTTGATGTTTTGGACACGGGCATCTATTGGGAACAGTTTCTACAGAAACCCATCCACCAGTGCTGGAACGCAACAGTGCAGTGACAACTTCCTCATGCTCACATGCTCAGTACCTCCAGAAAGCCACTATTCCTGACCACTGCCTGAGAGCAACACTGCCTCTAACTCACACGTTTTGGAGCTGCACTGACAGCTAATCGGCATGCTGTGAAACAACTGCTGTTATAGCTTTTCTTTCTCTACAAATAATGTTCAGCAATGAGTTTGGGCTGGCATAATCCCACGGTCTGTAGTAGACGGGCACTGACGGATACCTTCAAAGCATCAAGTTCATTTTCCCTGGAAGGCACAGGAGCTTGCACTTCATCTTCCGTGTTTGACTTTCTACTGCAGGACATCCTGCATAGAAAAGTTTCTCTCTCCATCTGTCCAGGCAGATCTTTGCATGTTCTTCATTCCTCTTCTGAGCTTGCCTCCTCTATTTTCGTGCATGTGCTGGTAGCTTTCAATCCCACACTGCACTATTGTAGGCATCAGTAACAACTTTATCAAAGCTTGGACGTTTTTCAGGCTGCACCTCATGGCCAATTGGTTTTGTTTGGTTTCCTTTCGTTTTTACTTCCAACTGTTATCCTTTGAGGCTGAACATCACTACTGACAGCAATCTTACTTCAGGTTCTAGATGGTGTTTTTGCTCTTCTGCAGATATTGATGTACTCTCTGCTATCACCTCATCCCATGTTTGCTTCTGTGCAGGATTTACAGGCAGCAGACAAACGTATCTGGCAGTCTCAGTTAGAGAGCCCACTGCCAGTCACAACTCCACAGGGCTACATTCAAGCAATCTGTTTTTCCTGCCCAAATCTCCTGATGTCCATCTTTGCTGTTTTCTCTCACTCAAGCTTACAAGCTTGGAGCAATGTTACCGCATTTATTTGTGAGCTTGGGTCTAATTTTTTTTGTTTCAAAACTAAATGGAAAATCTGGTTTCAAATCACGCTAACCACGCCATTAGAAGAGGAGAGGGCGATGGTTATTTTTTTCTTTTCTTTTTGTCTGACCAGTAAATTAGAACAAAAGCCAAATGATCTCTTCACAGCTAATTCAAATCAACTACTCACTAACTGATATTGCTGCTTTTCTTTAGAATCAGCAATAATGTTTATTAAGGGTCACAAGCTTCTATACTATATGTGTGAACCCAGCTCTGTGTAGAGACCTGTACTCTGAGTGCTGAATGGCATTTGCATACCTCAGGAAAAGCACAGATCCACCAACATGCTCAAGTTCAGACAAGACAGAAAAATATGGAGATGAGAAGAACTATCGAACTCCACATGTATTAACCATTTTACCAATCATACTATGTTGCAACTAAGCATAAGCAATTCCATTGGCTTCACCAGTGTTTTCCTGCTTGTGCCATCTAGACTTTATCAGCTCCCTCAGATACATAGAATCATCAAGGTTGGTGAGACCTCTAAGATCATCAAGTCCAATCATCAACCCATCCCCACCATGCCTACTAACCATGTCCCTCAGTGCCAAATCTACCCTTTTCATGAACACCTCCAGGGATGGTGACTCCACCACTTCCCTGGGCAGCCTGTTCCTGTTGCCTCACCGCTCTTTCAGAGAATAAGTTTTTCCTAATATCCAATCTGAACTTTTCCTAATATCCAACACGTGAATAGTCCTGATATAATGTACCTTCAGTACCTCATATCAAAAACTTCCAAAAACTGAACATGACAATAAATGAGTGATTTTAAGAGATCAAATAGAAGAAGTGAGTGAGCCACTGCAAGACTTCAGAACCTCCTGCTCCTTGTTCAGGACACAGTTGTTCATGTTTCCTCATGAAAAAGATCATGATGCCCTGAGCAGTCATCTTCTGCTACAAAAGACCACCAGCTGTAGAATATGCTTTCATTTACTATATATTGCTATACATATAGCTAGCTTCATCAAATTTTAAGTTGTCTATCAAACTTGTACTACATAAACCACAATAGAAGCTTTGCAAGCTCGTGGTATCTCATTTCTTCATATATAGGAACAACCTGACACAAATTGTTTACAGTCCAAAGGGCTTAACTGACAAAGCTGGAGTCATCTTCAGACATATCACTGGGATTGAGACTGGGTCACTGAGCAGTGTCACCCTTCAAAGACATTCTGCATACATCATTAGAAGCTTACGTGTCTGGCTCTGTTCTGGGTGGTGGGAAGTTGCTCAGTACTGTTACCGAACATCACATTGTCTCTTATCACTATTTCAGCCACTTCCTGGCATAGCCATTCCCAGGCTTGCCATGTCATTGAGCACACAACTGGCTCCAACAGCAGGTACTGTGTGCTCAACACTTGGCCAGCCTCCCCTGTGTCCAGCTGGTTTACTCACGTGTGGATGACTTTAAGCACCTGGAATGCCCAAGCACCCAAACGGAGAACTGCATTATTGCAAGGCTGTATCGAGTACTAAGAAATCCTTGAAGTGCAAAAGGGGGAATAAAGGACTAACAAGACAACCCAGAAATCTCCAGTTTCCTCTTATTTTCATTTATGGCTTAACTGAATACTTATTAAAAAATAAATGCAATTAAAGAGTTATTTGACATAAGCAAAGCAGTTTCAGTAATTCTAAGGCAAAATCCAAGAGCCAGGCTGGGGCTGCCAACAGCCCTGTGAAGCTGACAAGAAACTTGCAATGCGCTTACAAAACAGAGATAAGCAGAGAGCCACTAGTACTGCAAGTCCTTTAACTTTCAGGAGCACAGTTGGATTTTTATGTATGGCAAAAAAAAATACCCTTATTTCTGTCTCAGTGTTTTGCTGATCCATGACCATTTCTGTCAAAAGCAATGACTTCAAACTCTGCTAGCAGTATGTGATTTCCTATGCACGTGGAAAAACCTGTGCTCTAAACAAGGAGTGCTCTCAAAGCCACATTTGTTCCCTTCTAACAATCACTTCAAGTGACATTTGCATTTGGCCTATAAGCAGAGAAATTTACCTGACACAGGGTGGCCCAATTAATGTTAAAGACCTTGTCTCTCTGATCCTATGGTCACACTGGATTCCAATACAGCTCCCATTTAAGAATATTACTGAGGAATCAATCACTTGTCCAAAGGGAGCAGCACACGGAGCTTTGCTGTCGGCAGAGGTTGCTTCTCTGCAAGCAGCACATCAGTCTCTGCTGGGGAGACTCGAAGTGACAAAGAGCCAGCCTCTGTTGGCCATCAATTACGGCTAGCAAGTGTGGCAGAAGGAGGCAGGGCAAGGCAGCAAGGAGCTGGCTTGCATACTACTTGGGGCAGCTGACCTGGGGCTGCTGGGCAAGGAGACCTTCTCCAGGAAAGAAAACTGAGAAGCTTTTCAGGACCGTGTGCAGGAGGAACACAAAGACTCCTGTTTGCTCTGCAGTAAATACAACGCCATCTTAGCCAGTTTAGGTCACAGTGGTGGAACCTGGTTTGTGGAGACAAGTGAGTGAAAAATGCCATCACATTTTGAAGATTCAAATCTGTATAGTAAAAAGGAAGGAAGGAAAGAGGAGACCATCTCTTTTGTCCTAAAATAACGTAAGGTTCTTGATAGAAATTGACCTTTGTTTGGAACTCAGAGCCTGGTACTGTCAAGTGTTTGGATTATTTCTTCTTTAACACATAAAAGCAGTAAAAAGAGGTGGACTGATAGTGGCACTGGCTTATAAAGGATTGCTCCCTTGTGCCCTTCAAAACAGTCAGAAAACAAACAAGTGGTGGAGACACAGCACTGTTTAGTATTTGTGGAGGCTGAAGATGGCAAAAGGGTTAACAAAGAACATCTCCATGTGGTCAAATCTAATTTAATGTCTCGAGTGATGATCTAGAAGGGCAACTGAAAGTAAATCAGTAGCGCTTGCAAAAAAAAAAAATCACTATTTAGCAATTGTCCATAGTAATGGGAATAAGGTACCAATATCTTGATGGAAATATCACAGTAGTTAATAAAGTATGATTAAAAAAAATAGAGCAACAAAGAGAAAATAATTTTTAGCTATCGTACCAATGAATGGAAATCCCAGCTGAAGTCACAGCCATGGCTGCATGTTCTCTAGGCGACTACACTTACAGTACCAGCTCTGTAACCATCGGAGACATGTTCCCTATATATGTGTGCAACCATAAATCCCAGCTGCACAAGAAAGAAGCAAGTTATGACGCAGAAGCAGTAAGTACCTTTAGGAGTAAGTCAATCTGCTATCACAGAATGGCTTGGGTTGGAAGGGATCTTTGAAATCACCTACTTCCAGACTCCTGGCTCAGGAAGTAAATTCTTGCCATTAGATGGGTCTTGAATCTAGCAAGCTTTAATGTGACCCAGTGTTTGAAACCAAAAGGTAGAAAACTTGAGACTAAATGCAAAGCCTAAATTTTAAAATATGAGAGTGAAACCAAAGAAACATGTTACATAAGGGACAGGAACTCTGAAGGGACACAACATTCTCCTGCACATACGTCAGACCATCAGCAGTGAGATTAATGCAGCTACGCTCACTTACATCAGAAGACAATTTGGGCTATATTTTCTGCATATGACAACTTCTGTTTTAAATATTTTCTCAAAGGAAAGACTGTGGAAATAGTCACCACCCGTGATGCTTTCTTCCTAACAAGAGCAATGACACTGGATATTACTTCAAAGAACAGCGTCCACTGCACACAACAAAAAGTTCAAGTTAGGGTATTAAGAATAGCCTCGGTTATTTCCTAAACATGTTTCTAGACCACAAATAAGGTGAATCTTGCTGAAGAAAATCAGCATCATTTGTTGGACCAGCTTAACAGTTAGGAGAAGAATATCTTTCATATCCACCTTAAAGTTTTCTTTTCCTCCAGCTAAATCTCTTGTTTTTATTAAGCATCTATTACACATGCAGGACTATTAGCTTCTGCTGAAATGTGAAGTATCAAATTCCATTTTATTTTTCTCATCAATTTTGTCTGTGCTCTTTTCATTATGGCTTTGAGTTTAGTCCAATTTTAAGCATATGAGATAAAACGAAACATCTTTAAGATGAACTGGAGGTTGCTACGTTACCATGACAGTAGGTTTGTGTTGTAGCTGGTGATGGTTTGTGCTTACTTGGATGGTAATTACTGTCAAAATGCAAAGGGTTAGTGAACAGGACCCAAGGGAAAGGGCAGGATGACAGTCTATGCAAGACATCCTGCTAATAGGTCTGAGAGCAATTACTGTATGGTTTATGATCACAATACTTAACCCTCTACCTCTCAGATATACAAATGTCTTTGCTTTCTGCATTTGTGTCCCACTGTAAACCACACTTGCTACAACCCTATGGGATGCTCACTGATTCTCTCAAACCACAAAGTTCTTCTGAACAATTTTTCCAAGATTAAGTTGTTCTTCCTAGTACAAAACTGTGTGCTGAGGATGCAGACATCCTGAAACAAATGCTGAAAATCTTGTAACATAACTTAGCTATCTCAGAAACCAACAATGACCATTAAAAGATAATTTTATTACTATTTAAACAGAACAACTACAGGCATCACCAACTAACATCCTTATTCCATAATACCCATCTATATGAAATCAGGAAAAATAATTTAGGGACCTTAAAGTTCACCCAGCCCCAGTGTCCTGCCCTGAGCTGGTTGCTACCCAACAGGTCAGGCTGCTCAGGACCCCATCCAATCTGGTCTTGAATCTCCAGGGATGGGGCATCCACAGCTTCTCTAGGCAACCTGAGAAATACAAAGAAATATTTCTCATAAGGGTCTGATCTAATTAAAGGTGTTGGGAATACTTGCAGAGCTTCCTTTCTAGGGGTCAGGTCTTGCTCAACATCTATGATTCTATGATCAGTGACCTGGATGAAGGGATAGAGTCTACCCTCAGCAAGTTTGCTGATGGTAGAAAGCTGGAAGGATTGGCTGACACACCTGAAGGCTATACTTTCATTCAGCAAGACCTGGACAGATTGGAGAGTTGGGCAGGGAGGAACTTGATGAGGTTCAACATGAGCAAGTGTAGAGTCTTGTACCTGGGGAAGAATAACTGCATGCATCAGTACAGGCTGGAGGCTGATCCACTGGAGACGATCTCTGTGGAGGAGAACGTGGGGGTCCTGGTGGACAACAGTTTGGCCATGAGCTAGCAGTGTGCCCTTGTGGACAAGAAGGCCAATGGTATCCTAAGGTGCATTAAAAATAGCACTGCCAACAGGGTGAGGGAGGTTATCCTTCCCCTCTACTCTGTCTTGATGAGGCCATACTTAGACTACGGTGTACAGTTCTGGGCTTCCCTGTTCAAAAAAGGCAGGGATCTCCTAGGAGGAGTCCTGTGAAGGGCCACAAAGATGATAAAGGGCCTGGAGCATCTCCTGTATGAGGAAAGTCTGAGTAACCTGGGTCTGATTAGCCTGGGAAAAAGAAGATTGAGAGGGGATCTGATAAATGTTTATAAATATCTAAAGGGAGGTGGGAGGCAAATGGATGAGGCCAGGCTCTTCTTGGCAGTGTGTAGTGAGGAAGTTCCATACAAATATGCGTAAGAACTTGTTTACTGTAAGGGTGATGGAGCACTGGATCAGGTTGTCCAGAGAGATTGTGGAGTCTCCTTCTATGGAGATATTCAAGATGTGGCTGGATGCTTATCTGTGCAACCTATTGTAGGGAACCTGTTTTAGCAGGGGGCTTGAACTCTATTTCTCTAGGTCCCTTCCTATCCCTGTGGTTCTTTGATTCTGTTATTGATTCTGCCTCATTTATCCAGCTCCAATCAAAGGATACACCTGAGGAAATACAGGAGAGCTCACAGCAATGCTGTGGTACAGATACTCATGAACTTGGGGTGCTGTTTTTGTGGAGTCATGCTCATCATGCAGGACTTCCAGTCCCAGGAAAACACCTTATCCTCACTCTGGCCCTGTTAATTCAGCATCTTTCCTCATAGCTATACTCTGTCAGCCTCTGCATAGGGATCATTCCTCTGCACTTCACAACTCCAATTATAATCTCATTCCGATTAACAATGTCTTGATGGCAATTTCATTACTAAAAAAGTAACATTTATTAGTCTATTGTAATGTATTGTGATTGTAACTCTAATGCTAATAGGAAGAAGTTTAACCTCATTCCATTTTCAGTTAAAAACCTTGTAACAATGTTCATAAATCAGGGTTTTAAACATCTTAAGAGCGAAGTTGCAGCTACACAATGTGGCTGTCTTTTACACATCTTTGCATTTCATATTAATCTGGGATCCAGTCTTTTGGCACTCCCCATACAACCCACATTTTATTTAGATTATCATTATGTAGGCTAAAAAACCCCTCTCCTTGCGTATAATTTGCATAATTTAGGTAGATTGTGTTTTCAATTACATTAATAACCCAAAATGAGGCATTCTGATGAGAACTCTTTCACTCACTTAAAATTAATGTTTTCATTAGTGATTCTTTCAGAGATGCCCCTTTTTTTTCTCCAGCAGTCACACATCTAGGATGTTAGATTTTAAAAAGGAAATGCACTGTAAATTTCATCTCAATGTATTCTGTTCTCACTGCAAATCACAAACTGCATAAAAATACCCTACAGAAAATAAGGCAGCATTCTTCACCTCAAACTCTCATTTTTCAGGAAGATCACCTGAGCTTTTCTGTGACTTCTTTTTTGGTGGTGCTTAATAGAAAAAAAAAAAAGAATTGTACTAAAGATATGTTATTAACAAAAACACATTAGATAGGGATTCTGGGTTCCTTCACTGAGCCTTTGGCTTCCTGCTTCCGCCTAAGTAACCCCACAAATTATAACAATTCCATTTCCTACAGATGATTGCTGATTATTCCAAGCAGTTCAGTTTTCACCTGACAACAACAGGAATATCAGGTCTGGTTTAAACAGGAGTAACAGCCCAGCAGCTCCTGTTTTATTCGTGTTACATCTAACCCAGGTTTTCCACTTCTAAGCTCTCAGCAGCTCTCTACATTCACACTTGCGTCGCCTTACTTTTGATAAGGACTTACTTTTGAAGATGCATAGCAAAGCTCCTGTCACTGTCACCATCTAGGCCACAAAATGGATGTGTAAGCATTATCTGTTGTAAGAAAAATGGGACTGCCTCTGAAACCTACCACATTGCTAGAGCCATTTTACAGCGGCTGATCACCAACCATTCTGCAGTCAAGTTCTACACTAAACTTTCCAAGTGAGTTTGGTGTTTTCCACTGGTTCTCAAAATAAGCTGCAAGATAGAAAAGCTAGCATCCTGTGTACACCTGTCAGTCACTGTATTCTTTTCCTGTACAGTCCAAGTTTATGAAGTTCCCTGAGATTCCTATAAGCACTACTAGCATGCTTCTATTACTGTTACTGACGAATGGCAGCTACAGATCTGGGAAATGTGAAGGGCAGACATCATTGTACAAGTCTGTTTGAGGCCCTCCTTCCAAAAGTGATCGTGACTAGCTATTAATCTATGTCTCCAGCACACCGCCCTACCCACAAGATCTCATAGTAGACAATTCTGTCCTTCAAGCAGGATCTGCCACTCTGAGGGAGAAACTGCTTTTTGGAAGCCACCATTGGCATAGGCTGCCCAGGGGAGTGGTGAAGTCACTGCCCTGGAGGTGTTCAAGAACCGTGGAGATGTGGTACTGAGTAACATGGTTAGTTGGCATGGTGGGGATGGATTAATCATCTTAGAGGTCTTTTCCAACCTGAATGATTCTATAATTATTTTTGAGAGGCTTTTTATCTCTTGCGAGCCTCTTATAGTGATAGCTGTCCTTCAAATCTGCAGAACTGATAAGGGATATGTTGAAACAGAGCTGTGTTCTCATTTTGGTCATATACGCTATGATGAGATAGGGGCTAGGCTCAGAGGAGAGACCCCTGTGGAAGGAGAGGACCACAGTCCAAAGGAGAGACTGTGGAAGAGACCACGAGCCTGAAGAGCCACCCTGGTTCCTACAACCCCATCATGTCCTTTTCACTGCGCCAAGAGGGAGTAACATCAGTCTTTAAATATTTTAGTTCTAGGGAGCAGTGGAGAAGCACAGCAAAGAGAGAGTGCCTCAGATCCACAGTATTATCAAATGTGTATCCTGGCATGCTTTCCCACAAAATGCGTGATGGGTTCAAGCCTGAGGCAAAATCTATGCCCAACCCCCATGGCAGCTGTTTATCTGTTCCATAGATATCGGAGGATTTCTATTCCTTCCTACAGAATCCTCTGCTCCAAGACCAAAAGGAGCCCTTCCTGGGAATTAGATTCAAAAATACATGCCCCAGAAACCCAGCAGCATCTGTTTCTACACTGGAAAAAAAGATTTAAGAGAGCAGGGACCTCCCACCCGTCCTGTTGAATTCAGACATTATGTCTCCTTTCTGCATCCCTCCCTCCTCAGGAAGCACCCCTGGGACCCCACCATGCCTCCACAGCACGCAGGCAGAGATGCTGCAACATCTGATTTCCAAATAGCCTGTGCTCTGCACCAAAGCACTACTTCCCAGGGTCTTCCACACTCCTATGACCACCTATGTTGCTTCCTTAGAGCACACAGAGCCACTGCGTGGCTCAAAAAGAATAATACAGCAAGTTGGCCTGCTGGGCAAGAGCACATGATTCCCCTGAAGGCCACCACAGCAGTGAGGAATAGACAGATTTCCAGGCCCTGAAGGCTACTGCTGATGCATCAGATTGCAGGCCATCTCAGCAACATGGTGCATACAGTGTCAGACAGACAGGCATGCCTGGGTTAGATGTGTCTGCTCGTAGTGCTCACTGCCTGTACCACAAACACCTCTCCAAGGACTAATTACATCTGACTCCTGCTATGGGAGTCCCAAATCTATTGAGAAACAGGGTTATGAGCTCAGAGGAAACAGCAGAACAAGAAGCAACAGATGCAGGCATCTTGGTAACAGCACGTCAACACCTTAAGAACTAACGTCACTACTTCTCTACAATAAATACAAAATTACTTTGGTATCTCAGAACATGAGATTGCAATGACTTGCATTACATATCAGCTGCCAGATCTATGGCCAAGTTCTCCTTTTACTAGAGTTTGCTTGGAAAAAAAATGTGAAACATTCAGAAGTCTTAAAGCATTTGTCCTTGCAGGTAGCTGTACAATACAGCTGGAGTACCACAGCACAGTAGTGAAGCACATGTCTCATCCTGCATAGCTGGGCAAGTTCTGCACACAGATCGATGGTGTGTTTGTACTCAGAAACAGCTGGCAAATCCCCACTTGTCAGAAAATGTTCACCCTTCACAGCACAAAAAATAAAACGGAGACAAATACCACTAGTCTGACTCACTGGCTAGAATAAAAGCTGCTTTTCTTGGGTATGCTAGTGACCTCAGTGTGACCTGGTACATTATTGATGAAAATTATGTGTTCTTTGCAAGGAGATGGGTCATGCAAAACGTGGGGGAGAAGCAAGCAAGGATGGGAATGAAACTGAGGATTTCACTTGAATTGTTGGTTGTTTTGGCACAAGAGCAAACTCCTACAAGCAAAAGGAAAGCTCTGCAGCAGACAACACAGACCAAGCTGGTAGCATGCTGGAAAGGAATGCTACGAGTTCCCATGAAAAACTGAGGTGGTCTCATTTCCTAAAACAGAAAGGCTACTACCAACATTCCTACCTTGGTTGCATCATAAGAGGCAGTTGTTTATTTGTAAGATTCATTTTTTTTTTAGCCAGATGGAGTCTATGGCTGAGTTTAAGGTTCCGTCTAATTATTACCCCTCGAGTGCCACTGAGCATAGGAGGAAGCTGAGCTTTCTGAAGAAAACAATATTTCTGAGAAGGAAGAACAATAACATGGGTATTTTTTCATCAGGAAAAAATGCACAGGTCTCAAAGGAGGGATAAAAGCTGTGTGAATGCCCTGGGGAAGGCAATGCCACATTTTCTTCCCCTAAGCAGCAGTGGCATCAGATGTGGCAAACCTCCTGTGTAGCTTTCTCCCTTTCTCTTTACTAGCAACAACACATGAAGAACCTGCTGAAATGCAAAAATTTCACCGTGCAGGCAAGTTCAAGTTACACCACTGCTGTTCGTGGTTTAGAGAAAGCTATGATTCTCTTGCATGCTTTCCTATATTACTTAGGCATAATTACACTTCATACCCAACTGGAAATTGAGCCCAGCTCCAAACAGAGGCTCAAAGCTCTGTTCTAAACCCACATCTGTACATATTATTTTATACCCCATCAGATCTCTTGGAAACCCTCTCACATATAAAGCAATCACCAGTGTTTAGTGACCTCCTCTAACAATAGTACCATGTGCTGAATACTGAAATATATTTTTCACACTTTAGTTGATTAGCAGTGATCTTGCCCTTTGCCTCACTGCCCAACATGTGAGCAGCAAGAAGCTGTAGAGTTTAAAGGCATCAGATGTTGCTTCATGAGGAATACTGGCATGCATCAATAATACTGGAACAAGCTCTATGCCTTCTGCTATAAAATAAATCAACTTCTGTGTGCTGTTATTGTGCGTGAGCACCACAGTAAGAGTTCAGCTGCCGTGTGTAATTCCCCTTTCACAACATAGGCCAAGTATAGACAAGATGAGGTGGTTCTGGAAAGTTACAGGCAGTATAAAACTGTAAAAGAAAAGCATTCCTATGGAAGGAACCAGCAGAAGTGCAGTTCTGGCAGTCCATCTAAATCCTTCTCCATCAGCTTTCATCATCTGAGACTTGGCTCTGCCTATCTAGTGATAGGATATTTGGAGTATTTTCTCCACTCTTGTTCTCAAAGTCTCCCTCAGTCCAAACCTAAACCAAGACATCCCTGACAAAGCATGACACACTGAACACAATTCTACTTCTACAGAAATAGACGCTGTTTTGAAATGTTCTTTGACAGTGGTCACCTCAGACAGATTTGCTAGCAACTGACAGTTTGTGAGGATACTGCAAATAAATATTGCCATGCATAGGAAAAAAAAAACAACAGAAACTTTGTTCTGTTTGTGCTGACTAAACATATTCTCCCAGATTAGATAAAGCAGACAGGAAAAGCACTGCGACATCCGCCTACAAATATTCTTGAGATGACAAGCACAGAGGTGCTCATCTCTTCCACAGTAAACAATTTCAGAGACCCTATGCAACCGTGAAAACGTCTGAGTTCTTATTAAGATACTATAGCTACCCTCCTTCATATGCAGTAGATGTAGATAGAAATGACCTCAATGCTATTTCTCCATAGGAAACAGACAAGACAGTTTTCCTTCAAGGGAACCCTTCTAGGAAGAAAATATGGCTAGAGTTACTCTTTACTCTGGTGAAAAGCATAGAATCACAGAATCACAGAACCGTAGGGGCTGGAAGGAATCTTTAGAGATCATTCAGTCCAACCCCCCTGCACAGCAGGCCCCCTACAGCAAGCTGTATAGATAGGCATCCAGATGGGTCTTGAACATCTCCAGGGAAGGAGAATCCACAACGACCCTGGGCAGCTGTTCCAGTGCTCTGTAACCCTTACCGTCAAGAAGTTCCTTTGCATATTGGCGTGGAACTTCCTATGCTCAAGCTTATAGTCATTTTCCCCTGTAAAAAAAAATAACTGTATCATTCTTACCTTTAGCCCCTTGCCCTCAATCCTTTTGATTGTTATTTGATTCATTCTGTTCTGAAAGTACCTTCCTGTAAAACTAACAGAGCACAAGGCTGGGCTGACTTTTATCTGTCTTTGGTATTTTAGTTCATCTTCAACTTACTGCATGCATCTGTTTATGCTGTTAGACTAGCATCCCTTACAAACCTTTTCTTTTGTTGGGAGGAGGGGAATAGAGAAAGAAAACACACTCTGGGTACTGCTGAGCCTCTTTGGAGGTGCTGAGACCTGGCTAACGCCTTGATATACTTCATTATCTCATCAGTAGAGGGCTCCCTCGCCTATGGCAGCCCTATATATCGTGCGCGGTGTATTGCGCCTTCTCTCACACACTTGCATTCACCGAAGATCCAAATGCATGAAGCTGTCATTTCTCATTGTTCTCAAATCCATCCTAATATCAGATGATACAAAAACACAAGGGCTTGGAGGATTTAAACCCACTCAGAAGAAAGATTGGCATCCAAACACAGCATGCTTATGGATATTTCACGCCCAGGAAAGTCACAGCTGCCTTGAACATTTCTCCTCCTTGCATAACTATTTAGCAAGTTTTGGACTTTATCTCCGGTCACTTTCATTTTTCATTCACATCCATATAGCAGCTACTTCTAACCCATAACTAAAACTAGATTTAATGAAAAGCGGAAACCAAAGTTCAGCATATCCTTGAATCAGGCTCTAGAAATAGTGACAGTTCAGATAAAAATAAGCAGTGCAGTAAATTCCCTCCTCACAAATCCTTGCCAGTGATTCTAGTCAGCTTCTAATTAAAAGGCTTAAGGGAATACAGCATCACACTTGCAAATACAATTAATAAACCCCAAAGTAGCTATTCCATCACAGGCACAGCTAATGGGGTAATGCTATCCTTAACACAACTCTTAGCTTGTCCATTTAAGGAGAGGGGACTGAAAATCTGCAAGCACCCAGTGGTGGTGAGGATCAGGCCTCCATCTAACTGTACTGCTGAGACATACAAGCTGGGTTCGCAGAGGAGCTCAGGCATACAGTCTGATTTTTGGGTGGTCCTCTGTGGAGTCAGGAGCTGGACTCAATGATCCCTATGGGTCCCTTTCAACTTGGGATATCCAATGACTCTAAATCCAGGGAGGCCACGGTGATGATCACTGCAACTGGCCCAACACTTGCATTTAGCTCAGGAGGAGAGCTCAGTTTGCCCCTAGGAACGTTACCTTCAGATACCAGTCTGCTTCAAGGCACACTTAGATAAACAGGATGGTAAATTCCTTTCCAACAGTCAAACGAAATTCACTGCAGTTCTTTGTTTCTTGCTGTAAAACAATGAACCAAATGCTCTTTCTAGAAAACAGCTTTTACAAATACTAAAAATGCAATATTTTTTGTCAGTTATCCCTACCTCTGGATAGGAGACCAAGCCCAGCAAATGCATACACTAACTGCCAGTAAGATCATTATTTCCTTGTTAAGTATTTATAAGCCCTTCCCCACATTTCCACCACTGCTTCTGTGGTTTTTCCTTCCCTTCAACCCACAGGTTCTCCACTGCTTTGCCTTCCATCCCTATCAGCTTCCGTATCTGCAGCTTCCAGCCAGCCTCAGCATTGCCTCTTTGATAGACTGTCATTCACTGCAAGAGAAACTGAACAGAAAGCAAACCTCATTTCACAAAAGACAGCATAGACATATCAAATAAGGACACCTACTGCCTATAATAAGATGGGAGCAGATGGTATAAGGAAGCCCATATAAGTCAAACTAAAAAACAGAACAAGAAGAGTGCTATCCTTTACCATCATTTCCCATCTCATCTATTATCTTCTCTAGAACAAATTAAGACATACGAGAAGATTCAGACCTTCCCATGGAACATTATTTCTTTCTCCTTAATCAACCTGCTATACAATTCATGCTGAAAGTGTTTGATTATTTGCAGAAAAGACAGTGGTTTCCATTGTCTGACAGCAGCACAACTGCATGCAAGTTCAGATCACAGTTATTTATTTGACTATGAGTGAAAAAAAATCAACTCTCAGCCAGCACTACTGTGGTACAGATCCAACTCATGTGAAGAAAGAAGCTTATCAACAACCCCAGTGTTCACAATCAGTTCAACTTTCAACTTAACCAGACATTTTCCGTGTACATCCTTTCACACTTACAGAAGGAGGGAGTCAAGAAGTTTACCATTAACGTCAGTAGCTCAAAGTTTTGAGTTAACTAGATTCTGTGCAAGTCAATGCAAGTCACTATATTTTCACTGAACCACAGATATGTACCTCTGCTCCACACTGTGCAACTGCAAAAAGGGTTTACAACCTCTCCCACTTTCTCACTACAGGAGACATCTACCCCATGACTCCCAGGGACATCTTACTTCTGCAAAGTACTGATTCAGAAACAGGATTTCTTGAATGAGATTGTTCTTCCTCTTCAAGTAAGATCCTATACTTGCAGGTTCCCTGCAGAAGGGAAATTCAACAATTACCCTTTCATTTGGGCATGCAACTTGCATTTGAGGCTGTCTTTGGATTGCGAGGCAGTCCACAGCTATAGTCTCTGTCCACACATACCAGCAGTGTGGTTGGAACAAACAGTAACTCTCACAAATCCCAGCACAGATTTGAGTGAGGAAACAGAAGAGGGATGCAAGCACATGACACCAGAGTGATACTGCTTCAGCCCAAAGGCTCCTCTAATTACCTGCTCTCCAACCACAACTACAGCAGGCAGCCAGGCAGAGTAAGCTGAAGGGAGGCATCTGTAACCATTCCCTCTACCACACTTCCAGATTAATTTTAGCGTAGGCTATCCACCAGGTCTGACCTTGCTAGTCTAGCCAGCAACATTTCTCTTGAAAATGCTTGTTCAGTGTTTCCCAAGCTCCTGTAAACACTTCATGTACATTGCCCAAATATTTTCACAGGATTTTGTATAAACATAAATAAATATAATATTCAGATATATAAGTAACAGAAAAAACACTACTTCATCACAACATCTTTTTAAAAGCACTTTCTTTGCAAAAATAGCTACCTCCTGGTTTTGAAAACCCAAGTGGGACAATACATCTGGATTTTTCCATTCTTACTTTCCTTGACTGGCTGAGACAAATGTATACTTTATGCCTTAAAAAGGGAACAGGCATTAAACCTGCCCTGCGTGGTTTTACCCAGACTGAAAGTTGTAAGTTTTGTATAGAAAGCGTGCAATACTGCAAGATAGGCCTCAGAAAAACAGTAGGCTGCTCTTCAGCAAGAGCTACAAAGTCCTTTCCTATTTCAACGTGCTACATACAAATTCCAGTAAAAGACATGAAAGAAGCGAAATCCAGATTTAAACCCTAGTGTAGACTCAAGTTATATGTAATTTCAGCAAAAGTTTAGAACAGGTTCCCTCCCCGTCTACTGAACACACTATTTACTCCACATTGCTTCTTCTGAGAAGTTATTTCAGAAGCAGTATTGACAGGCGTTAAAAATGAGACAACACCAAATTGCATCAGAAAAAGAGATTTTAGAACAAGTTATTAACTTCAACAGCAATGCAGTACTGAAGCCAGATAGTGAGCAATCAGAAGTGCAGCAGGAACCTAAGGGGGAAGTTGCTGAGTTGCTGACAAGGAAGATCAAAATTATATACTGTGCTAAAGAACTGGAGGGAAGCCAACACCATACCTAAGACTGTATCGGCAGTAGGGGTGAGATCAAATTCTGAAGGCCAATGAACCTTACCTTAATGGCTGGTAAATCAGAAGGAACTGTAGTATTGAGCACTCCCATTCTAATGTCTCTGACTTACTAGGATTAGATGAGAGGATTCAGCAAGTTAAAGCAGAAGAATGAACAGCCAAACAAAGAAAAGATTTCTCAAACCAATGCCATTATGTCAAATGTGACTCCAATTTGTAATTAACCTCTGATAATAAACTCTGTCCATCTTCATTTCTTCATCTGGTTATGAGTGTTCAAGTTAGATGCTTGTGTAGATCTGGCCAGAGGCTCCCTAAGAAAGGGACTGGATTTCTGGTGAATACAAAACATCATAGACTTCTCCCTCTATCAGGCACAAATCCTTTTTCTCATTTTAAAAAATGTGACAATGGGCAAGATGTCAGCATCTTCACATAATGCGAAGGCATAAAATATATTCATCGCAGTGCTCAAAGTGGTACAGAACTCCAGGATGTAATCAATCCCTTGAGGATGTTGAAGAAAACTTAATTATGCTCTCACTGAAATATGGAAAGAGAGCTGTTCAAAATCCTATTAACAATTTATCAATTTTGGCTTTTGAAAACCACATCGCTCTTCAAGGCCTTATGACAACGACATACAAAGTTGTTTTTCACTAGGCAAGCGAATGCAAGGAAGAACCTTCCCTTAAGAGTACAATTAACAGGCAAAAAGATTAGGGTTTTGGTCTTTTTTTCCTTAATATTCTTAGAGAGAGCAGCAAAAAAAAAAAAAAAAAAAAGATAGTAAAAAACTAACTTTGCATGAAGCACTGAAGAAGCTCTCTTAACGTGCAAGTGACAAGAGGAATGAGAATCTGACCATGGAGATACAACCCAGCAAGTGCTTGTCCTGCAGGAACTGCTTGTCCCTTGGCAGACTCCGTGCAACATGGGAGCTCAGCACTTCTTAAGGTCCAGTGAGTATTGTATGGCCACTGAAACTCAGAGAATGCTGCAGTTGGCAGACAAACCCACTGCAACTCCTGCGAACTGGTGACCTGCTCCTCTACATCGCAGTATGCGGGTGTCTGAACAATAAAACTCTTGATAAATTTTGCAAGAATTTGCTTTCTGAGCCTTAGCTTCCTGGAAAAAAGGTTCTTCTTACACTTTCTGTTGCCTTATCTTGCATTCTACTGAGATCAGATCTGATACTTACAAACTGTGCAGGCAGTGTTTAAAAAAGGATGAGAAAAAGAAAAAAAGCCCTTTCAAGCATCACATAGGAAACTGCTCTTTCACCTCAAGCATTTTAAGCCCAGACTTCCTTTCACTTCATTTAACCTGGCCAAGATTCTTCATTACCTTGAGGTCAAATGACAACATAGTCATTTTCTTTCCCATGGCTGATAACCCTAGGCCTTTCTTATACCTCTTCACTTAGCAATGCCTTCCATATTAAAACTCCCTCAGCACTGGGGTAGCATTTCCTTTACTTGCCCATGGCTGTGAAGTAGGATAGGCAACATCATTCAGTCTTGCAAAGTCACCCTTCATTCTGCTGTAAAAGGATGTGACAGCCTGATAGCAAACACTATCTCTATGTAGGCTGAAAATGTCAGCTCTGGGACAGTATCTGGAGTATCTGGACAGAATTCATTTAGCTCCTTCACTGTTGATCGACATTGAGTCTTCCTGGATGGCAAGTGAGAGCTGCTACCGCCTACATTCAACTGCTCCAGCCCAAAACTGGAAAAAATCCGAAGGCTTTCATCTCTCTCTTAGTTATGGTTAACTGTTGATGCACACTGAGTAACTGTTGTACAAAATATCACTTTTCATCCAGTATTTAAAATGTAGGGTCAGAAATCTTTCAGTAGACTATTATCAAAAACAAAAAACAACATTTACTACAGACGAGAAACCCACCTGCTGCAGTTTCAGGGCTCTTTGCAGAGCCCTGTTGGTGTCTACAATAAATCCAATAACCTGGGTCTTTTGGCATACACCCATGACTTTAGAACAGCCACTCCACTGTCTAATGGAAATATGAATGAGTTATTTTCAGAAAAAAAATAATATTTGGAACAAAGACACACAAAAAATGGTTCAAGACTAAGACAGAGTATGAGACTGGCTTCTCCCCCTACTCCCTTTATCACATAAAATAATCTGGATAGCGTACAAGCTGCATTAGATTGTGCTCTATGTACCCTGAAGTTCTGACAAACTCATTCTGCATGAAATATGAGAAAACAACCAGCTATCTTTTTATTTTTTAAAGTAAAAGTAATATTAGATTGTATAAAGCTGACTTTGAAATAGTTTTCTCTTTCCACTTGCAGGCCAAAATTGGTGACAGTGACGTATCAGAGAAGACTGGACGTTGAGTCCAGCGCGGAAGATATGGGAAGCAACTGCCTTGATGCTTCTCTCTTCCCCTGTTAGGTAAGTCATCTCCTTTCCATTTGCACCGCAGTCTTTTGTAGTTCTGCTCAGAAACAGGCTGTCCCAAGAGCCTAGGTCCAAGTCTTCCCGGATGCCTGGAAGCATAAGCATCATTTTGGCATGTGTATGCCACTGTGGGATCCTATGCAGAGAGCAAGAGCCAAATTCCAGAAGCAGAAACTGAAATAAAGATCAGAAACACTCAGTATATCTCACCCACTGCAAATGTTTTGGGCCAGGTTCCCAAATGACATCACCTACTAGCTCATCTGACCTCAGGTGCAGTACACCAGTTGGTACCAGCTGAAGTTCTGGCTTCGTTATTATTCTATGTTTGAGTTTTTATCTGCTTGTCTTGACAATATTGTGTCCTTCCACTGCTGAGATTCAGCTACCTATCTGATTTCCTCCTTCAGACAGAATCCCGCAGAATCCCATCATTTTTCCCAAGAAACTCCCATTAGGCTTCTCAGAGCTGTATGATCGTGGCTGAACATTTGTATAGTAAAGTAAAAAAGGTGTCAAAAATTCTAGTGCTATAAAGAGGAGGTGAAAATACTATAAACTGTAATGTACAGCAGATGAGAAGCACAAAAAACCTGCTCAAAATATAACCACTTGACAATTGTATTAAATTGAATTGTCTCCTTCCTAACAAAAGAGTGCCAGTAAATTCAGTACACCCCCTTTGTCCTTGAGGGTGAACATCAGAAGTGAAAAAATCTTTAAAGAAGTTATTTCCCAAGTTCACAGTTAATATTTCTTCCTTCTTTGTGGGAATCCTTGGGGATAGGACTGTACCAAAGGAACCAGGGCAGAATGAAATAGAGATGAGGCCTTCAGCTCCCAGTTGCTCTGTTTTGGTCAAGGGCCACTGGGAAACGACATGTTTTGTCCTCATCAAGTACAAATGTATTGACTCCAACACTGACAGGAAAACGTGAACGTGGCAAGACGTAAAGGTCTGCACCATCTTGTCACCCACTAAATGGGAGAAGCGCAGTTAACAGCACTAGAGAAATGTTTCCTACTTGATTTTATTAACTGATTGACATGAATTAATGCATTGGGATATTTGATTGTGTCATAAAATGTGTATATGAACATCATGATTCAATTTAATGTACCCATTACTGCTTGATGTGCCATTATATTAGACTAAATTAAAAGAATTTTATGGAAAAAAAATTACAATTAAAGACTCAAAATTGATTACATTCATAACTTAGAGGATATCCACTTCTATTCATGTTTTGAATAATGACAATAAAAGGACTAGAAAACAACACTGACTATGTAAAGAAGGACAAAACAAAGCTTGTCAAGGATCAACTGCACTACCAAGATGAGGGGGTCCATAAAGTCCCACCTTTCCTTGGCATAATCTCAGAACGAAAATACCAATACACAATGAGTGACTGCTACCTATAGCATTATTCTTTTTTCTGAGAGACCTACTGCAGCAAAGCACATTGCAGAAACATACCAGACAATCCTCTTTCCCCAGCTGTTTCTTTTTTCTACTTTTGAATGTTGCCCACTGCAGGTATTCAGTCTTGGACCACAGCCAGATTTCTGTTCTCAGTCCTGTATTGGAAAGATATTCCTAGGTTTTCATTTAGCTGGTGATTTTCCAAGGCTGAATACTGCTCTATATCCACTGGGATCAGTCAAATCAGTGCTGCGAAATCAGCAACTTCAGGTTTGCACTGCTGCTCATCCAAAGCTTTCTCTTGAAAATCCAGCCACTTCGACAATGTTGATCAGCAAAAGGGCCTCCTTCTCTGCTTCATACTGCTGGAGGGTAATGCTAAGAGCTCATTTTCCTGAGTATCAATATATGCCATGCAAGTAGTGTTTTGAAATAAGTTATATGAATCAACACAAGGGGAAGATGGGGGAAATGACATGAACTAGACTGACAATCTTACATGAATTAAGCACAGCTTACAATTTCTAATGGGAAAAAAAAAAAAAACAAAGAAAATGAGTGCATGCACAGGCATGAAGTTTAAGGTACTTTAAGTTCATGCATAACACTCCCAATAGAGCGGCATTTACATTTTCTAAAAGCCTCTCTATTTACCACTTAGAAGCTCCCAAGTGGCTCTGCCCAGCACCTAACCATCTTTACAGTTACAAACTACTTTGCTATTTTTCCCCTGAATCTTTATCTGAACTAATCACATGAAGGCTATAGAATGAAACCAGAAAACAGACCTGGACTCATTACTGATCCCTTTCAGATCCCATTGATGATGGTTATTAATTAGATAGTGAAGGAGTGCTAAGGGACTGCAAGTTTACAAGTTGACCTCACCAGCATATTTTCTAGGCGTGTTATAAGACCCTCTTCATACTGAATTATCTGAGACAAAAGATCATGTTTCACAAATTAATACAGCTTAATATCTGGGAAGCATCTATGGACGTGAATACACCTGTTACATTCAAAAACCTGAGAATTTACCCTTCCTCTGTTCTGGCACACACTTCCAATGTTTCTTCTCTGGGAATGTGAGAGACCAACAAAATGGTTGTGGTCTTCACTACTTTTGGTGTCATCTGGTATGCAAGTTTCCATCCCACAAAAAAAACCAAAAACCCAAGAACATTTATAACTCCATTTTCTTCCATATCTGTTACCGAAATACAGTTTTTCCTTACTTAGTCAATAAAAGTAATGGTTCAAATAAAAAAAAAAAAATGATTGAAAGATTTAAATGTACAACCTTCTGTTGTACAGGGATGACCAACCTGATTCAAAATGTGATAAGAAACAGCTTTGTTTTCACAGAGCTCTCATCACAATTATGTTCTCTATCTCCTAAAAATGCTGTTAATGTGGCCCCTTACCTAGGCTATGCATTTTCCAGAGTTTTCTGCACAAAAATGTCTTGTCCTAATGGCCTAATCAGCAGGCAAGATTTTGTCACTAAGTGAGGCAATTCAGCATCTACATTTGGCTAACTTGAAAAGGCACTCACTTAACAAGAACCTTGTCCAATGTTGAAAGAATTGCTATTTATTTCCAAGAAAAAGCATTGGGTAGATGGGATTTAATCCAGGTTTTTCAGGTATGTCCTTTTACCCGTGTTTTGCTTAAACATTTGTTCTGATACAAACATCCCATGCACTCTTTCAAGTTAATACCCATGGCACCATGGAGCCTCTTCGACCCAACCTGTAGAGCTGTCTTTTAGAGGAAAAAAAAAATTAAAATCTCCTAATTCATCTTAAACGTGAACATTTCTATAAGATCACTACATTTCACTGTGTTTTTTAATGTCTTGATAAGAAATATTTCTTATCCTGAAGTATACTTATGTCCAATATGAATTTGAAGCCTAGTCAAGCAAGAGATTTTCACAACCATTTGTGAGAAGCTAGGAATTTGCACTAGAGCTACAGAATTGAGAACTAAGAGAGATCATAAGTCACTAAGATCCACCATTGTGAAATCAGAAGACCCTCACTGGAGCCAGAATTAGCAAAGTCAAGCAAGCATGGTGCCATACCACCAGCTTTAAACTGCAGAGAATAGCTTCTAGTCCTGGTATGTTCCCAGCTACTGCCAGCTTCTTCCTCTCTTGCCTATGCAACCTGAAGGGCAGGTAGCACAGCAAGGTAGTGCAGTGCCCTGCTTTTCTTAAACCCAGCTGGTCTAAGTGGGTCATCAAATGTTGTAAGCTTTTGCTGGAACATGCTAAAAATGTACTCACCCAGGCAGGATGCACCTTGACAACCCACAGCTTACACACTCCCCCTTCTCCTCCATCAGCTGGCCTGGCACTGGCAGCTAGAAGGGAAGGGCAATGCCCTGATCCTGCACTAAAATGTAGTACTCGCCTGGCCTGCTGCGAAGGAAATCAACTCAGATCATGCAAACCTACTTAGTCAATTTCACGCGCAGCACGAAGCCAGGTTAATACTTCCATTCAGGAACCTAACACTATCCTATGGGCCTGATAGAATGAAGAAGGGGCAGGAATTTGCAGAAATAGGGACACAAGAGGAAATTAAGAAGAATGAAAACATCAAAATGCACTACACAAGGTAGAAAGATCAATGGAAAACGAGAGCCTGGGGAAGGTGGGGAAGCAAACAAATAGAAGAGGCAGTTTTTAGGTTTCAAGCAAAACAGTTGAGATTGCACACACCCTGAATCTCACTGACATCCACAGGGGTTTGCTCATTGGATTAGGCTAAATCCACAACAAAAGCCTCTGCCAGAGGACAAATAGAAGTAATGTCTAATTCTGGATGCTTGTTAGTATCTACATTCTGTATTTTTCTTGGAAGAGGATGTTACTGATAAATCTTGGAGGACTTTCTCAGCACACACAGATGCAACTCTTAAGTAGAGTTTTTTGGACACCATCCAAACAAGTAATTCTGATGACATGAGTATGCCTGAAGGTTGGCCTGAGACATGCCCCACTTTCTGGAGATGGGAGATACTGAGCAAGAACTTGACATGTCCCTCATCTGCAAGAAAGTTTGAAAGCAAACAAACAAAACCCCACCAGACACATGCCATCAAGAAGCTTATGCTCATGTCTTAGGCATAAATCCCTGCCCATCTCCCAAGAGCTGGTCTCTGCTAAAGGCATAGCACTATGAAACACACTTCAAATTTCAATCAGATACAGTTTGTCTCTCCTTTATCCAACAGACACCCAGGGAAGGAAACCACGCCTCTAGACAACAGTCTTTCCTATGAAGAAATACACTCTTCTTTGCAGGTTCTTCCAGTTATTTATAGAGTTGAATATCTTACTCCGCTTATGGGTGTACTCAAGCCTTTTGTCCATATCTGACATGTAGAAGCTGCTACAGAAACACAGAGAAAAGGTAACAGAGTGATATCAGACCCTTGACTTCCTTTCCTGGAGGTCAGCAGCTCTCCTGACTCACAGCAGTGTGGATTATCAACACGCTGCAGGACACGATCCTACATACAGTAAGCTCAATACATTCTAGAAGGCAGCAATTACTAAAAAGTCTTGAAAGTATCTAACAACAACAAAAAACCTTACATCAGCATGTACTAGGACTCTGTAGTCTGACTACATGCACTTAAAGCAAAACAGACAACTAGGCAATAAAAACAGCATTTGGGGACCACAAACATCTATGGAGAAAGTGTAAGAGAAGAGTTGGCACTCTGGGATCTGTTTTGAGATCTTATCTCCATTACAAAGTCATTTCATGGCTATGAAAAACAAACATAAGGGCATGTTTTCGCTCTTGCTTTGCAGGCCTGCTTTATCTATTCTGAGTGTTTCAGCTGACACTCCTGACTCGGTATCTCAGTGAAGCAGCTTCCAAAAAGCAGTCATCTAATTCTGCTAACATCCAGCTCAGACTCAGATGAATATCTGCTCTTTGCAGATGAGATCTGCACTCTCACTAATCTCGGGAAGTTCACCTATTTGAGGCATGGTTCCTTCAGCGTGTTTCATGTCTTTCTGAACTAGCACTGCTATTTGAATGTCTTCAGTGATTTTCTTACTCTTTGTACATCATTCAGTATTTTATGTACACCAGTAAACAGCACATAGGGTATGGTAGAGACAAATACAGTACAACCCCAGAGAAGGCTGGAAGCTCAAACCAAAGCGGTACTGGTAGAACAACAATTAGAAAATACCTGCTCAAGACCCTCAGAAATCATTAATGATTTGGGGTATCACCATTTTTAGGGTGTTTTCTTTCTAGGAAGCTTTTAAATGCATCAAAGTTTTCCAGTAAATACTCTGGAGTATCCCAGAACACGACTAACATTTTAAGAATCCTGGCTGTTACTGTTCTGGGAAACAGGCCTACTGTCATGGCTTGCTCCTGGCCCCTTCAGTCTAGGCACCAGAATCAAGTTGATTTCTGAAAGACAGAAGTCGGATGCAGCAAGATATTTGAAGGAGGACGTGGTAATGGCCTTGTGGAATACCCTCTTGAAGAGATGCCAACAAGTAAATTGTTGAAGAAAAAAGTACAATGCATGTCAGATTTTTAATTACGTGTCTATTTCCCCAACAAAGAAGTGTAATTAAAGTTAATCATTTCTATTATATTACACAATGCCTCCATTACTAATGGAATCAGGAATGCATGAAAGAAATGCACATTAATACATAAACACTCCTTTCATACAGATGAATATTTTGCACTCCAAACATTCAAACAGAGCACTGCTCAATTATGCATCACTCGCTTTAGTACATAACTACATTGAATGCCTTTGGGAGCGGAGGAAGACGAGACAGTGAGACTGTCTTACAAACTTCAGAGTCCCCATAGATGTTCATTTGCCCTTACGTCCTGAAAGCATCCAGAACAGCATCCCCCAGCTGTCTCTGACAGCTGTCACCCCAGCATACTTATGCATAAACCAGTGTGCCGTTCCACCTTCCTCTGAGCCCAACTGCAGCAGTGCACAGCTCAGCTCACCTATGGGAGTTTCAGTACATTTTGCAAATGATGAGCAGTTTGAATAACAACAGAGAAGACCAGAGCCTCAGATAATTTAAACAATCCAGCACAATCTATCCTAACTTGAGGTACACCCTGCTATTAGATTAGATTTTGCTTTCTGATAGAAAACCAGAGTTGCACAACTGAAAATAGCGTATTCAGGAGTAGAATTTGACATTCTTTCTTCCAATAACTATGCAAGTAGTATCTTTATAGACTACTACATCTCCTGGCGTCACTATTAAATTCTACCCCTACGTATGCCTGCAATATAAGACAAGAACTCACCTCTTAGGACCGAGAAGGAATCTCTAAAAACCAAGAGATGAGCTCGTTGCATTAGTAGCTTTGGACCTGTAGTAGTGGCTGTTCTTAACAGTATCCAAACCCATAAGGTTGAATTCAGTCCACAAAGGCCAGGACAGACATTAATGCAGGGGGCCCCCAACCTCACAAAGTTCAACAAGGCCAAGTGCGAGGTCCTGCTCATGGGTCGGGGCAATCCCAAGCACAGATACAGGTTGGGTAGAGAATGGCTAGAGAGCAGCCCTGAGAAGGAGGATTTGCGAGTGTTGGTTGATGAAAGATTCAACATGAGCTGAAAACATGCACTTGCAGCCCAGAGGGCCAACTGTATCCTGGGCTGCATCAAGAAAAGTGTGACCAGGTCGAGGGAGATGATTCTGCCCCTCTGCTCTCATGAGACGTCACCTGGAGTACTGCATGCAGTTCTGGGGCTCCCAATACAAAAAGGACATGGAGCTGTTCAAGTGGATACAGAGGAGGGTCACAAAGACAATCAGAGGGCTGGAGCACCTCCCCAGTGAGGAGAGGCTGAGAGAGCTGGGACTCTTGAACCTAGAGAAGACTCCAGGTGGACCTTATAGCGGCCTTCCAGTACTTGAAGGGGGCCTTACAGGAAAGCTGGGGAGGGACTTTTTATAAGGGCAGGTAGTGACAGGATGAAGGGAAATGGTCTTAAACTGGAAGAGGGTAGTATTAAACTAGATATTAGGAATAAATTCTTTACTGTGAGGGTGGTGAGACACTAGAACATGTGGTCCAGCGAGGTTGTGGATGCCCTCCCCTGGAAGCATTCAAGGCCAGGCTGAATGGGGCTTTGAGCAGCCTGGTCTAGAGGGAGGTGTCCCTGCCTATAGCAGGGGAGCTGGAACTAGATGATACTGAAGGTCCCTTCCAACCCAAAACATTCTATGAGCCTAAGCCACAGACGGTCAAGTAGCTTTCCAATGGCTACCTCCACAGTCCATAAAAAGCTCTTGGACCCATTATTTTCTTCATTTATTCTCATTAATCATTCCCATTAATCTCTTATTTTTTCCCCATTCATTCCTTCCATTCTTTCCCATTTTTCCCCCATCTGTGCTGATCCAGGTCTTTCTTTAGGGCTGGAACAAATGCTCCTGTGCCACAGCACCTGGTGCCGGCCCTCAGGACAACACTATCCTCAATGTGTTATTGATGTGTTATTAACAGATGAATTACCAGATACTGAATAAAAGAAAACTATATGTGTATGAATGAAACGTGTTAAAGAAAGACAGAGGAATCATACCAAAACCTGTATATTCTGTATATTTACTGTATATTTGTATATACTGTATATCTGTATATTCTGTATCTTCTGTATATTTACAGAAAGTACAGTTTTGCAAAGCCCAGCAACCTGCATCAAAGTTTCTACCAAGTAATTAAAGTAACTTAGTTTCGACATTTTCCTTTTGACTTTCTGCCAATAAAGACAATTAGCAAGAAACTTTATGTCCTGGCTGCATTTCTCTTTGAGGATGATATAACAGAGTACATTCAAATGGAGTACTGACAGCTTTAACTGCTTTCACTGTGGTGATGAACCATTTTAGAAAAAAAAACAAAAAAAAAAACCTGAATGACACAAATAATTTACAGAGGAAAAACGTTGTTTAATTTCAGGAAAGTTGTACGAGCCAATAACCAATGTGGGACATCATTATCAATGCTGTCTGAAATGAATTTATTCCTCTAGAAATAGCAATTTCTTAAAAAAAAAAAAAAAAAAAAAAAGGCATGTTGTACCAAAGTACAGATAAGAGATGAATCCAAAATAGGTAATCTTTTTTGGTGAGCACCTCCATCTGTAATTGTACTCTCTTACTCAATCCAAAATGTACTTCTAAACTTTATGCATTGAATTTTTAAAATTTAAATTAAACACAGGACAAGAAGCTCAAAGGAAAACATTCAATTACAGCAGAAGTAAACCATTGACTGCCTTTCTACATTTTCTTAATGCCACTCAAGACCTACTGTTTCCTACTCCCCTCAAATGCATCCAAGCCATCTCTTCCTCCAGCAGCACCAAAACTGGCACTTTGCTCATTGAGGCAAACATCAATCCATCAATTCCACATGGAATCAAAATGGAGCATCTTGTGCTACAGGCCAGTCTGCCCAGGAATAGGCTAATAAACACTTCACAAGACAGTAAAGGTGAAACAGAACTACGTTCTGCAGCAGAAGAACCAGACCCTCTGTGGCAGAAGCATGAATGGAAGGTGGTTATTTCCCTTCCTTTAAATGAGGGCCCTGTAGCTGGCAGTGACAGCTGTGGAAATGAGGAGAAGCATCTACCTGAAAAGAGATTTCTTGGGAAGAAAGACAGCCTTGGAAGTGGAGTTGAACAAAGAGCTGTTATTACATTCAAATATTGCAAGTCTTCAGAAGCTTGCTTCATTTCATTATAAATATATACGCTTATCTGAAAACATCACTTTAAATTCAAAATGCAGAATGCTGAGTGCTATTGAAGAAGAAATAAAGTGTTCTATGAGATTGCTTTCAAAAACGATCAAAAGACCATGAAAGGGAAAGCAAACAAGTTTTCACTTAGCAACTGCTTTAAAAGAGCAGTATTCAAGATGAAAGAAAAAGGTCCTGAAGTAGTAACATTAGGGTCCAACCTATGCATTTTAGCTTACAGGAATCAACCATTTATAACTATGCAACCTGACCATAATATATAAACATTTCTATGCATACTGCATACCATCAAACTAAGTTGCTAGCACTGAGCAGAAAGTAAATATTCTTCTGCATAAATTGACAACAGAATAATTTAGCCTGGGATTCTGCATAGTATCAGAAACTAATGACCCAATTACATCCCAGTTGGTTTAAATTAAGTCAGAAAAATAAATGGACAAATCCAAAAGCCTGTAGAATCCAAGAAGTTTCGATGAATGCAAATTGGAGAAGCACTGCACATGATTTTCCTGATGATCTTATTAAACTGGTAAGTTTATTTTGTTGAAGACATTACAGAACACCTGCCAACGTCTTTAAAGGACACAAAACCTGAGCAGTGGCATTCTCTGGCAGAGACAGGATTCTGTTCATTGCAGATGGTGCTTCTGATGTTGAAGGAATATGAAAGCAGATATTTCAACAATCTTAGCCTAGCCATCTGAAACCCTTCCAAAGGCAAGACCTCTAACTCTTCCATGTGTTGACAAATGGAAGATTTGAACAGTCTTGAAATGCTAATTTTGAAAAAATCTTTCTGTTCAGCAGTAAGTTACAGACAGACCCTAATCCAGAAAAAACATGAAGTATAGGAATAATCATAGAGCGCTTGCTACTGAGCGGTTATCATTAAACATACATTAACATTAAACACTCTTTTGAGTCATCATTCTGACAAAAATGATAAAGATACTAAAAAAGCAAGTTTTGCAACAGAATTGGCCTTCCTGATTTTCTTAGCAATTAGCTGGAAGCCAGACCTCAAGAAAAATCAGTTTTCCATGTTTCACTTTTGGTACAATACCAACCAGCACTCACCAGTAGGGTGATAGCAGGGATAAGCTAGTTTGAAACCAGCTCAACTCCTACCTTGCCAAAAAGAAGAGCTTGGAACTCGCTTGTAGATTTACTTGTCTTCTCCGAAGCTCCTGCTGACAGGTCCCTGCTCTCACCCCTTTGAAAGCTTATTTAGAGTTCTATCAGGTGGGTCCCCAAGAAGCACCATGGCAGCGTAGACACCCCCACGCCTTCAGAGCCTGCTGAAAATCCATAGGCAGAGAGCTTGCTGCTATCAGATATTGTTCCTCTCTCCCCTACCCTTGTTCAGCTCTATTTGCTGTTGTTTAAATTCATTTGTTTTCTAACTTGCCTCTGGGCTTTTAATTACGATTACTGCAAACACAACACAGACAATGTTTATGGGTCTGAAGCAATGATTCACCGAGAATTATTTGTTTACAGTGTAGGTGTAAGGCATGCTGCTTTCTCACAGCCAGCCAAGGAAGAGGCACAGCTCCAAAAGCTCTGCCTCTGGACCACCATCCACACAATGACACCCTGCCTGAAATGCATCCTGCAGTACCAGGATACAAAGCCACTAAGATAAACTTCCCAGCCCACAGCTGTGATATTCAATGGTTCATAAACGCTTTGCTGCTATAAGACTTGTGAAAACGTGATGCAGTAGTTTCACCAGAGAACAGCATGGGTACTCTTCTCCTTTTGCTACATTGCCATCCCAGCCAGAAACAGGTTGGAAGGTTCAAGTCTCCTGTGAAAGCAGCCAGAATATACATCCCACATCAAAAAAAAGCTATTAGACAATGAATCCAGCATGTTCTGTCCTGCTGCCTTTGGTGTTCATTCTCTTCCTGTCACTGACAAACACAGCCACACTGATTTTGTCAGCAACTACAGAAATGCTGGCAATCACCAACAATCAGCTGCAATCAGGGCACCAGCAGAGGACACAAAACTTTGTGACCCAATGGCTGCTTGTGCTGAGGATGCTTTTGGTCTAGTAAAATTGTCCTCTGCTCTGAAGGAAGTAAGTACTACCTTGTTGGAAGCAGATATGTTTTCCCCATAGCCACCCCTTCTTGAGGCCCTCAGTACTGCACACTCAGCTCCCACAGGTGAGGATGGCAGGGCAAGCCACACAGCTTGCAACCAGCTATGTGAAATCAGAATGAAGCTCTTCTGCTGTCCTTCCTTCCACTGGTCCCCTCCATGGATATATTAAGGATTCATCAAGATGTAGTCAAAGCTGATGGCCAATTCTCATTAGGAATTAAGAAAGCTTCATTATGTTCTCTTGTAGGATCCAACACCATCAAGAATATAAAGTCATACTGAAACACAATATACATGCCAAAAGCCAAACACATGACTCTACAAACCTGCAGTGAGATTGAAGGGTGATTTTGTTTGTATGACAATCAAAGTGCCAGAGGAGGCCCACTATGAGAAGACATGCATCTGGTCAATCTTTCCATGCAGCTGTCTAGCGAGTCTCAGGTTTTCCATCAGATTTTAACAGCTTCCTTTTACAATTTTTGAAAATATTTTCAGAAATGAGATAAAAAAAAGCCACAAACAAAAACATTTTCTTCTGCCTAAATTGATTTTGATGAAATTTGGGGAATAAAACAGCATGTGCTGTTTCTAAGCACATGTAGCAGCATGTGTTCTAAAGAAAGATCATTAGAAAAGCTGAAGAACTTCCATGCAGGCTCTCATATCCTGAAATAAGTTTAATTTCACTGGATGTAAGTCTGAGTATATGATAATCTACTACTTATCTCACTACCAAATGCAAAAGAAACAGGTAAGCAAGAGTAAAAGACATCACTTTAATGAGCTGTTGAAAGCTTACTGAACAGAGCAAAGGAAAGCATTTGAAATACTAAACAGAGAAAATTAAGTTTTCAAACTGTGTTTCATAATGTTTTCTGCTGATAAGTAACAGTGGAAGAGGTGGCTAGGTGTTTGTCAGCTGCTAAAAAGTGGCAGAACTTCAGAACAATTTCTACTTGCTTATTTAAAAAGCTCCCTGAAGTAAAAATAATTATAAAAATAAAAATTTTGTGGATCCATTTAAAACTAGTAGACCACCATCTGGGTTGGAGGAAAAGGCTAAAAATGACATGATAAATCATCCAAACATAAGCATTATTTACATAAAGCCTAAAGGATGCACAAAAATCATGACCGTGTTCTAGATCACATTATATCTGAATTAAGACCTGACAAAGATTGGGATTTCTGAGTAACATAAGGTGTTGTTTTGGAAAAGGAAATGAGAAAAAAGGAAGTCTTGTACGTGTGTGAAGTTTAAGGCAACAATACAAGGCCAACACACAGTCCACTTCTCTAACATCCACCTGATCACCCACCAACCTGTGCGTCCAGTTTATACCAACATCTATAAAATCCATGGTTATTACTGTTAAGAATTCGCAATAACTGGGTACCTAATGCCTACCTTACCTAAAAGGATTGCTTGTTTTTTTTCCAAAATGCCTTAAGTACATCTAACTTAAGTAGGTAGGACTTCAGAGCTAAGTGAAGGCACCAGCTCATGCTGCACAGCAGTTCTATCTGAGGCGCACCCAACCTCTTGGCACTCAAGCATCCTACTGCATCACAACCAGGAGCAGCTACTGAACATGGGATGTGCCATTATTTACATAAGCAGATTACAACATCATGGTCTCATCAGTTCAGCTATTGTGTCTTGTTAGCCTAACTAAATTTCAAACTCCGTAAGGAACCGTATTTCCCCCTGAAGTTATTAAAGGGTAGATTTCTTTTAATTAAACTCATTTACATGACTAAATTAGATTTAATTACTCCCATTCATTTCACTAATACCTCTCTTTGATTGGAGAAAGGCAACTTTTCTAATTGCTTAAAACAGGACTCAGTGGGTCTTTCCTAGTACAAGCTGGCAAGAAGAAGCTATAGCTCTATGACTGAAGTTAAAAAGATTAGCGCATGTTTTGGGGCGTTACACATGCTGCACAGTTTTTTCTGTTAGACATCTCAGCTGTTGTGCAGGCTGCACACTAACAGGCCAAGAGATGGGCAGAAATCTTTTCTTTGCATACCTAGCATCCGCAACATTTATGGCTTGAATAAGATTAAGGGAAAATTCACTAGGAATCATTGTCAAGTATCTTAAAAGACCTGATCAAGAAAATCACCATGAGGAGAGACAAATTAAAATTGTTTCCTTCCTTTTTTTCTTTTGAAATTTGGAAAAATTTTGAAAATTTTAAAATTTGAAGGCTCACTACATTTTTCTCGAATAACGTTTCTTCAGTCTCCTCTTCTATCAGCTAGGAGCTTCATTGCCTTAATTCTGAATTTCTACAGTTGCAACTTCCAATAACTTTGAACTTTCAAAATTTTCAAATTAGAAATTTCCATCCAGGAGGCCAGTGTGAGCTTCTTTTCCTCCTTGGCCAAACTTGAGTGGGATCAAAACCAGCCTCCGCACTCTGCCACCAAGATCTCATTATGCTTGACATTAGTCATAACTAACAGCGGATGCAAGAAGACACAGTTGACCAGTTTTGTGCAGGAACAACAAATAGGATTAATCCAGGTAGGAAAAGCACACACACTGGATTCTGTTAATACAACAGTCATTGCCAAACTACATTAGATCACTTTGCTAGGGTCTTGTACATATGGTCTCACGCATGGCACTTCTCCTTTTACCCAGATACCAACCTGATAAGTTACCCGTGAAACCAAAGAGTGGAAGACAGACATGCCACACCATAGAGAGAAATCCTTTTAAAGTCAGTGGGACTGCTTGGATCCATGGTTCAAAGAAACGCACACAGTTTCACTTCACTCAACATTCAGCAACTTGTGCACTGGAAACATATAGACAGGAGGAATTGTGAGCAGAATTCACAGTACAGAACACATTGAGTTTCTAGACAACTCCACACATTATCTGTTTCATTTCCCTAATGCTAACTGCCATTTTGCCACCCATGTCATGGGAGCTGTGTTGGACACAACGTTTTGAGCACAGAAGAACAGGTCATGGTGGGAACACTTGTTTTTGTCCCATATATTCCTATCTGTTCCCATTTAAAATTTCCCATATTTTTTCCATAGCAAAAATGGAAACATACAGTCCTTTTATACTTTCTGTCCTCTAGTGCGCCACAGACTTAAAAAAAAATAATTCTGTGACCAAGTTAAATAAAATACAT
This sequence comes from Gallus gallus, assembly GCF_016699485.2. Lineage (NCBI taxonomy): Eukaryota > Metazoa > Chordata > Aves > Galliformes > Phasianidae > Gallus > Gallus gallus. The sequence goes on along the minus strand of NC_052535.1, from coordinate 44,677,171 downwards.
CTTGCTGAAGTAACAAAGCATGCAGAAATTATCAGCAACAAATACTAGGCATAACTCTAGGGTTCGAAATGGAACAAATATCGGGAGTCTAGGCTGTGCCAACTCTCCTGCATATTAACCTACCAGAATAAACACAAATCCTTACCTTCTTACCATATATTATATATATATATATCTATGAAAACCATAATCCATGTTGTCAGTCTGCTAAAACAGTAATGACTTTAGCTCACCATTAAAAACAGCATACATCTGTACAAAATACAGAGACTTTACATTTCTGACAATCGGTAAAAATGCTGTTTGCAAAAGAGCCTGTGCTTCATAGAATGGATTTAACAACATACTCACAAATTACAGAATCACAGCGCTATTTCTTCAGATGTACTGAGATGCAGAACACAAGCAGGCTTCTAGGAATGCATTTTGTAAGATATCTAAGTTGAGGTGAATAAATTTGATTTCAGTAAGACAAGCAGAAATCTCTACCATTTGGCACTGGTTCCTTTCATTAGATATAATGCTTCTGCCCCCTTTCTCAACATGTAAATAGTATTTATCCAACGACACATGACGTGTGGCCTAATTATCACTCTAATATTTTTCAGGAAAAGAAAGTGTAATTAACAAGGAAATAAGAAACAAGGACCCCTGCCCTATGTATTTTTAAATTCTATTATTATTATTAAATCAGGTTTGGTAGTAATCACAGTGGTTGGAAATAAAATGGTGCTGATTTTTTTGCCAGCTTTTAATAGATTTTGCAACTCATGAAATCTTTCACAACAATCTTAAAATTTCCTGGACACGTTTTCTCCTCATGCTGCTCCCTTCCCCAAGTACTCCTAAGATCTTTTCGGTTCATTTAGAGACAAAGATTTTGATTAAACAGTTTCATCAAAAATCAAGATAAACTATATACTTTTTTGTAAGGGAAACAATCTGAAATAAGCACACTGAATATCTAATCCAGGCCAGCAAGAAATAGAGTATTTTTGATGGGCACAGAAGGTAAAGCAAGCACTCAGGTATGCAGAAACTAGACAGAAAGCCAGCAGAAGTCAATGCAGAGGCAATAGCTTCAGTAGATTCAGAATCAGTCCAAGGGCATATATTGCTATTACAAGTATATGGAATACAATTGGTTCGACCTTCGCATATTCCTTAGGGAATTCCTTAACAGTGTACAAAAAAAATTATTCCCATTCATCCCTATTTGTAGTCAGCAATGATTTCAGTTTAGATTTAGGGTGAAACAGTCTCAAAGTGAACTGCAAATGCAGTAGAAAAATTATGAGACTGTCCTGAAACCATGTACTGCAACCAGACTTAACAACTGAAACTCCAGACTCTGCCAGCTCTCCTCAGCACTGCCTCTAGGCTCCTTCCTTGTTGTACAGCTCATTTTTGTCTGTTTTGAGTCAATGACCAAAACCAAAAACAGCCACAGATTGAGATTATATTACACAGTTCCGCAACCACAAACTATCATCATGGCTCATACTGCTGTTCACTTTTGCACTGTTCTGACTGCTCCTTGACCAAATCTGAAGATTTGAGGAGACATTTCAACTGCTACAGATTGACCTCAGTACTACAGAACCCACAGTGGGTTTAAACAGGTCAGAGGAGACACCTGGGGTTGAGCTGGTACAGCTGGATTCCTGTTCCAGAGGTGTCCCATGAACCCAACTGAAGTACTGCATGGAGTGCAGCCCCTCCCACACCTACCACATCCTTAAGCCAACATTTTGCAATTTGTTTTTAAGCCACAGTGGAGGTTTGCACCCTTCCTTCCCACCAGTATGAAAACACAGCAACAAAGCTACCAAGATGAGGGCCTCACACTTTCCATCTGCTAAGAAACATTTTGTATTAACATTTCAGAGCTCTGTTGCAAGCACTGGCCACTGAAAATAACTTACATGATGTTGACAATATCTGACTGAGCTTTTTGTTTTCTGAATTGGTGGAAGGCTGCCTCACTCACCCTGAGCATCACTTTCTTCCCTGCATAGCATTGTAAGTAAAAATAATACGTGAGGCAGGAGATGAAGTCTCCAGATAAGAAGTGCTAACTCCTGGCAGGAACAAGACTCACCTATCCCTAACAAAAGTAGTGAGCTGTTCCCTCTGTTTGGGTCTACTACAGGTTTACAAAGCAGTTCTGAAGCGATTTCATCTTTCATCAGGTGTCACCACAGAACTCCTATTTCAAGGATTTCTGAAGAAGAGTAAAGCTGTAATTTTCTGCTTATGTCAAGTTTTACAGTCACACTTTGGAATTTAATAGAGAACATGGTTAGTTTAGTTTCAGGAATATTATTCCTTCATTTTTCAAATCCGATACGGGGAAAAAAAACCCAAACAAACAAAAAACAAAGAGTTTTCCTTCTTCTATTTTGACATTGAAAATTTTACACATCTATCCCCAGTGAGTTTTTCCCTGTAGAAGAATTAAAATTCATTGCATCAATCCGTCTCAAGGTCTGGGTCTGTTCTTAAGACAATGAAGCTAATGCAATTCCCCTAGTCGTAACCAAAAACACATGTAAGCACTCAATTGTTTCAGAAAACAAAAAGATTTTGGGTTTTGTTTCTGTTTTCATGTTTTGTCTTGTTTTTAAACATTAAATAAATGTCTCAGCTTTGTCTGTCAAGAAATACCTGAGTGACTTGCATGTCATTTGTCATACACTTCGTGGGCAAGCTCCATCTTTCTGAATTTGGTAAGCATAGATGTCTATGAGACTGGAGCATATCTTGAAAACATCGATCTAATCATGCCCCCTAACAAATGCTTTTGCTGTCGAGTAAGAGAAGAAAAAAAATAGAAAAGAAAAAAGTGCTGTTTAAAATGTTTGATAATCTGACAAGGCCATAAGGCTTAATGGAATCAATGATTACACACAGATGGATGATTAACTCTCGAGGTTTAATGTTAAAAAAAAAGTGCTGGATTGCTACTTAATGGAATTACGCTGCCCATATGGAAAAGAACTATACCCTGACTATACCCAGAATTATAGAACAGGTGGTAGATCTGGGCAGGACTGCTTGGAATGCACAAAAGCATTCTGAACTTGTAAGTGCCAGAAAAAAAAAAAAAAGAAAGAAAGAAAAAGAAAAAAAAAAAAGTCTTCCAAACTGTGTTAACTTTTCAAGTCTGAGAATTTTAAGTGGTGAAAATTAACAAAGTAATCCTCAAATTTTCTTGTTATAAAGAACAATCTTAGCAGTGATCTTCACCCGCATGCTGCAGCCCCACAGCTGTTGAAAATACCCATGTATGGTTAAGGATCGTTATTCAACCTACACATGACAATAGGTCCTGATTTGCAGTCTTACATGAATGCTTGAATGCTGGGATCAATTATGCTATACCTACATGTACACTTGCCCCACTGCTTCTCTGAAAAGCTCCAAAACACAAACCAGCTTCACCATGGCGGCTATGAAGAGCACAATCTTCTGCCATTTGAGTACGCTCTATTCTTCCCCACTGATTTCTTTCCTAGGAATAAAGACTGCAAAGTCTGCTGCTATAGGACAACGTGCTTCATTTTACTGCAGTGTCACATGAGATAATGTCTTTTTTCTCAAAAGAATCTTTTGAGTTGGGAATCAAAACTGGACTTGGGTTGCTAGCCTCTAGAATGGAGACAGAAGAGAGGATTATATGAGAAGCAAAGATTAACATTCCAAAACCCACTCCAAACTGAAATTTAGTACCTAGATATTCAGAGTCTTGCCAGACTCACTGAGCTTCACTGGTACATTTACATAACAAGCACATAATTCAAATGGTATAACCATCCAGAAGGATGTACTTTACACTAAGAATAGCTTGCTTGTTTAGTTGAAACAATTTCCAAAATGACATCAACTAGATTGGAAAGAAAATATTTTTAAGCAAAAGCACAACTGTCCACATAACAACATTTCTGGGGAGGAAGCATTTCTGATTGACACCTCATTCTGGTGAACAGCTCCATATGAAAATGTCTGACATCACACTTGGGCTATGCAAGACCAGTTAGTAGTGAGTTTGGCTTTGCAGAGACCCATATTAGGCTTTGGACCTGACCTCAGAATTGGAGACCATCACAAGCAGGGGTTAGCTTAATTGATATTCGTGGTGTGACGATACTGCCTGTGACTGCTTCTGCTACCCCCCCTAAGCCCATGCCAGCAGCAGGGTCAGCTGCAAGTCCCAATGCAGCTCCATCAGAGCCTCCAGCTCAAACACAGACCTCACCTGGAGTCAGTCTGCTCAACACAGTACATTTCCATGTCTTTCACAGAGTAGACTCAGGCCAGTCTCAGAAAGGATTAGCTTCTCATTCCTTCTATTGTAAAACATTATTGGGACAGTTGTCACAAGTGACCACTCAGAACATTCCAAGGGCTTTTTTGATATAATTTATTCATGTACTTCTGTAACCAAGGAAACAGAAAGGATTTTTCTCGCACATAATGTTTGCTCCTAAGGTTGTGGTTTTGTTTCTTGTTTTTTGGTTTTTGGGTTTTTTTTTTTCCTTTATTTTTTTCTAATCTGTAGTGTCTAATACTTGTTGAAAACTGAATGCCAAATTATACCCAAAGTATCTCTGCATTTCAGATGCTGAAGCGGGACACCCGCTCTCAGCTCTCTCACTACTTCTATCCCTAAGGTTTCCAGCACCAGGACCTCTCCCCTCCTGTCTCACCTATGTCAAGCATTTCAAGTACAAGCTCTTCCAGCAACTACTACCCCTCATTTCATATTGGTCCTGAGTGTAAGAAGGAACCTGCCTCAAATAAGACACACCGTCAGCTTAACACAAAGAAGAGAGTGACAAGATGAGACAGCTTGAGCACTGCCATTAATCGGGTGTCTGTTAATCACCGTTAAGGTTTTAGCATCATAAAAATAGATTGAAAAAGACCTCTAAGATCATCTAGTCCAATCATCATCCCATCCCCACCACGCCCACTCAGTGCCACATCACCACCATGTCCCTCAGTGTCACATCTCCACAGATCTCAAACACCTCCAGGGATGGTGACTCCACCACCTCCCTGGGCAACCTATGCCACTGCATCACCACTCTTTCTGAGAATAAATTCTTCCTAATACCCAACCTGAACCTCCCCTGGCACAACTTGAGGCCATTATGTCACCTGTCCAATAATGAAATACAAGGTATTTCAGAAGGGTGCCCTCTCTTTAAATGCAATTCTGCACAGCTGTAACAAAGAGATTCCAGCAAATTTAGAGAGAACACAGCAGGAGAGTCCCAGCCTCACTGTGCTTCTCGTGCCAAGCAACATAACTCTACTGACCTACTGAACTGAATCAGCCCATGCCTCTTCTGCCCTAGCTGCTCTTTTATCAGAAGCTTCAGTAAGGAAGAGCAGGTATAGGCCAAGTCCCCAGAGGTAATTAGGTGCCAGAACAGAGATCACTGCTGTCATTGAACTCTGTCATTTCCCCAGCAACATGGCCTGCAAAACCTACTCACTTTTACTATTTCTCCAACTGCAGGGTGGGGCTGAAATTCTGACCAGGAACTCTCCTCATTCCCTTCCTCTTCTCTGTGACCTTTGGGAAGGGAGCACTCCGTTACTGAGGTGAAACAAAGACCAGAGAGCTGAATGCCTTTCGTAGCACTCCATGCATCCTCCTATTCACAAAACAAAGCAAACCCAACTGTTCTTCCCCATGGTGATGACATCTACAAACTATAGCAGCAGCTGTATTGCTGCCTAGGCTTAATTACTCCACTGCTGTGGAAAAACAGAACAAAAAGCAGTACGGACAGGAGAAGCCAAGTGTCATAAGCAGAATTTGAGCTTGAAGTACCACAGCATTTAAACGTGCAAAATACAGACCAGTGGAGGCAGTAACTCATTTGTTTCTTACTGTTCAGCAATTCTAACAGCAGTTACTGGCAGCAGAATTACTGTACAATGTCATCCTTACAGAACATAGGGTACTCTCAAATTAAATTGATACTGCTTCTGCATTGCCATTAGGATGACTTATTTGTTTCTGATTAATTAGATTTCAGCCTCTTCCTTTTTGGCATTATATTTTCCTCCTGTTCAGTCTATCTGGACAGTCTAGGTCTGTGCTGGCACAAATCAGACACTGTAATTCTGGATCAGAAATCTGTGGCTTTGATGAACCTGGCTTCTGGTTTCTGTCAATCTATTGCAAAGTGTCATGAGGCACCCAGACATACAGAGTCACAGGCACACATACAATGCGAAATCTCTGCAAAAAAAGAAAAAAAAGAAAAAAAAAAAAAGGCAGCCGTGACAAGGTTGGCTTTTTTGGAACCAGACATAGGTGCCAACTAAAGGTCCTAGCAGCTTGTCTGCCAAAGCTTCAAAAGCTACGACAAACATTTGTCTCCTTGCTCATTTGAAGGCCTCGTCAACACCGGAGAGCTGGATTGCTAGAGAAAAAGGCTGGAAGCGAGGACCAAGCTCAACTCACAGAAAGTGCTGCTAAACCCCTGAAGCCAACAGAGTTAGAGCAGTCAAGAATGCGACCATCAGTGTTTCTGGCAAACTTGTCCGAGCTTGCATTGCTGCTAAATTGCCATACTGACGTTGCTATTACATAGCAAGAGAGAACGACGACTGAGGAATTAGAACTGGTGGAGTTTTAACCATTTAAGCAAGTGGAGAAGCCGAGGTATTTCATATCGTTCCAAGTGAAATTATATAATACTTTGAAATGGTGCTTTTTTTTTTTTTTTGGCATACAATACATGGGGTCTCCAATGCGCAGATGGAAGAGCAGCTTATATTTAATAAAATAAAATTTGACATTCATGGCACATTATCATATACAGTCATACATTATGTATGATATAGACTTGGTATAGTTTACACACAGCCTAAGCGTTTATCCTACAGATGGACAGGGAATTAGAGAGATACATAATCATCGACATTATAAAAATGCTCCAAATGTGTCCTTTTCCAAATACAAGTTAGTAGAAAATCGATTAGAAGACAAACTATACTATTTTTTGTGATTTTATTTTCACATGCTCCATCGTGAAACGATCCCAGGAAACTCAGGCTGTTCTAGACAGAATAGGAGTCATGTACTTTTAAATTTTGGGAGAACGAAAGGATTCTACTTGCAGTGTTTCCCAGCAACCTTCTTACTTTTTACCCATCTTGTCAGAGAAACAAAAGAGGACAGTTAGCACTGATCACTTTTTAAGCAAGCACATGCAAAAGGAAAGACTGTAGTCAGGGTGCTAAGTTACTGCTTGGATCAAATAGAACTACCTGCTTTCACCCTCACCTATATTTTCAATGAGTTTCTCATCACACATTTGAAGAATATTTACTTAAAATGCCTGTTACTGATGCGCCAGGAAGTTGAGCTTACCACACACTGCCCAAATAGAAATTCACTGGTTTCCGACTAGAGTTTGCAATAAAAAGCTAACTTGCTTTTTCTACATAAAAAGGTCTACTGTTAGAAGTGCTTGAGGCAGAAACATATCTTAATGCATAGAAGCTGAAAACACTGGGTTACCTGGCTCTTTAGAAGCCATATCTATGTACAGCACTCTACTGAAAATGTTACAAACAAAACATACACCTATTATTCTTTTCAAATACGCTGCCTATCTTAAATACACACCTATTCACATATATTTATTTGGATACGCATGTGTTCTTTTTTTTTAAATAACATACATCGAAGAATGTACGTTGACACTCTGAAGGGCAGCTTACTGTGCAAAGCTTTCTGAACATGTCATATATAGAGCACTTCATTCACATTCTCTCCACTAAGGTAGACCACAGAATCAAAGTTTGCAGAGTTAGACTGGAACCAGCTGGGAATCTCATTGGTGACAGGTGACAGGACAAGGGGAAATGGCCTCAAGTTGCGCCAGGGGAGGTTTAGGTTGAGTATCAGGAAACAGTTCTTTACAGAAAGGGTTCTTAAGGCTGCCCAGGGAGGCGGTTGAGTCACTGTCCTTGAATGCATTTAAAAACTGTTTGGATGTGGTGCTCAGGGACATGATTTAGCAGAGGGTTGTTAGGGTAGCATGGTTAGGTCTTGGCTGGACTCAATGATCTTTGAGGTCTTTTCCATCCTGAGCAATTCTACAATTCTATGATTCTATTTAGAGAAGCACAGTGCAACTTCTTAGTTCTAACTTCAGTTAGTTCTTACTAGTTATTAATAGTTCTAACTATTGCTAAGCAATACAGCATTTGCAGAATAGAAAAGCCCTATGGTTACATGATGAATTCAGAATTAGTGTACAAATGCTGTGGGATCTTACAGAAGGCAGCTCTCTCAGCTGCTAAAAAGACACCATAAAACCTTCAAATACTTCTCAAATATAAAAATCACTGGCAGCAACAGTAGAACGCCTCAGCTGAATTTCTGTGGGCAAATATTTTTGTCCCTCCAAATTCTGCTCAGTAGTAGCAAGTCAGCAGTGGTCTCAACCACTAAGATGTAGACTGAAACTCAGAGCAACCTGCAGATACCCAGCAAAACTAGCAGCACTCACTGAGAGAGACTCTTTTTGTTGTCTGTTTTTTTTATTTTATGCCATAGCATCCTGTGGCAAGACATACAATTGAGTCAAGTACTGAGTTACAAAGAACTGGTGCTCATGGAGCAGTGTAACAACACCAGAAGTTCCCTCTGTCGATGCTATCCCTGAATTCCAGCTCTAAGACTGCTAAAATGAACTTAGTAATAAAGAAGCCAAAGTTACAGTATTCAAAAGGTCTTCAGCAGCAATATTCAAGGTAATAGCTCTCCATAATGATTTGCCATGCAATTTTAGACTTAAAGCTCAATATTAATTAAAATCACAAAACAAATCATGCTGTTAAAACATACATTATAAACAAATTATAGTCTCCAGTAACTTAAAGCCTGGGAAATGATTGATAAACCTGAAGCGCTCACTAATGATGGCAAAAACAACAAGTAAAGTGATCATAGAATGACCACGTAAGACTAACCACCACAAGAAATAAAGTATTCAAGCAGGGACTACCACCCACTCGATCACAAACTGTATATATAGACCATATGCTTTTCTGAGTATCAGTGCTGAAGTTCTTCGATGGCATTTCTAAAATAGACACTTCCATCAGTCACATTAGCCAGGTAAATTGTTATTTCTTTTTTATTTATTTAAAGTTCAGCAGAAAAAGGAAAAAAACACTCATGGTTGGAGTCAACTCAGTCCACAGATTGACATACGAATAATAAGATCCTGTCCAGACAACATCTCTTCCCATGACCTTAATTTGTGTTTATTGTCACATACCTCCGGACTGATGCTTCCTTTAATTCCTCAAGTTCAACGCAAATTTCGAAACCAATTAGTGAATAACATACAACATCAATTAATTAGCAATGTCTACTGTTTAATATTTGCCTAGATATTGCCTAGCAGACACCATAGAAGGAAAACACTCACTTTTTCAATCAAACACAGCATAGCAGCACCAAATATGTGCTTATGCTGTGGGATTGGAATAGCAAAGTTAATCGTAACTGTTAACTCTGCAGTACTTAATAAAACCCGCTGAGAAATAATGCAATTGAAACCAGACAGAGTAAGACATTAATACTGTGCATTTTAATCAATGTGAGAGAGATAATTATTATCTCTATGCAACTGGAAAAGCTGAAATGTTCTAATGGGGAAAAAAATAACATCTGTTTACTCTAATTTATTAAATGAGTGTTGTAGGACAATGTCAGCCCCTTAAAGCCTATAACAATTTTGGTCTTAAATGGAGATGCAAATTGATTAAATCCAAGCATATTTTGCCACACACAAACAGTTGAATCAAAACATCATTTAACAAGTAATAACACCTGCTGCCATACATAATGAAGAAAACCGGAAAATATTTTCCAATTCCTGAATTTGGAGATGGGAAAATCATCAGTGGGTTTCCACTATTTCAAGTTTAAGAAAGCCACTAGAGCCAGGAATCCTAAACCCTGGTTCATTTACCTACATCTCAGTGTGGGAAACCGAAGCCAAACATCCCTTGTTGGCACTTCTGTAGTGCTGAGGAATTCCCATTCTTTGTGACTTGCATGTCTGCTCACCGTATTATTAACAGCTCAATCCAAGCCTTTGGGAGGCCTGACAGTGCAATAGGTGCTCTAGCAGGGTAATAAAATACTACTTTCCTCTCCTCAGAGAGATGTTATTTTAGTTGCTTGATATCACTAGTGCTGACTGAACTGTTTTTCCCCTTCTTACTAAGATCTGTTGGAATACAGTGCGGGTGCAGTACAGCTTCCTGGAGATATGCTGAAACTCGAGGATCACTGTGGTCCTTTTCAACCCAGGCCATTCTGTGATTCTATGATATCTCAAGTTCCACTGCAAACAGAAACATCCTTTATGTCCAGTTTGCATGATACACCATGAAGATAAACAAGACAGAGCCTTATAATTGAGGTATATAACTCTGAGTTTATTCCCTACCTACTCTTCATGATTGAACCCACTTACATCTTCCTTCCTCATCTGTAGAAATAAGGAAAAGACTTACCCTCCTGATGTGATTTGCCCACAGCAGTCAAGTAAAATAGTATGTGCTTTGTGGGGGTTTTTTTCCTCCCACATAGCTTTGGCAGAGAGAAGCCCTTTGATGTCTTGCCTCCATAGCCTGCTACATGTGTAAACACAGGTTTTCTGTACTGCAAAATATTTAAACTATAGAAACAGTAGATATAAGGAGCTGGAGAAGAACCTGAGAACACCACAGTCAGGTAAACTCACCATGGAGAAGTCAGCAGGCTAGCCAGGAGCATAGTGCTGATGCCCTGGTGAGAGCTCATGTGTTCTGTCCAAAGCTCCACAAATGCCTTTTTGACCAACTCTGCTTTTCTGAGGAACTTCTGGGATTCTTGGTGTTTTTCCAAAACCAGTAATAAAATGTTAACATGCTTTCAAATACCAAAACATTCATCCTACTATTTTCTGCAGAGTACTCAAAATCTACGTTTAAGTAACACCTAAGTTGTAGTGACCTAAGTATACAAGCCTTGCACGTTTTCCCTTTTGCTATTGTTGCTGGATATTCTTCTCTTTCCCCTAGTAATCAGCTATATGTATCTTTTTTTAATGTTTAAGATATACACTGCATAGCAGTCATTATGAATTAAATGCCTAAATGATTTTGCCTTTATTCTGAAGGGCTTACAGCTCTTACTGGGAGTATATAGACTACTCATAAGAACGTCTCCAACGTGGACTACAACCCGATTGACTTAGCCCAGCAGCTCTGCTTCTACCCTTGAAGAGAACTGAGAAATCAAAGCAGAGGACCAGGAAGACAGCTGGAAGCAGAAGGTTCCAGCTAGTGCATGATCAGACAATAATTGCAGCAGTATTGTGTCCATCATTTAGTAGCATGTTGGTGATGGGTTGATGGTTGGACTAGATGATCATAGTGGTCTTTTCTAACCTTAATGATTCTATTTCATGAAGTCTAGAGATGAGAACTCGTGTCTATCAGATTATACCAGATCCAGATTTCATTTATACTTGAAGACTCTGCCATGATCCGAACGACCTCACAAAGTACACGTCTCACTCATGCAGGCCACACATTACTCCTTTCTCAAGGCAGGAGATCTGACCTCCAGAGCTGACAGAACCCCAGGCACCCCCATTTAGGCTTCTTTATCCTGGCCAATGGAAGAAAGGAACCAGTCTGAAAAGCACAAGGTTGTGCAGCAAGACTTTTTTCCCCTTCTCCTGTAAATAGTCGAGGACTCCTGACTTGCATGAGATCAGACCTTACTCCTCAGTCTTCTCCCACCTCATTCACCTGACAACCTCCTCCACAACAGACATCTTATCAGACGTGACTGATTGCTGTAATCTGTACTCTGGGCAGCCATTAAGCAAATTACCTGAATCATTGCAAGGATTAGTCTCATTAACACATGATTAGCATCAAATTAAAATAATGAGTGTTTAACTTCTGATGTCTTCCAGTTGTTTGAACAGCTTGATCAGCCTCACCAGGCTGGCAGGGAGGTGGTGGGTGTCAAAGAGTCAGCAAGAATAAAAGGAAAAGCAAGAAAAAGGTAGGCTGTACCAACGAGACGGAGTGCAGCTGACTTGCAGAACAAAGCACGGCCGCTCTCAGAGCAAGCTCAGAAAGTTCCCTGCTAGCAAAGAGCAGAGGCAGCCCTCAGCCTGCACTCTGTTTAATGTGACACTGCCTCAGCTCTTCAGAAGCAATGTGTCACTGCTAATAGTGTGTCACCTGCCTCTCCACCCATAGCTCTGGCTTTCCGAAGGCACTTACAGTGACAGCAAGACATATTAAGCAGCAGGGGTGCCAGTGCCTGCGCTTTCAAGGCAGCCACTAAAACAGTAGGCTGGGGTGAGCTGATAGGTTCATTCTGGGATGCTGATAGGTTGAGCTGATAGGTTCATTCTGGGATGCTTCTTGGCTACTGGCAGGTTGTATTTTTTAAACAAGCCCAAAGCTCAGCAAAGCTTGTAGCTGGAACAGCCCTCAGTTTGCACCACTATGAGCTCATTCTTAGGCACACTCCAAGCACTGCTCTCATCAGACTTCTGCACCAGCTCCTGCCCTTCCATGGGACCAGCGGAGGCAGGAAGATATGCTCCTCTCACTGCATGGACTGGTCAAGAACAGGCACCATAAGGCCACAACGAGGGGTCCAGCACAGCCTCTGTACCAACCTGCTCCTGTTCTGTGAATTGCAAGTCTCCAAAGCCCACATCTCCTCCTCCAGGGACTGCAGCATGCTCTGACAGTGCAGGTTGATGCTATAAACTGGAGTAGTGCTAGTGAACATCCCAACATCTCCTCCTCCCTGGCTGCTCGTTAACTGTTTCCTGCTTTGCAAAACCTTAGTACAACTGCATACAGTCCCTACGAGAAAAGAGCCTAACAAGCAGAGGCTGACTAGACATCCATTTTTTTGCTGCCTGTCCACACTCAATAGCTCCAGCCACCAGTCAGCCTGCACACATTACTGGCTATGAAACAGGATGCTACATGCATGAGCTTCACCGTGCCCACCAGCCAGGGTGCAGCCACAAGCAGCAAAGGCCTTGAAGAAATCCTGTCCTTGTTATTTGAGATGGGCTGTAAAAATGCTTCCCTGCTAGGGATTTTCAAATGGACGTGCAAGATTGCCCCCAAAGTGGCATTTTGCCTTTAGCAGCCTTACAGCAGTAAATATTTGGAAGACAAGTTTTTACCCAAAATGAACTGCATGTATTTGTCCCCCGCCTGCAGCTGGTGTGTTGCTGGGAATGGAGCAGAGCCTCTCCCAAGTCTCAATTCTCTCTAAACTGCTGCAGCTTATCTGGTTTCCTCTGTGCATAGATTTAACTCAATTCCTGCTGCTTCTGATCCTCCTGCCTGTCTGTAGAGCTGAAAATGAAGCCTTGCTTTTGCTCGCCTTCAAAACCTCCCCTGAGACATTCTGGGCTGTTTCCAGTTCAGCTCATTCACATCAATGACAGGCTGAAGCTCTCCCTCCGGTACATCCTCCCATACCTCCAAAGGTGGTGCGAGATCTGAATATGCAGAACTGCAGGATCTGAACCTGAATCTGCACTCAAAGAAATGTTTCTCTCTCAACGAAGGAATTGACAGAACATGTGCAGCAGCCAATGTTTAAGCCTCAACATCTTGGTTATTTATTCTTTGAAATGCCACAAACCATAAGTACATATTATAGACAAATCACTTGTCAAAACTCTTTCTTAATTTAATTAAAGCCATTTTTTATTCATAGAAGTGCAAAGAAGCAACTTAAACAGATAACATTTTTCACACTTGCATAAAATGAAAATAGCCAAACTGAATTTTGGCAAAGTATGTAACAACAAAAGATGCAAGCAAAGACTATATATGTGCCAACTTTCATCTCTGCTGAGACGTTAGTTAGTACTGAGTTAAACTCACAGTCTCCTAGTTGAATTTCTTATGGACTCCTGACCACACAGGCACTAAGAACGCACCAGCCATTCCCACACTGTGGCCTTCAAGTCCTTTCAAACAACAAAAGTGAGGCAAAGGGACAGAAGAATTCCTTTCCATTGCTGCAAGACTATGAACACAGACAATTTCTGCCGACAAAATAACGCAACAACTTCACTCTAAAGGCAGCACAAGGGGAATTCGGGGTCTCGCATACCACCCAACAAGATTTTTTTCTTGCTCAAATCCCAACGTGAACAATTTAATGCAAATTAGTAGGCATCACTACTGTCCATCCAGAGTAAAAAACAAAAACAAAAAAACCAACCTAATTCAGTTAGCTTTGTTCCCACCTGCTCGAGTAAATAGAAATCATTCATCAATTTACCTTCAAAGTTAAAGTTTGCTGTTGTGCAATCCCTTACAGTGTTCAGAGATTTCATGATTTAAGCGATACACTCAGACTCCATCTGCTGCATATTATTGACCATATTATGTAAACTACGTTTTAGCAATTCACACTCGCTTGATTCTGCGGTACCTGTGGGTGCCAAACATATGTTTCCTATTCTACTTGCCTCTCCTGGGCCATATGCAATCCACTCGAACCATCAGCTTTCTTATATATGCTACTTGCTGGTTGGTAGGCTTTTTTAACAAACAAATCAAACTGTGCCAAGTGTACAAACCGATTTGAGCAGAAGATTTTGTGGTATTAAATCAACTCTTCTGACTCACTCCAGGTGAAATCAGAAGCCTCGTGCTGACCAAAAGGCAAAGCTGGGAAGTCAGCATGCCCCAAAAACAACAGGACTTGCAGTACGTGGTGTTAGGAAACGAGATATTGCTTTGTTGCTAGGCAAAACTTCAGGCTTTTTTTTTTTTTTCCTCATCATTTTGGAAAAGCCTCTGCTCCCTTCTTTAGGGGCAGAGCTGAATTTCATATTGTCACTAATGCAAAATTAGAATGACAGCATGCAGACCTGCTTCTTATTCCAAGGCATGTCTCCAGCCTGTTCCCTTTTGGAAGTAACACCATGTACTTACAAAGTATTTCACGAGGAAAAAAGAACCCAATCGCTCCACTGCTGCAGCAAGATGATGTCAGGGGCTTTGCTTTTGTTTTTTACAGTTTGCACTGGAAGAAGGAATAAAAAGACGGAAACTTCAGCAGATTCCATGTGCAAAATAAACAGTTTTAAGTGAATGAGAAAATGAGTCCAGCCCATTAATGGGAAAAGGGAACGGCTGTCTAGAAGCCCATCAATTTGTTGGTCTTCCTCTCAAATATCTGTCACTCTTGAATATACACTGGGATACATTGCTCTTTTGTTCATAACTCTGATTTTTTATATCATCAAGAGAGAGTTCAAATACTCAAACAGATCAACAGGAATCTTCTGATATTGCCAAAGCCTGAGACAACATACATCTACTCCTAGTGTGTAAAAGAAGACACACCGTTGCCATTTAGAGCAGAAAACTGATCCTTACAGACCTCAATCCATTCCCAGGGCAGCAGACGTTGAGAAGAAGCAAGAAGGTGACATGACTCTCAGGAATGGTATTACTTGGTTCACAAGCTCTGCAGGAACCTCTGCCTGGACTGACGCTCCGGCAAAAAACAATACACAAGAAGATGCCCCATTTATGCCCACAGCAAGATGAGCTCATAACCAATAGAGGGCAAGGCATCTCCAAGGCTGCCACTTGCTTTAGCAAGTACTGACTCACTTATCCCAAAGCACTCTTCTCAACCCAAATTCTACAAGGTTACTTCACCAAAGCAGCAATTCATTGCTGGCCTGCCTTGAGTGAGTGATGACATCCCATACGTCTCGTGTGCCTGTGCTAGCACATAGAGACAGGAACACTGACTTCCCAATAACAATAAATTATTTCTTACTTCTGTTCACCTAGGCTTCAGGAGCAGGGAATCAAATAACAGGAAAGGGTGTGTTTACTGAACAGTTCAAGTTGCATCCTCAATAATTAAACCGATAACTCAGCCTAAGTATTTGTAATTTCCTAAAATGGCATTTGTTAGTGATGCATCTGGATCTCAATAACCATTACCTTCTGCTACCTACAGGTAGAGATAATTATCCACAAGTAAACGATTACCTATGCTATAAATTACCTTCAAAAATTTGGGCTGGGTTTTTGCCAATCACCATTCCAATTAATTAACCAAAATTGACTAGCTGGCGTTAGACCAAGTATTTCCTCATCAGTATTCAATGCCAGTGCCTACAGGATGAAGGAGGACAAAAAGAGAAATCCTACGAAGATTAGAATGCTGAAAGCAAGACAAACAATTTCTAACAGTCTAGGCATTTACAGAGAATGCTTGCTGATTTTGCATGTGACGGTACAGAAGTACAGCTGAGCATGTTCTGGCTAGATGGTCACCACCAGCACACACAGAGCCACAGTCAACACAGAACAGGGTCACCAGCATCAGCAGGAACTCAGAAAGCTGAGTCCTGGTACGTTGTAGTATTGGGCACATTTCCAAGGGCTGTCACAGCAAGCTGGGGACACGATCAAATCTGTAGTACAATGTACTACCAAAAAATATGCAGCATTATCACTATGCTTGAGCAATGCTTCAAAAGGAATTCTTGGTTTCCTCTGTTTTGGAGGAGCTAGTCTAAGATGCCTGGAAAAACTTTTGGTTTTCAATAGGAAGTGACAGCAGAATTTCACCCCCACAAAAATAAGGCTCTAAACTCACAGTCTATATGTCTTTAGAACAATTTTGTTTTTAAAAGTGCTCAGCCTTTATGTCCGTATACACAAAATATTAATTTTTGTTGTTTCCAATTGAATAATCACTCAATCCCGCTACATGCTGAGTCTTTTCACATGTTAGCATGGCCTACAAATATTCACGGTGGCAGAGAATGCCAACACGAATAGCAACATTAACTCTTTGAACAGGCATCACCCTCTGGCTCAGAACCATAGGGATGGATACCCAATGAATGCTTCTGGTAGAAAAATGCACCTGCAAATGGGTCATCGAGTGAAATTAATAGCAAATTTCCCCCACTGGGTACGCATTTAGTATCAGGGCCTCTTAAGAGCAATCTGGTGCTAATTCTGTAAATATATGTAGGTCGCTCCAAAAGTAATGCTTTCTATTTATTTACATGGAAACTATAAAAGATACAAAGAGTGCAGTAACACTGTTTTATAGAGCAAATTCTCAGCTCCAAAACACACTATTTTTCAATGTAGTCACCACCTTTAGCTGTGCATTTTCATCAGTGATGAACAAGAGCCTGTATGCTGCACGTGTAAATATCTGCACCAGTGGAGGTGACCAATTGTTTCACAGCTGCTCTAATAGCATCATTGCTAGGAAAATGTTGCCCATGTATCATTAATTCAAATAGATGGAAGTCAGAAGGTGCCAAATCAGGACTGTACAGTAGGTGCGGTGGGACAGTCCAACCAAGACAGGAAATGTACTTCATGATCTTCTAGCTGGTACAGGACCCAGTGTTACGGTGCTGCAAGGGAGGGGTTCTCTACTTCTCTGGCCGGACTCAAGAAGTTTGAACCTTCAGCTTAGTCAGCATTACAATGTAGCAGTCAGAGATCATGGTTTATCCAGGTTCCAAGAAATCTGGAAGGATCACTCCTTTCCATGCCAGTAGACAGTGCTTATCACTTTACTCACTGAGGGTTGTGTCTTGAACATTTTCTACAATGGGGGAATTCACATCACTACTCCATGGACTGCCATTTTGACCTAACAGCTACAGTCCCAGCTCAACATACTTTCCTTGTAAACTTGTGCCACTTCCTATGAAAGCCAACATTGTAGGTCTGGTCAAGGAATACAAACCATAGAGGGAAGGTCGCCCCCTTTTTCCTACAGGAAAAAAACAAAGTGGATGCACAGATAGCTTCCAGTTCATTGTGCTGTACTGGTCTTCAGCTTACAACTAGGTCTTACCTCAGCCTTACAGCTCCAGGCATTCTGAAAGAGCCTTCTGATCCAGGACTCATGCACTGACTTTGTACTAGAGCCCTGAACAAACACTACTGAAGCAACATTGCTCAGCAGAATGAACCCTTTAAGAGCACAGAATTTAAGCCAGATTTCTGAAATACTTTTCAACTCAAAGCAACTGTTCTTTCTCAAACAAAAATGTACATTTAGTTGAAATTGAATATGCATTTACTAGTGATTTTAGTACCAGTTCTTACAAAAGGTAGGGCTCCTCACAGACCATCAGAGACATATAACACAGTAAGTGCTGACAAAAGCAGTGATCAGCAGCCAGTATGGACTGCTCTGGAGAACTCATCACAGAACCTACTTCAAACAAAACAATCTGCAAAGAAAAATCACTAATAAGGATAATCTAGTGCCTTCCACTTCACCTCAAAAATCATTTTAAAGACACTTTTCCAGTGTCACCTCCAGTTATTGATTTATTAAAAAGCAACACGGTATTTCATCGTATAAAATAAGATTTTTATTTATTTATGCAGGCCTGTCAGTGTTGATAAAATAGTGTGGATGCTAGATATTACTTGCCTTCCTTATAATTAACTGAAAGGCTAGACCTTTGCAGACAGAAGCACTCAACAGAATTCTGACCAGGCAAAGAAGATAATGAACACAGAGGATGAGTGCTGCTTTTCTCTGTCCCTTGCATGGCTCGCATGGCACAGACCTATCCCTCCCCAGAGCTGTTCCAGTCAGTTCCAGTGGAGCCAGATGGGAGATACAAGGGAAAAAACCTACCATCAGCTAGCAACTGGCCAAGGTCATCACCTCAAAGGTGTCGAAAAGAATGTCAAATGCTTGCACTAAACTCACCAAGCTGCTAAGCAGGCTTCTAGGAACAGATGCAGGTGCAGTGTTTCCCAACCAGGTGCAAACATTGCACGGCTGTACAAACTAGAAGGCAGTAATGGATATGGAAAATCTGGATTTTGAGCTGCATTTATATACGTGTGTCAAGGAAGACATCCTGCTTCTCACAGGGTTATTGCCATCTACAGTTCATTCAAATATTTGTTAATGAACAGTAAATCTTCAGAGTAGTTAGAGTTGCTGTATTTAATGAGCTGCGTGCATTTCATCAGCGTGATTCAAAACTCACACTCTGTTATGAGAAAATCCATGTCAGCCTGAAAGAAAAATGTATTCAACTTCTGCAAAGGTTTTGGCAGCACAACCCAGGTTCAGGCTTTCTGAAGAATTCAAGACCACTTTTACTTGTGCAAGACTGTGTGGAATTCCACACCTGGGGCTTGTTCCAAAGTCACTTGGCTGCAGAAGCTCCTGGCAAGGCACAGCACTTTGCCAAATCAGCCACTCCGGGAAGACAAGGGAGTGGATTATAGGCCAGATGTGCTGTGAAAGAGAAATCAGGGAACAACTCCAGGTATCTGGCAGATTCTGGAATAACTCACTAAGGAAGAGCATGAGAAACACCTACATTTACCCCAGATCATCATTCTGAAAGGGTTCTGCAAGAATTCTGGGTACCATCCTATATGCTGAGCTTAGCCCATGTTGCTCACCTGACCCTTACCTCTTGGCACGGACAGAGAATTCTCTTTTTGATGTAGATTAATCCAAATACAACTGACAGATTCACACAGCCACTGATGAGCTTTTTTTTTTTTTTTTTAAGGAAGTAAAATGGAAAAGCTTTCTCCTAGAGGTCAGAGTGCTCTCTAGCAATCCATTGCAAACAGGTGGTCCAGACTTTGCAGTTCAAAACTACTTCCTTTCCAATCAGAAAACCAAAATAAGGCTAAAACGGTTTCATCAGTTGGATCTAGATTGTTGTTTTTTTCTTTCTAAACCGCAATAGCAGGAACTTAATAAACTGCATCTTACATCTGTTTTTTTCCAATAGAGCTGTCACAATCACCAGATTCCTCTCTAAATAACTCACATTACTGCTGCAGCAGAACTAGAGCCCAATTCCATGCTGCGCCACCAGATCACAGCACCTGAAATAAACCCCAACAAGAAAGGAAAACTTGGAACCAATGACCCAACCCTGAGAAATCCCTTTTCCAAGGTTCCCAACACTGCATTTGTGCCAGGCTGGCCGGGTGGCATCCAACCGAAGCCACAGGGGACGTGTGCAGATGGAGTCCCATCAGAAGCATCCTGCTGCCTCATGGCAACCCAGCATTGCGCTAACTTCACTCTTCAGTTATTCTCAAGGTCGTTTCTTGTTTGTTTCACCATCCACTGTGTTTGCAGTTTGACAGGTCTCCTAATCCTTAGGCTGCTTGCTTAACTTTAAATTAGTTCCCAGTAAAGCAGGGTTTGTTCCTCGCAGGAAAAAAAAGCATTGTTTTTAACACACTTGTAACTGATGCTGTCGGTCCTTGGGGAGGTTCAAAGGACCTCAAAGGCAATAGTTCTCTGCCCAGGAGCAAAGAAGCCATTACAGCTTGTACTAGAAGATTTAATAGGTGTCATAATTTATCATGTAAACCGAAAAGTGTTTCTTAATTAAGTGCGTACGTTAATGAATTTTTTAATTTGATCCCTGTAAGTACCTTGCTATACTAATTGCAATATTCTACACATTAGTCATCCGCTGTTGCCCTTGGCTATTTTCTACCCTGAGAGGGAGAGATAGAGGTTTTCAGTTAAAGTTCATTTAACTCTTTCCACCCAACAAATTAAATTTCCTGTTATTCACACCAGAGAGTGACAGCTGTATGTCAGTCCCAAGGCACTTGAAGGAAAGCATTTCCATACACATCAGCTTGGGTCTCAGCATGGTCTCCCACACAGAGGGGATGAGACGCACAAGGATGTAAGCCACAGAAAAAAATGTCACTTTCCCAGAAGACGAGGGATTTTCTCCTGACATGGAGGACAGATGCAGTAGTGAAATATTACAAGATGATGGGCATCCCCTAGCACTATTTCAAATGCAGTGCTTGGGGTTCATTTCCTTACCAGCAGCCTTCAGTGACAAACATTTCACAGCCCACAGATTGTCCCACATCTCAACATGTGCTTGGGTGAGGTCTCAGCTTTTCAGTTGCTTTTCACTCGCACCAAAAACGTAAGAGATGAAGAGGGTGGGAAACTTGCCACTGCACATCCAGACAGCAGGAGGGAAGTGAAGGATGAGCTGAAGGTACAGCGTGCTGTTCATCCACTTCAAAAGCTAACCAGTTTAGGAATTGAGTCTCCAGTTTGTCTAGTCAGCTGCCATGACATGAAGTAATATTGACGTCGCTGACAATGAAGATGCACATCTCAGAAATCCACACTAGAGCTATTTTCTGGTACCTGAATATATTAAGAAGTTTTATAAGCCTCTGATGCATTACAGACTACAAATCCATCTCTTCTTTCTGCTGGGATAATGCTGTTTGTCAATTGGAAGAGACACCGCTACCTGAAAACTCCCAGTCTGTTTGAAGATACTTGGCCAATACGGTCAATAAAGTAGTCAGCCAGTCTTAGGATGGAGTCTGGACAACAGAAAACAAGAAGGTTACACACATGATCAGACATGATGTTGGTGCAGACCAAGCCACACAGCTTCCTTCATAGCTGTATTTTTGTTTTTAAAACATCTTAACTTGATCCTGCTTCTGGAGTTTGAATAAGGGATTTCAAGAAAGAATTTGAATCAAGGTTTTCAAGAACGGTGGAGATGTGGCACTGAGGGATGTGGTTAGTGGGGGTGTGGGGATGAATTTGTGGTCGGATTGGATGATCTGAGTGGACTGTTCCAACCTTAATGATTCTACGATTTCAGAATCTGAAACCAAGAGCAACTCTAAGGGAGAGTTTTACATTTTTAAAAGAAAATCACCACTGTTCTTTGAAAAAAAAATCTCATTTTCTGTCCTGTCCTTCCCACAGAAAGTTATAATGTGTGGATAATGAAAACCCTTCAATTCCCAGTGTTTGCTTCTGCGGCACAGGTGAAAGAGACGCAGCAGTCACCTGCTGAAGTATGTCAGCCCTCAGTAAGTATCCCCAACGTGATGACAAGGAACATACGGCTTCTCTTCCTGCATGCTTCTCAGCTGGCCTATCAGATGGCATTCACAATGAAGTCTTAATCACACATAAAATGCTCTCCAGAGCTAAGAAGCTTGGACCCTGGGAGGTTCTGGGCTATAAAATGAGAAGGAGCAACATTTACAACTTCCGCTGTTATGACAGCATGTATTTCCTGCTGCTACACAACCACGTCCCCCATTACATACAGGCCTAACATACTATAATAAGGTACAAGACATACATTACGTATTTACGGTATGTGACCTTCCCTCTACTGATATCCTTAGCTTTGCCTATGCAATGCAACATTAGCCTTTCATGCATATGAGTAAAACCTTTCATGGTAAGGAAAAAAAAACCAATTCCAACTTAGTAAAAGCTGAAAATTTGCAGAAACACCTGTTGTATGCATCCAGTCAAATACCCTGCTCTGTTCAGCATGGCAATACACAGCATTTTAAGATAACTGGGTTCTCAAGGCCCTGGGAAATTTAATATGAATTAGGAGCTTAACTTCACTATGCCCAGTCTACCAAAGATGCAGGACTGGTCACACAGGTGGATGGATGGCTGAATGTGACCTCTAGCACTAAAAGGGACGCTGGCTGTTGTCTCATCTCATGTGCTCCCAGCCTACAGCTCAGCATTCCAGCCCTGCTTCGCCTGCTGTCAGCCTCACCTGACCCATTCTATATTAAGATTCTCCAGCAACTGCTCCAGCCGGTGACTTGGAATTAAAGCTGCCTCTGAACACTGAATCAGCGCAGAGTGCTGCAGCTGTTCCCCCCGCCACTTCTCTGAGCACATTATGGGTTTGCTTTTGCTCAAGTTCTCCTGACAAGCTTACACATGCAATTAAGTGGATTACACAGAACATGTTTAAATAGCCTAGGAACTTCTTAGGCCAAGGCAGCTTTGTATAGCAGCACTGTGTATCATTCACTTCCCCACTCGTAAGCAGAGCTTAGAAACTAATAGCAGCACAGCATCACACACTCCAAGGAAGTGAGACTCTTTCCATGGGTGGCTGTCACCTGCTTTTCAACAAATTTCAAACAGCCTTGCCTACAGCATCCCGCTGCATTAGATAAAATGCATCCTGACACCTTTCTTACTCCATTACGCTTGACTGCTAAAATATTGAGATGCAAACCTCCCTGCTAATTTTTTTTATTTTTATTTTTTATTATTATTTTTTTAAAAGAAAACACTGCCCAGTAATTGCCAGAGGTTAGATCTTTTGGTTGATAGCAGATCCTGTCCACACAGTCAAGCTGTACTATATCAAGCTTGCTGATAGCAACAGTTCTAAGAAATGCTTCTCAGGTATCTGACAACTGATACGGTTATTTCTGCTTCAAGACGTGCTGCCCACTATCAGTTATTTCCAAGCTAGATCTCTGGCAAGCATAGCTCCACGCAGACACAGCCAACATCCCTGACCTGCCCTTAGAGCAAAGTGACTTCTCACATCCCGGCCCAGCACAATGACGTCTCAATCATCAAATTAAGAGAAAAGTGATTCCCTCCATTATAGTGAGCCATATCCTGAGTTGATGGTATGAATTTAATTCTCACAACTTTAGCAGAATTATGAAGAGGAAATTCACTTTGGGGGGCGGGGGAGGGGATTGGGCCATCTACATGCAGATGATCACGGGCTACCAAAGTTCTCTCACTCTTCTAGCCCCATGATCTGAATCAAACAAGAGTTAAAGGAATTGTATTCATCTTTCAGAGAACTCTGAACAGAACAAAACCAAATAATTCCCACTGATTTTTGACAAGTTATTGAGGCACACCTGTCAAAAGCTACCTCCATAACTACACCCACTGATGCCTATGGAGACGCACCTTATACAAACTTTTTCCTGTGTGGGAACTGACATGGGAACATCCAAGAGAACTCACCACGTTTGTCACTCGGGCGCTCGCTGTGCCTGTGTATTCCTGCTTACGCTCTCCTGTTGAGGTTATTCCCACTATAAATCATTTCCCCCTTTGTATGCAAGATGCTTTCACTGTAATTATCTACAAGCGTGAACAGAAAGAACACACAGCAGTATGAATTCACGCTCCAAGTCAGACCAACCCCAGGAATAAATTTTTCTACCACGTAGCTCTCTTTGGAAAAAGTAGATGGGCTTTGCTCTCAAGTGCTTTGCACTTTTTGTGCATCTACATCTGTATGAATCTCCATTTTGATCTTGTACCAATTTTCACAGGTGTGAAATCATTACATAAAGTGCAATGCAATAGAAAAGCAGGCTCATGATATTTCTCTCATCAAGACCATCTGGACTGTATTTTGAGATGGTGTAAATTAGCAAAAATCACTGACTTCAGTACGAAGATGCCACATTTACACCAGGTAAAACAACCTGTCCCTCTTCTCTCTCATGCATGACCCACTGCATTCACTGTCAGACCACAGCTCTGATGGAACTTGCGGGATCAAATGAGAGCAAGCTTCATTTACATGTGCACTTAGATGGGAAGATTTGGTATTTGTTTGCTCGGATTTCCAAGAAAGCTTTGGGAAAGCCTAGGGACGCTCAAGCACAAAAACCAGCTGCCCAGGTTTTGACCCATTTCCACAGTGATCATCCTGCCTTCAGCCAGGCCTTCCCTGTTCTGCTGATTGTCTGCTGTTGTTCCAGAAGCCCACATCCCACAAGGACATGGGAATACCGGATTCAGGTTAAGCTCTAAAATGTGGTCGGCAGTTCTTCTCTTCACCATCATTCCTCCAAAATAATCTCTGCGTGATTCCTTATACTTTGTTCCTACCTATTCTTTGTAGAGCTGCAGGTGGAAGTACATCTCAGGCGAGCTTTGTAAGCAAAGCACTGTCAAATTCACTGCAATCCACAGAAGTACCTGAACAGAAATATACCACCTCAAAAGGATCAAGGAAGCACTTTCCTCACTTATTACTTTACTTTCCCCTATTCCCTTCACCTTTTTTCCTGACATTGGGTAAACAGTGAAAAAACAGCATAAGGAAAAATATTAACTAATAATCATATTGGTTGGTAAAAAAACAAAAACTGGACCTCGTCCTTTTTGAACCACACCCTTTTCTGTTATCACAATACAAGTCAAATGTCAGTATCCATTAATTCTACAAACCTTGAGTTTTCTACAAGTTACGGGTAGCTGTATATCAATATATAAAGGCAGATAAAAGATAACACTCTTTGCTTACCAGTCCCTTTAGGGTCACTGCTAGTCAGGGACCAAAGCTCCAGGCACCTGGTCTTGCTGAGTAGTATTTCATGCAAAAGACATCTGATCTGCTGCTGAAAGCAGCATTAAGTGGTTTGATCAGGAATGACATCTGAGCCAAATGAGCTAATTAGTTTACAGGATTTCCCCTTTCCCCTCTTAACAACAAGAGTAGATTTGCGTTTTCCCCTCAGCTGAAGGTCTCACTATGGGGTGCCATCCTACTGTGGAAACTACAGCCTGACACTTAGGGAAAAGATGAAATGCATGTGTTGGCAATTCAGCCAAAGCAGGCACATCTGCTGCTGATAAACACTGTCATTTCTTTGTCAGGGGAAACACAGGATCCCTAACTAAAAAAAAAATAAAAAAAAATCCAAACATAAAAAAGACCATAGTAAAAAACAGAGGAGCAGCTTCCATCTAGGTAGGAAGTTAGCACTTGCGAGCTAGGACAAGGGACGTCCACATCTTTGTTTCCCTCAGCTACTGAGCCCTTGAAATTTACAGATTAGTTACCAAAATCTGAAAGCATCCTTGAATTCCTTCCTGTTCCTATTGTGCCTACTGGTGCAAGCTCTGTGTTTGTCATATCTTCTGTTGCAAATACACCCACCACATCCAACCTCAAAAGTGCCTCTGGAGCCCCAGGGAATCCCCACGTCAGCCCAGATGACAAAACCTCCATTCTCCTGGTGCTGTGGGCAAGAGCCAGCACAACCCCTGGAGGCCAGCAGCCCCTGAGGCACTGACAAGGGAGAAGCACGGCGGGTCAGTGGGCAGAAAGGATGCTTGCGTTATCCCCAAACTTTGTTTTAAGGGGGAGCACAGCTTGTCACTCCCTTCATCCAGCCCTTTCAGTACCAAGCACTGTTCTGACTGCTGTTCCTCCAAGTCTTCAGGAAAACACAAATCTTGCGGTGCAGCAGTGACACCATTGGCAAAATAAAAGAAGTGCAGTGGCTACTAGTTTCAGGGAGAGTGCAATAGTATTGAGCTGCTGGGACCTTTCCAGAGCCCACAGCACAGAGTCTGTTTTGCTTTATGCAGAAGATACACCAGCACGCTGGCTGAGCTGTCTGGGAGCACTCGGGCAGGCTCCAAGTGACTTTCAAGGACTGCTGAACTTCTACCCAATTGCAGGGGCTGATCTTCATTACTGCTTTAAATAATTAGCACTGGTTAACGTAATTTTAATATCCAATATTAGACCATTTAATATATGATTTATTTAAGTACAAGTTTTAATAGATCTTACAAGAGCTGTTAACCTGAATAGGACGGAAGACAGTTGTGCACCCTTTCCCGCAAAGAAAGAGCAGACTTGGAGCTAACTGATTCATAGATCATAGAATCATTCGGGTTGAAAAAGACCTCTAAGGCCATCTGGTCCAACCATTAACCCATTACCTCCATGCCCACTCAATTGTGTGCCTCAGTGCCACGTCTCCATGTTCATACCACATATTGACTTTTTGCTAAGTGTAAAACAGCAGATGCAAATAGCTAGATCACAAGGGGAAGGTATTAGAGGGCATATATGAACTTTAATCACCCTTACCTCAAATTGCAATCATACTTCATTGAAAGCCTCATGGGTGCTGTGGTTTCAGCACTGTTAGAATATCCCCACACAGCACAGAACGTGGCCAACACACCGCCAGCCTGTACGTGGGCTCTGAACACAGAGGTCCAGATCTTGGCTGTGCCACCAGCATGCTGAGTAGCTCTGAATGATTCTCTTTGTCTCCTGTGCCTCACTTTGCTCTGCTGTGTACAACTGGTAGCATGATGCTCACATCCTCCATTCCCAGCTGCAGGAGTGGTGATAAGAAATTGTGTAGGACAGTAAGAAGTATTCATAACTACTATTACCATTCATAACACTATTAGACAGTGAGTAGCACTTAAGAAAGATACCTGTCTTTTGGAGAAACTCACTCACCAGAGCACCCCAAAAGCAAGATCTCCTCCAGCCTCCTGCACCTGTATGGGGCACTGTCACCCTATTGCTACCATCACAACAAGCAGCTCTGACTTGACAGGATGATGCAGAGTACTCAACTTTTACCCCAGTCCTCCCCATCTCTTTCACAGGTTCTGTACATATGACTGAGCAGAGCACTCAGTATGAAAAGTGTTTTGTCCACAGTCAGCTGCTTCTCTGGGACAGCACACAAAGTGAAAGTCATTCCTGTTATATAAAGGAACCGCTGAAGGACAGTGCCACAGACCACTTTCTGTAAGCTGGGATCTACCTGACAATAATTGGCTTTCAAGATTATTCAACTTCTAACTTCAACTCTCAGACCACTTCTAGTCTGTGATGACCTTATTCTTCTGCAGTTACGGTGTGGTGAGGAAGTCTGAGACAACCCAGTGATGTGAATAGCAACAGGACCCATTTTGTCATGGCTTCACACCCATCCACCCACTAGTGCAAGCACAGAAGCCAGAAGACAGGAGGATCTGACTGCATGCTCCTGAGGAAAAAAACAGGTGGGTTCAGGAGTGTTTCTGTCTTGTTATCCCCAAGAGGAAGTCAGGGAACCGGGCATACAAAAGACAGAAGGGATCCCAATGTACCCTTAATCTATAAATATTTAAGTAGTCCCTCCTCCCCCTCTTCTCAACAACATATGCCAGTGTCTCCTTCAGCTCATAAAAGCCAATTCCCTCCTGCTGTTTCCGAGCACCAGAAGTCTCTGAGTGGTGATTAGTGGATTACGTGCATCACAGGGACTGACTCCAATCACTTTCCCTTTGCAAATTGCTCAACTTCAATGCAGCAGCACAGAGCTGAGGGGGCTTTGTCACCTAGGCCTGGTCCTCATTATGGCCAGGAGACTTCAGGAGTTTGTTTACATGGCTGGAACACCATCCTCCTGGGCAGCTAATCAGCCTTTCCCCAGGGTTTCTGCTCTTTGAATACTTAAGGGTAATCACCACCAGCTATCTACACTGAGAGCAGCATCTAAGCAATTTCACCAAGTCAACTGACAACAGCTTGAGGTAATATTAGCCCCCTTATATGAAGACAAGTGCTCTCCACACAAGGATGCTGGAGCTTAGCACCACTCAATAAATCAGAGCAACATCCTGGAAAGCTTGCCATTAGTTCTGAGCCATTAATTTTTGCTGGGTCTTTGACACAACTGTTTGAGAGCACTGTAACCTGCTCTCTGAAAGTTAAATTATAAAGAGCAACTTCCCTGAAGGTGCTAGTCTAACCCATTTAAGTCCTTGGCTAAACATCTAAAATAAATCACCAGAGAGCTGTGAGGCAGAAGGTTTCCTACCGTGCAGGATGTGAGAAAAAGCCTTTCCCTCTCCAAACAAAACCCAGCTGGGAAACTTTTGGCCCTAAGCAATACCTTTGCAACATAATCTGTGCAGTTCCATACCTGCCAACTGATACATTATATTTTTCCATATGTGCTTCCACTTAATGACATTTCCCACTCAAGTCCTTTCTGATCAGCTTCCTTCACAGCGATTGATTTACAAAAAGAAGAAAAACAGTAGAAGACAAATAATGATAGCCAGTTTCCAGTCCTGTTACCACTGTACTACTAAAGACAATAATAGTGATCTTACCAATTCCCTCTAAGACCACCCTCCTTAGAAGATTCCCATCATTAACTACAAGTGCAGCTTTGCCACCAATAGAAAAAAAAAAAATCCCATTCATTGTTCTTCAGAGCATCCCCAAGGTCAGCTGGCAGGTGTAAGGAGGAGACTGCCTACCCCTGACTGATGCTGATCAGCAGGAACTCATTTCCTCACTCAAGTAAATCAGCACCTGCCTACAACTTAGCAGTTGTTCTTTCTTTGTTTTACGGTAGCCCCTAAAATCCTGCCCCACTTTATTGGGAAGCAAACACCTATTACACAGTGGGCTAAAACCTCAAAGACATTTAGAAGAAGGTACAAGATAAGAAACTACCTCTGTAATGGCCACAGTCTTGCTGTCATGCTGTAAGGTGAACCAGAGAGCATCTGCACTACAGCAACATTATAAGCACAGCTCTGGACCCATCTACCCACTGCATAACATTGCTCAGAGCTTTCAGCACTCTGCTTCTGGATGAGGCTGTAATGGGAAATCCTAATTAAGGGCACAGAAGGAAAAAAGCCTTCCAGACAATTAATAATCAACCTAGCGTTAGGTTAAAACCGTGTTTTAATTGGACTGTAATGAGGCAACAATGTATCTCTGATTCCATTCAGAACTGAAAAGGCTGCTTCAGGTAAATGAAACCAATGTGTTCATAAAGACAGGCAGTTATCAACCTCATTCCATATGGCACCATAAATTATAAAGAGCAGGTAATGAAGCAGTGCCAAAAAGTAAATACTTCACAATCCCTGCTTCCTTAGATCTCTCAGTGGGAGTGGATTCTCACTGTGATGACCATGAAAGCACCCCAGAAAAACTAATAGTTCAGACCACCTACATTTTATCAAAATATGGCAAGGGGAATTTTTGTTGTTGGTGGGTTTTTTTTTTCCTAGAGAAATCTTAGCAAGGATTTTATTGTCCTGCAGGAGGACAGGAAAACCTGTGGGAGAGCTGTCCCATGCGTTAGGTCTCCTCACACCAACCTAGTTCTGCCCACAAACTCACTCTCTTGAGTACAGTTTCACCATGATCCTGCTACCAACCAATCCCAAGCATGCCCTAAGACAGGATGAAAAAGGCAGTACCACACCTCTCTTGGAAACATCTGTGTCAGATGAAATAGCTGGAAATTAGGCTGAGCCTGTACAAGCACTAGTGATGTATGACAGGGACCCAAGCACCACCAGGAGTTACATCAAAGAGATACTATGGTCATTGTTGCTGTTACTTATCACCTTTGGAAAAACCTGTCTCTGGAGACAGCACTGTTTCAAACAAACGCATACATATCTTTCACTTCAGTTCCTTACTCCTCTCCCAGTTCCCTGTCACTTAATGCAAACATCCTGAACAGAACTCCACTGGCATGTAAAGACACATCCACCTCCCAAACCAAACCAATGTGTACGCACAGCTGCTGCTCTTTTTTTCTCTAAATGGACATTGAAGTGCAATAAAAACCCTTTTCACGGCTACACTTAGTCAAAAACATTGTTTTAAAGAGGAATGAGCAACTGTATGTTTTTATTTTTCCACTGCTCCTCCTTTTTCACATCCAAGCCTGAGTGTCAAAATTGCTAACCTTAGCGAACAGAAATAACCCATACATAGATGGATCATGTCCATACACTGACACCGACTGAAAAATCTGATCTTCAACAGTGAAATCCTTACTATGTTGGAGGCATCTGTAAACATCCTTCAGTGCTTCCAAACAGAAAAATGCATCTTGTTCGTCGCCCTCTGTCTTATCACACATCTTCTCCAGCTTAACTGCTCTCTCAGCATGTTTGCAACTACGGTGAATTTTCCAACTATAAATATGGCCGCTAATTTCATTAGTCAATAAAGTAACATAAGAAAGCATAGCATCTCGTGCTGATCAGATTCTCATTACCACTTCATGCTGTTCAAACTAAGCAGTCACCTTGTTTTTGCCAATGAAATTAACGATGGTTTGTTGAACTGGTGGGACAAAATGCGTGGCACAGGAACAAAGCAAGCTGCTGCTCCTGTTCCTGATCTAGAAGCTTCTGTCAGAGAGAAACTTTGAAGAGTACCAGTTCCAAAACATCATATGGGTTACCAATTTTCATGTCAGATACTGGCAGGAGCTAGATCAGTCTAACTTGCTACCTGAGGCACAGGACATTCTGTGCGGATTAAGGCAAGACGTATTGGCTTTAATTTGCACCAGGGGAAGTTCAGGTTGGATATAAGGAAAAAGTTTTTCTCAGAAATAGTGGTGAGGCACTGGCTGCCCAGGGAGGTGGTAGAGACACCATCCCTGGAGGTGTTCAAGAACCATGGAGATGTGGCAATGAGATACATGGTCAATGGGCATGGTGGGAATGGGTTGGGGCTGGACTTGATGATCTTAGAGCTCTTTTCCAACCTTAATGATTCTATGACTTCTATACCTTAATTTATTAGTGATGCTGTATCATGTTTTATTTGAGAAACAAGGGTTAAGAAAGCAGATTGTCAGCACAAATCTTGCATAGGTTCTATTCTGACAGCAACTAGGCAGTAGATAAGTCTCCTTTCTACTGTTTGAGCATGGGTACGAATTCCTGCTCTCTATACACGAGCAGCCGGCAGATCAGTAGAGAAGCAGCACAGGCTAAGTCTCAGGCAGACAAGAGCTGAATAACTCATCTCAGAAAGCTCCTTTACAGCAAACGTGAATATAAGTGAGAACGTTTTTATTATTACTGTTATTATTCACAGGCTTAACTAAATCATCATTTATATAACATATTGAAAGGTAAACCACCACCTGCTCCTGCCAGATGTTCTGCCAATCTTTAGTACCACTTTGAGCATGCTACAGTACTGAATGAAATGCAAGATTGGACCTCAAAGGTATTTATCTTCCCAGTCTCCTGCTGTGTTATAAGGGGATTGCTATTACACAGACACAGTAAAATAGTACGGACCACACCCCAGTCAGTTATATAATGAGAGCATACAATAAATAGCACACTCCTCTTATTAGTACCAGGATCTAAATATGTATAAACGGGATGGGGATGTGTACGACAATGCTTCCTTGGAACTCCAATTCAGTGTTTCTTCAAAGGGTTCTGTTTCTGCTACTGCAGTATTTTGAAGAGAAACAGAAACATCCTCTGCCTCTAAAACATGCAGAACTCCTGTAAGTGTGAATGCAACCATGCTTTAATATCCTTACTCATTCACAATAGCCCCCACTCTGCAACATTCCAACTGAAGCAAAGGCCTAAGACTGTCTTGTTGAAACCTCAAGAAGGTTTATTTGTTTTGTTTTTCCCCATGTAGTTGGGTTTTTTTTAAGCTTCCGAATGCAGCTGATCCCCACACACTGCAGTGAATGGAACTTGCAGCTTACATTCATCACAAGAGCCACGAGTCGCTTTTTTCTGAGTTTCTATCAGCTGAAAGGAGTTAGCTTCCTACCTGCTGCTAAACAGATGGGACACCTCTGCACTCCCTTGCAGGCAGAAGGATGTCTGTAGGTATAAAAAGATAAAGACAAGTGGCGAAAGACTACAAGCGAGCAAGGGAATAGAAGACTGGCATCCATCACATAGCACAGTTGTTCACAGGTCCTACAGTGAGCACTGCAGTGTTCCCTGAGTACATGTCAAAATGCCACCCCCATACTTTGAGAATGTCCCTTCTCCCCCTGGGAAGTTGGGCACTGTGTGTTCACTGGCCACTCATTAGGATACCCCAGTGCTCACCAAGTGCTTTTAGTCTCTGTGGGTCCTTTATGCTCTGTGATGAATGGCAGAGGACTGGGAGTACTGGGAAGTTCTGAAGCTGCACTCCTGTCCCCTCAGGCTGACTGTACAGCCCATCTGCCTCCCATTGCCACAGCTGCAGAGAGAGGTCCATCGTGTACAAAATGAACTAACTCAAACTAGAAAGGCTTGTCAGAACACACACACAAAAAACTGTCAATATACACAGCTTTTTTCCCCACAAGTAATATTTTACTTGCAAAATGAACTATCAGTGGCCAAACATTCTGCTCTTTGGCTGATTTTATTTTACTCCAAGCAATTCACCTTCTCCACAAAGTAAGGTTGCCTGCTCTGGAGCTTTCAAGAGGAAGAATGGCCTTAAAGTAGAGCCACAGCATAGATTATTGATTAGATCAGACAATGAAGTCTATTTGCCAGGTATTTTTTCCCCTACTGAAAACATCCCTTGGTTGCTTTCTTATGAAAAACTCAAGCAAATTTTGACAAATTGAGCCTTCCTTCTAACACGAAAACTTGCACCTATAAGTATAAAATTCTTTCAGCTGCAGCTTCCAAACACAGTCTCTTATTATACAATCCTCTCACAGCAGATTTATGTCTTTACTGAAGAGGTTTGTATTACCTAAGTCCCAGTTCTCTTGGCTCCTACTCAGTACTCCCCTGAGCTTTCTCCCCCTTTAGCTTCAATGAAGTCTACGTCAAACTTTCCTAGGAAAGACCTCTCTCAACTTCTCAGTCTTTATCATAGTTGTACTGTAATTTCCTGAGACTGCTACAACAGCTGGCCCCAAAACCACACACTTCCTTAAAAAAAGAGACAGTCACTAGGCTATTTGGACACAGAATACAACCTTTTGGCTATGCACTTCTTAGTGCCTTTCAAGGACTATGAACATGTCTATAGCTGTAGCACTGCCCGTATCTAGGCGTTTTGTCACTGTGACCCCAGGTTCTTTCTTTCTTCCATTATGAAATCCGTATGACTCTGTATCAGCAAGCAGCCCTCTACACTGCTGAACGCCTCAGACATCTTCATGTCATCACTAGGAGCCACAGTGTATTTTCCTCTATGTCACTAACAGAATAATGAGGTGTAACAGTGCAGGACTAAAAAGCTATTCCTGTAGGAAATCATTAGAATCATACCTGCTCAGCAATGCCCTGGTTGCATTTTAAGACTTCAGTTAGCAAATTCTTATTCAATTTAATACTGTGTTGTGTGATGATTTTGCATCCTTTCAGTTCCTTAATCAAAATACCATTCAGTACCAAGAGAACTCTATCAGCTAAACTCATAATCTCATCACAAAAGATATCAAGTTCATTTGACAAGACCTATTTTCCATAAGGCCAGGCTGATTGACATTAATTATATTCAATACTTGTTTCTGCCCCAGACTGCCTGCACGTGGGTGTTGCTTGTTCTTTCCAGGCTTCCATCTTCATCTTTTTAAATGAGCATATCACCACATCCCACTTCATGGGAGGTTGTGAGGATGTGTCTTTTAGCACTTAGGAAACCTTGTGCAGAAAGCAAAGCTGCAGGCCTCTTGACAACACTGCAAGGGGACCATTAAAGGAAAGCAGAAAGACTGTGTCAAAAGGTGTTCAGGTAATCCAGCATACTGTCTTAAACCTTTAGGCAAAACAGGTGATTCAAAAACAGCTGGAAGATTATTCACAAAAAGCAGCAAGGAAAAGGTTGTGTTGCTTCTTAGACCAACTACTTGCAGATCTACAACCTCTGCAAAATGGAAAGCTCCATTTAACAGTTCTGAGTACTCCTGATCAAGTATTTCTTACCTTTTTTTTTTTAAGTAAAAAAAAAAACAAACAAAAACCAGCTAGCCCAAGATAGTGAACAGGAATCAGAAATCATACAAAGATGCACATAAACCATCGCCCTAATGCTATTTCATATGGACAGTTTTAAAATGTAAAGTTAGAAAAGTATTTTCTTTCCTTTCATACGAAAGACTACTTTTGAGGAGGACTTGGCTATAGTGTCCTGTGTGGAGGCATCTGCAGAATTACTTGGTGACATGGGTTACATGTGAGAGAGAACTCATCTCCAATGTTTGCAAAAAAAATTCTACAGTGAATTTAGACTGGTTTTGTCTTCTTTTTTGTTTGTTTTTCTGATGACGATAAAGCCATGTGAATAAATCTACCACCATGAGGGAAAAAAAAAGCTTAATACATATCTAAAATGATCCTGTCTCCTCTGAGAAGCCTCCATTGAGCTACAAGGACTTCTCCAAGAAGAAAAAGATTCTTCCAGCTTCTTTTATCTTCTTCTATGTACAAATCTCACTCGAGTAGCTAAGGAACACTTAAAACATCCCTGATTTAAGACCCAGTGCCATTAATCTGGTCTTTTTTCTTCACTTATATACTGTTAGGTTATCACTCATAACTGTTATAATTGGATACATTCTCAATTCTCATTACAGTCTGAAAACAGGTTAGTGACATGGGTTGGAGAGGCCCCCTATAAAATCGTCTTTTATAATAAACAAGACGCAGAGAGCAAGCCAGCTTCATGCTCAGATTTTGGGGAGTTTCTGCAGAGATGACTTAAAAAACAACAAAACTTTTCAATGTGATCCACTTGAAGCTCAAAGACGGTGCAGGCAAATTTGACAAATCATCCACAGAGTAGAAAGACACTATTTAAGTAAGCTTTTAGTGAGACACTCACAAATAAGAAGAGGGCTTCCTTGTTGCAGATCTTCATTTTCTTTGATCGGTTCTAACTCACTGAAGCCATCTGGTCAATTCTGTGCCTGTTACATTTGTTAGGGCAGCCTGCTGCAGTGGGGCACAAGTTTGACTGACTTTGGTATAGGGAAAGGGAAAGATAAGCTTCACAATTTCCTGACTTAATGGGCATGCAAGCTCCATGCCTCTCTAATGAAACAGACATTAAATGGAGCTGTGACCAAAAGGAAAGAGCATGCAGCAGAGAAATGACTTCAGTACTAGAAGGCTAACTCAATGCTAATTCAAGTAAAAGGAAAGCTTCCCAGATACTTCAGCAGTCATCAGAGCTGACCTCCAGCCCCTGATGCTAATACCTGCTTCAAGACTCCTCCATTTTTTCCCGGCTTTTCATTCCCCTTCCTTCCATTGGACTTCTGAGAGTACATCTTTTCAACACCTCA
The DNA here is from genome assembly GCF_016699485.2 of Gallus gallus. Lineage (NCBI taxonomy): Eukaryota > Metazoa > Chordata > Aves > Galliformes > Phasianidae > Gallus > Gallus gallus. The sequence goes on along the minus strand of NC_052535.1, from coordinate 44,641,393 downwards.
CTATGCTTGCCTGGCACTAAGAAAAGAAGGATGGATAGAAACACAGCAGATTAAAGGGCAAAGGCAAAAGAGGGACTCTAAAGCCATTCACACTCCCCAAGGAGTTGACACGTATCTGCTCACACAGGCAGAGACAAATGATGGGGTTCTGACTTCCACACAAAAAGCACATATCTCAGTATGAAGATGTGAGCAAGCATCTTCCACACCACACTTTTTCTGAGGAAGCATCCAATGCAGCTTGCCATGATAACTAAATTTATTATTAACTGTGTATTTCATGATGTTAGTGACAATATGTTAATGTGATTTTTCACGTCCTCCTGCAGTGAACAGATGGCTCCTTTTACTTTACTTTCCACATCAAGTGTGATTATTTCTTGGTGCCAAAAGCCACCTGCCGCTCCCTGGTCTCCAGTCTAATTTTTTATGTTGGTAAAACACAGCAGGACTTGTTATCAGTTGGATGGCATCTTAATAAAAGGAGACATGCCAACATATTGACATCATGTTCAAGGGGAAATTTTAGCCCCGTCCTGGCCCCTCCCCCAGTTCATAAAAAATAATAAAATGAAAGGACAAAAAAAAAAAAAAAAAAAAAAAAACCAAGAAGCCCCCCTTGCCCCTCCAGACTCCATCAGCTCCAAGATGCTCAGTCACAATTTTTGGGCCCCATGCCAAGAAGCAGAGTTGGCCTCCTTTTGTTCCCATACCAAGCACCTCAGTCAGGGCTCTGATCTCTCATCCTGTGTAATGATAATTAGCCATAACATATTCAGAAGTCAAATGTAAGCAGGAATACATTAACATTGAGATCAGTGCGGGGGTAATTTTCATTGGGAAAACGACAAAGAAGGACACAAAAATTGAAATCCGGGATGCGGAGATTTTCAGTATCACTTTCAAATAGATGAAGGGTAAACTCATTTGTTTGTCAGTCACGAGCCAGCACTCAACAGACAGCTGTGGTTTACAATAAATAAACAATATGAGTCTGATAAGCTATTGTGGCCCATCTCAATTTCTCTACACACTCGTGGAAACAAAGCAGCATCTGATTCCAATGAAGATATTCAAAACTCAAAGCACAAAATGTAGTAAGCCCACTCTAAGACAGCTGTACAAACAGATAGTCCAGTTTTCTAAAAAGTATATCACTGACTTCTTTAGGAACAGCAAAGAACTGGCCACTTTGCAGTTTGGAATGATAATTTCAACAACAGCTGGGATCCTTAAGTTATCCTCTAAGTCAGAGGAACCTGTACTGTCAGGTAGGGGGGAAGTTCTTTACTATGAGAGTGGTGAGGTGCTGGAACAGGCTGCCCAGAGAGGCTGTGGATGCCCCATGTCTGGAGGTGTTCAAGGCCAGGTTGGATAGGGCCCTGGGTAGCCTGGCCTAGTAATTAAATGGGGAGGTTGGTGGCCCTGCCTGCAGCAGGGGGTTGGAGCTTGGTGATCCTTGAGGTCCCTTCCAACCCAAGCCATTCTATGACTCTATAATTGTATGTAGGGCAGGCATTCCTGAACCCATCACACATGCTCTAGCAAGGACATACCACAGTAAGTTGAGGCAGCTAGCATACAAAATAGCTGGGACAGGCTTAGACACAGCACTAGTGCATTTTCTCCAATATTTGTGTTCATGTGTTATGCAGGGGCAGAAAGTTCTCTGAAGTACACCATTATTTCCAATTTCATGGAAAACTCTGGAGCTGTACCCAAAAGCAGTTCAGGCAAGCTGTAATGATGAAAACACTTGGAGATCTTAATAAAAACAGGAGCATTAAAACAACAGTCATCTAGGAGTTCACAAGCCTGCAAAGAGGTCACTATCCTGCTCTAAAACATCATACTCCTGAAGAGTAGATTATAGCTCTATCTAGTCCAGTAATAGCCTGGCAGTGTTTATCCAGCACTCTTTTAAATACGAAAACAATCAGAAGCGATTTCCTCTTACCTGGTCACCTCCCAAAATACACAAATTGTGTTTGGTAACAGACTCACTGTAACTTCCATTAAGCTGCCCATAATTATTCATGAATAATTATTACTGTTATGCCATCAACTGTGTGGAACTATCATGCAATCAACATGAAGGATTTAAAACGCTCCAACTGATAGTTAGCTTATCTCTTACAGAGCTCAAAGCCAAAGTTAGAATATGGGGGAGAAAAATATTCTAGAGATTAAGATGTTGTAGGAAAAAGACTGTGCTCTATTTGCAAAAAGCAGCCGTGAAACATTCAGTGAAATATCCCTTTTTCATTTTACACACTGAAATGACAGTAGTTTTATGAATCTATATAGCACTGCAGAATAAACACTGATACAAATCAGTAGTTTAATGCAAATATTTTTTTTTTCCCCACAAATAATCATCCAGTCATCTTTCCAGGCATCAGGAAGGGGCTACCATTGAAAGAAAGGCAACAGGATAAGAGAGACATTAATGCCCATCAGTTACTTTGTTGGCAATGACATCTGCTATACAACACATATTCCATCTTCTTCCATTTCCTGAAACAACTTGGGAACATCATCAGAAGCTTCCAACAGAGACACGTTTTATATTGAAAAAATATTTCCAAGCAGCCCTCCCATCTCATTCTGTTTATTTTGACCCCTCTCAAAGGAACATTTCCTGCTTTGGTTTGCTATCTCAAGAAATCCTTAGGGCAGAACAGAAAGCTTAATCTCCAACCTAGCGCATGTCACACTTACAGCTTCCTCCCTGAAAGTCAGGCATGTTAAGAGGGCAGAAGAGACTCATCTGCCTTTGAGCTATGGAAATTGGAGAAGGGGAGCACTCAACCTTATATTGCCCCTATTGGTGAGCAAGAATTTTAAAAGGAATAAGAGGCTTCAGAGTCCCTGCTCACGTCACCTGCAGTTTGGGATCTCCTTCTGTTTTGCCTTCATTTTAGAATACTAACGGATCACACACCTTGAAAGAAACTTTCAAACAGGACAAAAATCAAAATCCTTTGTGAAATCTCCTTAATCCTTACTCTTCTCAGAAGTATCTAAGAGCCCATCACTTTGGCCAGGGAATGCCAGCTCTCCTTGACAGAACATTCAGAATCATCATCCAGAAGAAAAGACAATTTTCACTCCAAGTGTTTGAGAAGTAATGGGACATTCCACTCCATCCTCTTACAAGTTACCTGAAAAACAGTTGCAATCTCCACACTGCTTTCAGTGATGCATTGTCCTCTTTGGCCAAATGCCTCCCTTGTATTTCCTGAAAATTCTCATCAAGTCATCTGGTTGGGTTTTACTCTAGCATAACGCTTCTCTTTAAGACACTGACTCAATCAGACCTTCAAGAAACACCAGTGCAAAACCGAAGCTCTTAGAAACATTACAATTTCTCACAGTGCTCCACAGAGGTTATTCATATCAATTATTTTGAGCCCATTGCTTAGGTGCTTTCATTCTTTTCTTTTATGTGGGAATTCTACTGGGAGCTTTACTCACAAAATTTTGGTCCTCTTTAACGTCAATAGCTTTTTGTTTATACTGTATCAAATTCAAGGCAGAGGATTAGAAAATAACTTCATGAAGTGCAGCAACATTCATCTGAATTCACCCGCCTGCAGCTCTTCCTTCCAAGATGAGTAGAATTTTCAAGACATACTGCAGGACAAGGGGGAATAGTTTAAACTAAAGGAGGGGAGATTTAGATTAGATGACATGGGATGGTTTTTTGCTGAGAGAGTGGTGAGGCGCTGGCACAGGCTGCCCAGAGAAGTCGTGGATGCCCTGTCCCTGGGAGTGTTTAAGGCCAGGTTCAATGGGGCCCTGCACAATCTGATCTAGTACTTGATCTAGAAGTTGGCAGCCCTGCCTGTGGCACAGGAGTTGGAACCTGATGGTCCTCTGAGGTCCCTTCCAACTCGAGCCATTCTATGATTCGCTTCAATCTGCATCTGAGTAGCACATTCAATAGGACCACATCTAAGGACTCCTGAAAGCAGAGCAAGAATTTGTAGAAGGTGATCATGTATCAGAGAGCAAGGTCCAGCCACCCTGAGCAGAATCCACATAGTAAAAAATGGTCTGTATAGCTGTGTGCCAGAACAAGCTAAAAGAACAGCTCCTGAAGCCACAGCTCTTCTCAGTTTCATCACACAGATGAGCGAAGCCTCTACGTTTCACTACAGAAATAGGTCAATTAATGGAAAGGAAGGCTCAAGCAGTACATCCAAAGTGAAGCAATGACTAAATATAGCATGCCAACATTTGCTCTCTCACAATACTACTTTGTGCATTGCCCTTCTAAGAGTGGGTTAATCCCAGCTTCTTAAATCACAAGAATGTTGAAGTTACAAAATTTGTCATAGCTATTTCAACTGATCTAATGCAGCAGTGAATTAGTAACAACTCGTGAAAACAAAAGCATTTATTTTCTTCTCTTTGATGGCACTGATTCGGTAAGGAGACTAAGCACGTGCTTAGATATGGGAGCAGTTCCTCACAACTAAAATATAGGGCTGCATCTGGTCCTTCCGACATCACCCAAGCAGAAATCCTTCCTTCTGCCTTTTACAGGTGTTGCATCAGACTCCTAAACAAGCTCAAGCTAGCAAGAAAAGAATATATCAGCATAAATGAGTAGCTCCTTGGAAGTCAACTTGAACTGCTCCCACTTTATCTGCGGCTGAACATAGCACACAGCTGTATCCTAACATACTCTGAAATTCAAAGCTAAAAAAGAAAGGTTAGACAGGAATCTGGATTTGTGGTATTTTTAATTTGTGTTTTGCCCTCGCTTGCACGCACGCAGCAGCCCATTCTCAGAACTGCATGGCACTCAGCGCATCTGTGTCTGATAGAGGGATTAAGCTTGTCATTAGGAATCATTCTGGTGGCTGAAAAAGCAGTCTCTCTCTTGATAATGTGTAGTATCATTTAAAACAAATTAATTTCTCATTTCTTGCTGCTGGTCATAATTCTCAGCATGGGACACATCACAAATGACCTTAGGATGGACATACAAATGTCATTAGCAAATCAGAAAAACTAGCAAATAGAAAACAACTCAAAACCATTATAGCTGTATTTTTCCTCCCCATTTCTTCATTCCTTGAAGCTCATATTCATAATATAATTCATCTGATAGCGGCAAATTACAGCGCTCTCGTCCTCCTTTAGGCTGCTAGATCGCCTCTGTATATTCTATTATAAAATTGGTTAATTAATAATTTCTCTATATTGCCACTAAGCAGAACTACACGGTTAAATTATGATGATGGTGCCTCATTACGTGCACGTTCTGAGACAGCAAGCCATCATTTACTGTCAGTGTGTGTTGTGTGCATGCACACTGATCGCAAGCAGGACCCTGCACTTGCCTGTGACTCTTTCCAGGGCTCCCCTTTCATATTTTAAAGAGTCAGACTCAGTGGATGAAGAGAGAAAGGTCATGGAGAGTAGGGTGAAAGATGAGGAATAATTAAAATCCAGGTTTTTGAATGCAGTCAGAGACCACAGCTTGTTAGTTTAACTCAAGGACAAGGTGTACTGCGCGAATCTCATTAGGGATTTCTGCAGGAGCCTAGCTGGAGTCTTTGGTTTCACCTACAGGCACAGGCAATACAGCTGTTACAGCCTCTCTTTTCTTTCAAGAAGGCAAAGTTACAGCAAGATCAACCAAATAAATCAGCTCCTATGAGAATCAGGCTCCTTTGTATCCTCCAGCTCTCTGTTTGAGCACAGCTCCAATGCTTGTGTTATCATTTTGATATTAATGCCCATAATCCGCTGGGAGTAAGCAATTGTTTGTCTCTAAGTAAGCCCATGTGTATGACTAAATGTTAAATTAAACTATCATCCATCTAGATGCAATATTATGCAGCTACTAGATGTGTTAGATATTGAATATAGATATTTTCAATAGCTTTTTTTTTTCCTTTTTAAATCATGCAGCCTAATAAGATCCCTATGAGTAATCTCTCTACTGAGGTCTAAAGTAAATACGATCACAAGTCGGTCAGTCACCCACTTTAACCTCCTGCTGAAATTACAGCCTCGCAAGCTTTTCTGATTGTTTCAATCAAAACAAAATGAATAAACCTAACCCGGGGGATATTTAAATATCCACTTGAGTTCCCAGTAAAACCTTTACCATGTGATTTATACAAACGTCGGAGAAACTGCCTGCAGCCTCTATGTTTAGCATACATTGCAGTTTGTAACTATCCCAGCAGCTCTGTATGCTGTTTCCACCTCTCCATGCACCCTCAGCCCCTCATATTTGACCTCTAAAGCAGTGTTGACTACCAGCAGGTTGGAAAGCCTACCTTATTATTGGGTTGGTGAGGGCTGAGAGTGATCGGGACATATCCCTAAGTACATGAACATCTTAAGGTGCAGAGGGAAGGCAGGCATGGTAGCTCCAATAGCTTCGTTCAAGTGTGCTGCACCTTAACCAAGCCAGCTCCAAGTGTCACATCACCAGCCTCAGCTTCTACTTTGTTCCCACTACCATCATGATGGGAAAACGATTCCTTCCCAGTTGTACATCCCTCGTCTCCTTGCCTACATAGCAATATGAAGCCACCTGTGTCTCCTTCTGATAGGATGATAGGAAAAGGACCCATGTCCTTTTGATAGGATGAGAGATAATGGCCTCAAGTTCGTGGTTGGCCTTGGTGATCTTTTCCAACGTTAATCATTTAGGATTCTCACGCCCCTGTCCTACTGTTTCTAAAAGCTACACCTTAGGGCAGCAGCAGGACAAATTGCTCTCCATTGAAACTATATCAAATTGAGAGCGTGAAGCTGTTTCTGGTGCAAGTTGTTATCAATATACATACTTCAGGCAGGACATGAAAGATACAGAAAAGAAACTCTTCATTTCTAACTATCAGAGCTTCCCATCAGGAAGAAGCAGGACCACAGATTAACCTCAATATATTATATGGCTACAAACTATTTTCTGAACTTGCAAAAGAAAAAATATATATATAAGTAATACTATGCTATGTACTGCAACATAATCCAGTGTCTTTTGCTATAAAACATGTATGTATCACATTGCAAATTGACTGTCAGTATACCACCTCCCTAGATCTTACAGGGACACACGGGAAGGCAGGCAGCTCCCCAGAGGACTCCGAGGAGTTCCTTTTGTCACAACACAGCCCTATTCCAGAAATGCCTTAGGAACAGCTCTATAAAGCAACAACAACTTGCTTGATCATTCTAGTTTGTACAGTTCAACTTCCTCAGATGCAGTAAGCACCCTAGAGAAGCCAAAGAGTTACAAAGTGATCAGAAATTCCTATTCCAAATGGTTGCCATTCCTCCCCCAAGTTTGCCAGTTCTGTACAGAGATAGTATGCTGGCTACTACTATGCAAAGGCATTGATGAGAAGAATCTGCATATGGAAGAAAGGTAAGGTATGGTTAGAGTAAGGGTGATGGAGCACTGGAACAGGTTGCCCAGAGAGGTTATGGAGTCTCCTTCTCTGGAGAAGTTCAAGACGCTCCTGGATGCCTACCTGTGCAACCTGGTCTAGGGAGCCTGCTTTGCAGGGCGGTTGCACTTGATGATCTCTAGAGGTCCCTTCCAGTCCCTACAATTCTGTGGTTCTGTGAAAAGGTGGCACTGCCTGCCCCAGCCATCCAGTAGGGACTTCAAAAGCCTCCAGCACACATCCTCCTGCCAGAAACAGCATTAGTTACCAAGCATACAAGCACCACAACAGCTCAACAAGTGCTTGATACAATACTTTCGCATACTTTGTGTAATTTTATCCTTTCTCATTCAGACAAGCACACCGAACACCATAGTCTCAGTGCAAGTCACAAGTCACTGCAGTGTCTCCAGAACTTCTCAGGCTGACTGTGCTCTGAATGCCCAGCTGATTGAAGGAGTTCACCTTCATCTGAACTGAGCTTCTCACTTAGACAAACCCTACCCAGTCTGTCAAGATGTAGCAGGGATTTTTTTTCCCCATGAGGTGGAAAGAAGACCACCCTGGATGGAAGGAACACTCAAGAAAGTGAAGCTATAGGAATACTGGCCAGAGTTTTCTGTGCTAATGTATGGCAAACTTGAACTGTTCTGTTATTCTCACTGAACAAAAGAGTGCTCTCCTTAGGGCCAATAAAGGTGGAATAAATTCAGTTGAAATTCAAAACACCTGTATTGGTTTTCATATTCAGCAGCTACTTGCATTGATACTACAGTGATGAATATAGCATAAATTTTTAGTAGTGGTCACTGATGATTAAAAACTACTTTCAGACTTTTATTCTCTATTTCAGTGCAGAAAGTGCTTACTCCCTTTGAAAATCCAACTTTTCAAAGGAAAAGATCATTTTCCAAAAGTTGGCAATGTCCTTTAGTGATTATTACACAATCAATATACTTCATACACGTGTATGCATTTGTTTGTTTTTCTTTTTTTTTTATACATAATATTAATCTTCAGAAAATTCTTTTCAACTTCCTCCTAGACCAAACCACCCAATTACAATTGAAAAAACAGAAGAAGTAGTATTTCCATCTCCCTGGTACAAACAAATCTGCCGCTAATCTATTAGCAGCAGCCAAGAGACCACCCCTTTGCTAATGGTGATGCCATTCTTTCAGAGTTCTGCAAAAAGTCCAAAAATCTATCCATCTTTGCTGTAGACCAGGGATCATCTTTTCTTCATGCAGTAACCAAGTCAATTACATGATCCATTCTTTTTGCACAGGTGACTGTTATCCTTCCGTCATCATCAGACCATTCCCTTAGGCGAAATTAATCTTATTCTCCCAAACAATTACCCAAAGCCCTTAGAAATACTATTCTGCTGATAACTAGAGTCCTCTTGAATGTCCACATGTACACAGCAGGACTTGAGACACAAATTTCCAAAGTATAGAGGTGTATGTTTTAGCTAAAGCTGACATTAAAACATCTGCAGTCATTTGCATGAGCAAACTTCAATTATTACTAATACTGCACAGATGCTGAATATCTCTGTACTAATAGAAATACTGTACAAATTTGAGTGCAAAAAAAAAGTTTTCTAGATTTTTATTTACATATTAAGATTATCATCATCATTTCTTGTTTGTTTCAAAAACCTGATTCAAAGAACTGTGGCCATCTGATCAGCAAACAAATATCTCACCTGATTATAAGCCCAGTAAAATTGACACATACCATAAAACAAACTGCAAATCTAATCTTCACAGACAATGTCAGTACTTCTCTGGCCAAACACTTGAAGGTTGCTCTAAATACCACATCGAGGTACATCACAAGTCTGTCTCTACAACGGTCTCACAGTAATAACGTGGGATGAAATGCCCTCTTGTCCTCATCTGTTTAAGATAGCTAAGTTCCTTCAGAGAGCTTTTCAAACATTCTTCGAGCCCATGAGACCTTGATTTCAATAGGATTTTTAGGTCAGACTGTAAACTCTGCCTTGTAATAGGGTAGTATCCTCAAAGGCAAAGGAGAGAAAATGAGCAAAACAGTGACATCCTTATGGGGAGTACTTCTAAGGGGAAAAACAGCCACTGTTCTGCACAGCAGCTCAAGCTCACGAGTCCATGCTGTGCTGCTATTCATTCCTTGTGAGCTAACCTGTCACTTCAATACAAGAAGTGTGAAGTCTCCAAAAGAATGTGTTACAATGAAGAATAAAATACATTTTTAGTGGCCCAGCCATGTCACATTGGGTAACAGTGACAAGTCACCAGGATGTTGGGTTAGTGTTTAACCTCAGCTTTCAGCTCAGATAAATAAGTATAAGCTGATAACTCAACAGTAGCTCGGTGCTCCAGTTGCCTGGAGGATTTCCAGTATAATTAACATGAGTCCACCCTAGGGCTGTTCAGGATTCTCTCTGCATTTCGATGTTACATCCAGGCACGCTTACACATGAGAGCCTTTTAGAGAGAGGCTGGCTGCACAGAGACAGTGTGGTAGAACTTAAAGCCACAGCACAGGGCTCAGGGTTGAACTCTGGATCCTACCTTCTTATGGGCAGTTCTCCAGTTCAGGCCACAACGTAGAACAGAAACAACTGAGCTACCTCAGGTATCAGCAGCCACGGGCTGAGTACACATTAAACCAGATAAAGGGTCGAAATATTGCCTACAATCATGTTCATCTTTGAAATGATTAAGAAAATACAATTATACTTCGGTTTGTCGTATTGACCAGTTGGAGACAAAACCCCACAACAGCCAAGGCAAATACAAAATAAAAAGCTGCTGCCTGCCTTGGAGAATTTGCAGAAAGATTAGCCAATAAACAAACTATCAAAGGGACACTGAAGAAATTGGTTTCCTATTCAGTGATCTACCACAGGTAAATATCTGGTTAGAATATATTCATCAACAGAACAGTCAGTCAGAATCATAGAATTGTTTGAATTAGAAGGGACCCTTAGAGGCCATTTATCAGCTCTTCTGCAATGAACAGGGCCACCTACAGCTACATCAGGTGCTCAGAGCCCCATCCAGCCTGACCCTTGATGTCTCCAGTGCTGAGACATCCACTGCCTCTCTGGGCAACCTGTGCCAGTGCCTCATCACCCTTGTCATAAAAAAAAACTTCTACGTGCATGAAGAATTCACTGTAGGTAGAAAACCACAGATTTTTTTTCAACTATAGGTGTTCAAGGATGCAGGAGCAAACACAAGCCAGCTCTTTTCCACTAATATCAAACAATATGAGGAGTAAAATACATGGGTGATCAGAAAGACTGACAATATCATCTTACAGATAATGCTGCTCAGGCTTCTGGTGTTCTGACTTTTAAGCACAGAGCATAATGGCAACCATGCTGGGCAAAACCCAAGGTAACTACTTGTTAACAACAAGTGACCCTTTGCCATAACTAGAGCGTGACCGCTCTCTGTGACCCCATCACCTCTGTAGGGTCAGAATGTGGCTGAAGGACATCTGGGAGTAACACCTCCTGCTCTGCCAGGCTGAAAGGAGCAGCACATCACGAGCAACTGTCATGCCAGGGTCCCAACTGAAAAAAACACAGGAACACCATCAACTGTACCTGCAACCTATTCCAATCAAAATACTTGTGGCAGAGAGATGGCTTAAGTTCAAATGTGTATTTTCCAGAGATTACACAAAAATATTCAGTTGAAAAGGGAGCTTTTCACAAAACTGTTTTGTACAAACACTTGCCCATCAATAATACTTTGATAGAGTATTTTTAGCAGACTTCTAGATTACACACAGGCAGAGTACACTCTATTTTCCATTCAGAACAACAGCTCCTCTTGAGCTAGGGAGCTCCTTCCAAGCTTTCAGATCATTTCAGTGCCAGCTGCCTATGCTTGTCAAGAGTGAAATACAGCACCGAGGGCAAGCAGGTTTCACCCACAGCCCAGCTTCTGGTCACAAAGCTCAAGCGTCCATCATTCAGTGTGACTGCTCTGGGTTGTGCCCCTCTGATCACGTCTCTCTACAGTGATACCAAACTTGACAAGACCACTTCATGCTGCAGGAACAGGCCACCCAATGACAGCATACCACAAGCACAAGGGGAATCTCCTTAACAGTGAGAGCAAAGAACATGCAAAACACTTAGATACAGCCACACGTTTTCTAAACAGTGCAAAGCTTGGGGGATAATATTGCTTCTTTCCTCAATATTTTTCTTGTTTGTAAGTTTGGATAATTCCAAGTTCTACTTAGAATTCCCAATATATTCTCTTCTGTTGTGGTTTCCAGACTAGCTATACATTACAAGCAGAACAGCCTAAACAACTTTAAGTGAATATAAAACCTGTTTTTCATCCTATCAGGATCTGCTATGTGTTAAAACCAGAGACTCACTTGGTGTATACTGTAAACTCTAAGCATTCCCTAAGCATTTAGGGTTCCTCCCCACCAGAAAAAGAAATAGGTACATTGTATGTTGGTTATTCACACAGATTTTTCATACACACTTTCAAATCTGTTTTTGTTTCATCTCCTTCAAGCAGTTCCCAGTTCAGCTTCCCACTGCCCAGACAGCTTTGGGGTAACATTTACTCTTTCCTTGTCCTGAGTGTTCCAAGTTCTGTTTTGTAAAACGATGCCACATTAATAGCATCAGAAGTGATCAATCCTCCGACGTAAGTGTCTTTGTCAAGCTAGCTCTTGTTCTATAAGGACAACAAACACGGGCTGAGCATTTAAGTCCTCACTTAGGCAAAAATTAGTAGGCATGCTAGGAATGGGTTGATATTGGACTAGATGATCATCTCACTGGTCTTTCCAACCTTCATGATTCTCTGAAAAACTACTTTGAAATTCTTTGAAATCTTCCCCTTCTGTACTTGACTCAAACAATTCATGAAGCACAAGAATCTCTTGCAGCAATCCTTGACTCAAACCACTGCTCACACAACTTCTTTCCTCCTTTCAAGATGCCGATCCAGTTGGCCAAAACAAAGGTTCATGGACGAACCTCAGCTCACCCTGCTCTGGGCCTGGGTTGGCTTCAGCCACCAACAGGGCTGATGACAAATGAGAAGCCAGGCTTCCAGCTGAATTTCAGTTTAGTTATTTTTGTTTTAATGTATGTGTGAATCAATTAATCCTGTCATAGAAGGGCATCGTAAACTGTGTGCCAGAGTTAATGAGTCAGACATTATCACATCATTACACCAGCTGGCATAATGTAGCATGTGTTGTTTGTCATAATATACACTGCCATGCTTAACAACCATTAATTGTTTACACGAGCAGTCATATTTTTCTTCAAAGAACCTTCAGCGACTGGTTAATATTTTGAAAGCTTCTTAAGCAAGTAACTCTTACTAGTGGAAGACAATAAAAATAACCCTCTCCCTCACAAAGAAGAACAAAAAGAATTTATACGTAATGACAATTAAAGCTCCATCTCCTTCATTAAAAAAAAAAAATTGAAAAACAAACCCATTCTGATTCCAGCTAGTTCCGTGAATTCAATCCCCACTGGTCAACACTTCCATGAATATTAATAGCCTGGGCATAGCAAGCCCCTCCATATTCTGCAGGGATGGAGGGCTCTCTTCATTTACCCATTCAAGGCACTGAGCACACAAGTTGGAGCCAACCCTCCTTCCACTTTGGAGCGCACCACAAGAAAATGGGCAGAAGTTAAATGCATCTGTGGCAAGAGAGAGACTGGTAAATACTAGAATCAGCTCTGAACAAGTTGAAAAAGATGCTGGTGGCTTTCTGCCACTCCCTGCATTTGTCACCTGCGTTTGTCAGGTGAAAACACAGCCATCAGTCCTACTTTATCATAGTAGTTTGGCTGCTAGTATTTTTTTGGCTGAGTAAAGACAACATTTGGACATACTCAGCAACAAATCCAGGTTTACCAGCTTTCTGTGAATTGGATTCAGTCTGCTTCTGGCCAGATTTGTTGGCCATATGGCTTTCCAAAGCCAAAGGCTAATAACATGTTTAAGGCTGAAATTACTACAGCAGCCAGGAATGCAGAATTTGACCTGCAGGTACTGCGTACGTCTACTCAGACAGGTAGACATGCACTTTTGTTACGCTAAAGTTCTGCTTTTAAAGAAACACCCATCTTCCATGGGGAAGAGAGTTAAGAAGAAACCATAGGAACTCGCAGTAATGAAAAAGAACAGCAGCCACAGGGATGCCTGAAAAACTACAAAGAAGGCCTTCTTTTCTTTTTCTTAAAAAAAAAAAAAAATGGAAATATGGAGCATTAATACCTCAAACAACCTTAATGTACTGTTAGTTTGATTTAAGACTCTCGTGGTTCCAGGAAGTGCTAAAAACAACAGATGCTGCTCTTTTGATGGTAAACATATAATCCTGTTCATTCACCTTATGGAATCAATTGTCACCATCCACAGCAATTCTGTGTGCAAAAGGGAAGAGCAGTCCCACAGATGTAGACAGAATGACATTGTGTAGCAGCAAGGTCTCTCCCCTACTTTAGGCCCCCACGTGCAGTCAGCTCATGCCAATGGCTATAGAGAAACAGCTCAGAATGCTCCATCTTCCTGGATTCACACCTAAGTTTCCTCTGATTCAACAAAGCGCCCAGGCATATGCTAATCTTTAAGCATGTGAGTAGCCCATTGAAGTCATATGCTTAAAGAGAACCATGCGTTACCTTCTGTTTGTGTCATTATAGCCTGTAGCTAAAACAAAGTAATAGAGTTCACAATCCCTCTGTCTATACTATCTCTTTTTTTGTGTGTGTTTTACGCCTTAATATTAAGTCTCATCAGATTTTATATGAAGGTATTTCCTTTTGTGGTAAGCACCAGAAATCGCACACAAACATTGACTCACCTCCACATAGATAAAATCAGATTTCTCTGGACCTGCACCAGTATTTAGTATCCCATTCCATCACCCCAGTACGTCACACTGGGATGTTTCAATGATGGGTCAAATACAAGCCTTACTCCAGGACACTGGTGTTGGTAAACCAAGGGCAATGAGTTATCAAACCAGCTCTGATTCCTTCAAGGAGTCAGAAGGAAGACAAGACATCCAAAACAGGCCACAATGACACAGAGAAACTTGTGCCAGAAGAGCTGAGCAAAGGCCTGGTTTTCAACATGTGCAAAGGTTGCTGGAAGGAACCAAGTTGTGTTAGGTATCTGCTTTGCAAATGTTCTCATGGAGAAAAAAAAAAAAAAACAACTTTACACACACACACATTTTTTTTCCTGATGTGCTACCCTTCACTGCTTCAGTTTGCCTCCCAGGAACTCCCAGCTATCTTCTTGGAGAGCACTACTGATGTGCCCAAAAGAGATTCTGAGAAGACAACAGTCCTTTGGAGATGCGAGCCCATTCTTAGCATGTTCTTTTGCAATTATACAGAATTCCCATACTATCATTTTTAAAAAAAGGAGGCAGGAGTGGCTCTATAGGTTTGGCCAACAGCATTCTTCATGTGTCCTCATTAAATATTACCCAAGATAAACTGCCATCTATAAATTACTATTCGCACTACAAGTGGTACGCCTCTGTGTACACCACTATCACATATGCCTACATTCAGGCACAAGAGCTGAACACTCGTACAACTCTGAGCCCTTGGAATCATGATCTCAGTATCTATTTGCACAGCAGAGACACCTCTGCACAACCATTTGAAAGATCTGTCCAACATTTGTACATTGATGCTGCATTAAGCAAGTGTAATCAGTGCACAGGTTTTCTTCCTTGCTGTCTATCAACTTTAGAGCTATCTCAGTTCTTTGTGCTCCTGAGATTGTCTTTACAACTTCTTCCTATTTTTGGCTTAAATCTTATTTGATAGATCACACAAAGAATGGCCGTTACCTAGTTGCAGAAAGATATATTCTCTCTATCCTAAAAATAAAATAAAACATAAGAAAACCCAAATCCCATCTATTTCAGTTTCCAAATGAAACCTTGGAATGTTTTCAGGATGAAACAATATTCTTCATTTACAATATGAATAAACTCTCAGATTCAGTCCTCTTATTTGTAAGTAACTCAGTCATAATGCCATTAAGCGTTTGTCACTACACTTTAACTGGCTATGAATTGCAAGTCCCTGTTCCAACAGCCATAGGAAAGCAGAAACTTGCAGCAAACAAGCAAGCATACTAGAAACCAGCACGAGGAACACTGATCTGTGCATTTTTATTGTAGGGAAGGAGGATCGAACAGTTTATCACACCTGGTATGCTTACGTCTGAGGATATATCAAATCCAAATGGCAATGAGAAAAGATTCTTATTTCCCTCATGAAACTGAAGCCTAGGGAAAGTCATGTCGGATCAGTATCCTCTCCTATTCCATATTGTAGAAATGATTTTACCTCTTAGTTGGACTTACGGTAATTGTATAAAGGCTTCCAATCTCTGGAAACTGTAATGAAATCTGTAATCCTGACCTGCTGGATATGAGCTATACAATTACTCAGAGTATATTTAGAGCAAATAATCCATTCCCACAAAGCTCCAAATATTCATAGCTTCTGATGCAGGACACTGTGCAAGGGTCTGAATTATAATTATTTCTGCAACAAGGTGGAAGGCCACATCTGACTTCTGCTAAGCCCTTTAAGGGAGCTCATCCTCTCCTTTTGACAATGTTAAAGACATGCTAAGTCTGTGCTTGATTCCATTTCTGTTGTATGGGAGCCATTAAAGAGGAGATTAAAAAGAATCCATCCAAAGCAGCCCACCATTACCAACAAACACAGAATTATGCATAGCCCACAGTCTGACAGGGAAGACAAATCCACCAGTCTCTCTCATTTCTGTAAACTAAACCTGCATGAAAAAAAAGGGGTTCATAGAATAGGTAGTGAAAGTGGCTACTTCCACAGGAAGTTTTTAGTAGGTGTAGGCTCCTGTTTGCTTCTCCTTGGTTATCCACAGCTCTCTGAAAGAAAGAAGTTTCTGTGGAGTCAAGCTCAGCTTTGAATAACTCTTTAATTCTGACTCGAGAATAGAGTTCCAGCGACAGAGGCACTCTTGAAAGGCCTCCCTTGCAAACCAACACCAAGACACCACGGTGGGCACATCCATCAGTCTTGCTTAAATTGTTAAGTGCCACTGAGAACACACAAGGTTTAATCTCAGCCCCCTTAAGCTTCTAGGGTCTGTAAGTTGATTACTGAAACAGGGGTTGAAAAAAGGTGAGCTTTACTCAAGCATCTTTCCCAAGATAGGTAGATCATTACTCAGATCTCTTTAGCAGCTTAACCTTGGCAAAAAGACTTAGGCAATCTGAAGAGTCAGGCATTCCTATCAGCAGCCTTCTGAAAATTAGGCTTATCTTTACCTAGATGAAGACATTTCCCAATTTCTTAACTTTAAAAACAACCTCTTTAACATTTCCTTTTGCCGCTAACACCCTGCCAGCACCATCAGCTCAGGAACATTCCAATTACTCCCCCCTCGCCTCTGTCCAGCAGCTCTTCTAACTATATGACACCAAGTCCACAAAACACTTTTTCACTGGAACCAGCAAGATTTCTGAAGATAAATTATTTCTCCTTTATGAAAAATCCTTCTTAATTAGGCATTGCTGTGCACTTCAGTTTGGGAGAA
This sequence comes from Gallus gallus, assembly GCF_016699485.2. Lineage (NCBI taxonomy): Eukaryota > Metazoa > Chordata > Aves > Galliformes > Phasianidae > Gallus > Gallus gallus. The sequence continues at coordinate 44,624,361 of NC_052535.1, read as the reverse complement.
TAGTCCAGGTTGGACACTGGGAGAACTTACCTCTCAGAAAGAGTGGTGAGTCAATGACACAGGCTGCCCAGGGAGATGGGAGAGTCATCATCCCTGGAAGCATTCAAGAACCATGGAGATGTGGCACTAAGGGACATAGTAGGCATGATGGTGGTGGGTTGGTGGTTGGACCTGGTGATCTTAGTGGCCTTTTCCAACCTGAACAATATGATGATTCTTAACCTATATCATTGCAGTGAGCCATCATTTATCCAATGAAATCACTGGGGACAGGTGGAAACAAGGAGAGCATCCTACTAACATCTTGGACTGCTCTCACTGTGTCAATTAACAGTTTCACTACACTGGCGAAGACATTTTATGGTGAATCAGACATCCACAAAATCCTCTTACCCTCAAGTCAGACCAGCGCTAATGTTGTCTGAGCAAGCTGCACAGTCCTCTGATACACCAATAACCAAATCTCTCCTTTTTCTGCACATAGATTACAGCTGTCAGGTAAGGGCAGCCAGATCATCCTTCCGAGAAGGTTACAAACAAACTGTCCAAACTCTCATCAATAGTGTACACACAGGTGATGCTCCCTATCACGTTTGTGCCTCATCAAAAGTAGTCTCCCAGTCACCCAGAGCCTAACTGCGTTTGTGTATTATTTAACCACTGGATCTCTGTTATTTAGTTCATCTCCTCTGGATATTTGTTTTCTTCTGCCTTAGATTCCACGCACAGAGTAAGCACAACAAGCTGTCTTATCTTCTGGTTAAATATAACCAGCCTCAGTTTCTCTGCTGGATCAAGGCCTCCCACCAAGATTCCAAGAGCTTGTTTTATAAAGTTTTACACTGCCAATGACAACCAATATGCAACAGCAATCTACAGCAGCGAGCAGTGACTCCAGCTACCTAAATTCTACAGAACTCCCAAAGTTCCCGTGTTTGTAAGACAGGAACAGATTGCCAAAAAGGGTTAAAGCAGCTGTCCACATGGCTCTCCTCAGCTCTCTGGAGTGTGGCAAAGTGTATTGTTTGGCGTAATCATGACACAGATCTGCATGTGTACGTCTTCAATAATTCATGTTGCAGCTTGTCTCACTGTGGGGACAGATGTCAGTGAAATCAGTGACAGCCGATCATGCTGATCCCTCACATAATCATGTGTGAGCTGATCCCGCAGTGACACTGAGCCTGGGGAGTGCACCCAGCAGCGCTCCTACGAGGGTAAGAAGAGGTAGACATATACAGACAGAGGTGCAATATCAAGGTGTTAACAGCAATGCAGCAGCACTGGTATGAGGGCTTTTTTTTTTTTTTTTGTCTGTTTCTGTGTTTTGTGGTGGTTCGTACTCCAAAATGAACCAACCATTCCCCTCTGGTTTGCAGCTTGATTGAAGTGCTTTGGTTCTCAAATAATATACCACTTCTCTTTACATCTTTAACATTTCTCATCCTATTGGTCCTCTTAAATATTGCAGCAGACTAAAGAAGGCAAAGTTATACCATTACAAAGCTCATCCGATCTGATCTTCCAATAAGATAAAGCAACTCCGATAATCACAATCATTGGATACTTTTACCTGGTTTGAAAAACCCATTATTGCTGGACAAAATCCATGTTATTCTCAGAGTTAAAATAGGCTCTCATCTGAATTCTTACATCTCCTTTGTTTTGATATTTAGAAGATTGATCCTGATTTATTATCAAAGTGCTTCTTTGAAATACACACATACTCAGCTCAGTCTGGTTAGCTTTCTAACTAAGCATATTCATCTCTGCACACTTGATTGCTGCCTCTGTCTTTGGAGCAGTAATTGAGAAAATTTACAGCTGATTTAATTGTGCGTGTTATATCTTTCTGGCACTGGCAGAATTCAGTCACATAAAGGTACACAAGTAAAATAACCTAATGCAGGGTTCACAACTTCGCTTTTACGGAAGCATTTTAAAACTAGCATTGAATTCTTTGCCTTACAATCACGTATCAGAGGGTATGGCACCTAAATACATACCTGCGTGCATATGGGATTTCTGACAAGCAACACAAACAATGCCAAGACCAAAAAATTAAAACCCTAATGAAATCCCACAAGGAAGGTCTGCACTACAAACTCCTATTTCTCAAGCAGGCCACAGCAGTAACGCAACCACTGGGAAGCTCTGACAAAGCTGGATTTATACCAGTTTTATCTGCAGAGTTGCCTTCGAACCACTTTCCTCTGTTACTCACATGTGCAGAGTATTCTCCCCAGTAATGACAGCCCCAGCAGAAACCTCACAGAGGATCAGTGCATTTAAAAAAGGACATTAATTTCTCATTACGCTAGGATCAGATTGTTTTCGAGGCAACGTCCTGACTGAGTCAAAGTATCTCATTATAGCTGCCATGCATACTGTTGTTTAACATCATGTGCCATTTTTCCTTGGAAGGTGCATTTACATAAACATATCTAATCACAGCCCTGTAAAGAGACACAGTATAATAATTTATGACTTCTAGGTAATATGTCATATGAATCTTAACATATGGCATTACACTGTATGATGGCAATCTTGGCTCTTCTAAGGGAACCTGGATAACATCCAGTGAGATGTGAACGAGCCAAATGCAATAGAAAACCGTATCAATGCTAATCCAGGTTTACACCTTTCATTCAGTGCTCCTAGCTTTCCACCAGATGGTTTTGCACAAGAAGCATTAATTCTAGCAAATGCCAGAAATAATTGTGGAGACTCCTCCAGTTTTCAGACACGCTATTTCTGAAGCCCCGAACATGAAAACAATCTTAATAAACTGCAGAAGTGATTCACAGGTGCCAGGGATGGTTTTAATCCTTTAGAAGGAGCTGTTGAAAAGCGACGTGAAGGACTTCATCAGTGCAGGTCACAGCCACTTTGTTCACTGGGAGATTTTGGGGCAGCTTCCTTACCCATTTTGCAGAACTCCTCTGTCAACAGAAAACTTCACGGGAAGGGAAGAAAGTGCAGAAGGACTTGGTACAGCACTCTGGCTGCTGCCACGCATCTCTGTCTGACAGCGATGGAGCAGTGCTGCCAAAGAAGTGCCACTGACACCAGGGCAGGACAGCTCTGCTGCTCCACGTGCACTGAGATTAAACACCGGCTTTGCTATCATTACCTCAACGTGAGGATAAGTATCAGTTCTGGAATCGTGTTTTCACAGTCCATGGGAACCTGCTGAGATCACAATTACCCTTTACAGATACCCATAAGGGATTTCATCCCACACCCCCAACAATACCAAACTGAACAAAATACTGCAGCTGAGTATCACACACCCAACAGAAGTAACTTAAGAATCCAGAAACCAATATGGAACTGATGCCAAAACTCAATCACTATGGAAACAGTGCATGGAAGGTTTTTCGTACCATCGTATGGATGCACAAACACCACGTGTATAAATAACAGCTAGGAAGGTGTTTGTTCAGGTGTGTGCATGAGGGTTCTCATTACCGCCTAGACAGGGAAAGTGGGTACGTTGCTTCCAGAAAGTATTTAATTCAAAAAGTAACAGAAGTAGTCAATATCCAGCTGACAGAAATTTAGCACTGCTATTAAAACACACTGTTTAGAAAAAGTTGTCTAACAGAGACAATAGTTGTAATACAGAAAGTACCTGCCTGGTTTTGCTGCTTAGAACTCCTGTTGTGTTCCTGGCTTTTTCTAGGTGTCCAGATGGTAACTGTAACCTAAGTTTACTCCCCTATCTTCATTTGGACCCTTCACACATCAGTACCTTCACCACACCAATCATGTCCCTCATCTCAACATCTGCCAGCACTAAGAGTAACCTGAATTGCTGATGCACTTCTAAAGCTCTGGAGGCTTACATGTCACTATCTGCACCCAACTCCACTCCTAGCGCCATGCAAAGTAGCTCTCCTTAAATTTGCATTCACCTGATCCCAGGCAGAATTTGGACTGGCTGCCAGAAATCCAGAACGTATTTCCTCAGTACTGCCTTTCCTATCTCAGGTATCATCATTTCCGCTGTCTGTCTTAGTTCCCTTATGTGCAAAATGCTCTTTGGAAGCTCTGAATTCATTAAGAGTTTGACTTAAACGAACATAAACAAAGAAGTGCTTTGTCTCAGGCCACATGTGAAGCCTGCACTTGCTTCAGAAGATGACGCCTGGTGTGCCCTCCATCTCTACAAACTATTAAGAATTGCAAAAATATAAGTGTCAAAACAAGGATATTCTCACTTGCTCGATACCGTATCATGTGCTTAGCTCCACAGAAGGCTCTCTTTGTCTGAGGTACCTAAAAATGGCATCTCCTCATCCTAAACACTGCCTGCCATAGGGGACGTGACCCTTACGTGACACATACCAAAAGCACATATGTCAGCTTTTTCTTCCCTAAAAAAAAAAACCAAAAGCCCACTTTTTTCCCCCACAGCAGCACACTCCATGAGCCAGCTGTCAAGGAGATGCGATTTTAAGCTTCCTGCCTTCATGTACATTTTCAGAGCCGTTGAACAAAACAGCATATTGCTGATACTGTTCCAGAAATTTAGGGGAGAATAATAATAATAAAAAAGATTTAACTTTTGCTGTTAGATCCCTGTTCCTTTGTAGTAGACACGGCTCCATCAGACAATGGCTTTGTTACAGCACATTTTATTCAGGGCTGAAGCTTTGAATATTCAGCAGGGCTCCAGGCTAGTGATTCTGTTGCAGCTAGGTTTCTTGTATTGCAGGAAGCCCTTGACAAAGGTCACAAACAATTTGCTCGTTCCTCTTATTAAAATAAAGATGGAAAGCATTGATGATAGCTCTGCCCAGCAGCTAACTTCATCATCTGTAGCGGTTCCAACATATGCTTGTGAGATAATGAAAAATATAGCATTAAATACAGTGGCAGATTGAATCTTGTTTCAGGGTAAATATAGTAAGTCATTTTTTTTTCCTCCTCATTTCCTCAGAACCTGTTTAGCATTAGACTGTTAATATCATCACTGATACATGACAAAACCATTGCATAATATACTGCATTCGAAGCCAGCCCCCCCATAAAAGTGAGCAATGACAAAGTATGAACATTACTCAAGCATTCACAATAATGAAGTGCTCCAAGCCAGCCCTCTTCCGGCATGTTTCCATTTGCAGACCTTCAGAGAACTTGGTTTCAGGTTGGTCCAACCGCCTTTGAATCTCCTTTTCTATGTCAGGTTCATTTCAGAGCTATTTACAGGTACTGCAGTTCTGCAGTTGTCCTCAGCTTTGCAAGGGGCTGCTGCTGTGTTTACTGTGATAACATTCCTCAACAAAAACACAACTTGAAGTATGAGACAGACAATATATTATGGTTTTTTTTTTAAAAAAAGGTGTGTCAATTAGAAGACAAGAAGATATTTTTCCAGGCTCCCCAGTACTTCCACATGAATCATATAAACTATATTTATTTTCAATCAATAAAACACCCGTAGGGTTCTCATTCCTAGGCTCCTGCTCCATGATGACCACGCAAAGCCACTGATGTCCAGCAGTATTTTGCCACGTTTCCAAGAAGAATGGTTTTTGAATATAGGTGTAGCACAAAAATCTCTCAGCCGGTCAGGAAGATTTTCAGGCAAAATCTATCATCAGTATCACCAGTTATTTTTATAGCATTTGTGACCATCAGCTATTTCCAATAGATACCTCATTTCCAAGCTAATTTCTGTAGGAGAAACACCGAGCTGCATACTGGTTTCAGCATACACATTCCTTCTTATTATTAAAAAAAGGACTGGAGATTATTGCTGCCCACTGCTCCGTACTGAAAAGCTTTACAGCTTTCTCCGTACTACCTGCACACTGAGCGCTTTGCTCCTGGTACCACCATATGCTATGCTTCAAGTTCCACCCCTGAGGTAGACTAACAAATTTACTCCGGATCCCAGACTCCAATAAACCCTTTTGATACACCAAATGTGCTCATACAGCTAGAGATCTGTTTCAAGAGGAAGAGGGCACAAAATAGAGACCTAGGCTAGAAAGACAAAAGCTGTAAAAGGTTGCTTTGTGCCAACAAAGAAATGGCATCATGATGCCTCCTATGATACACCTGCTTTTTGAGTTAGAACTGATGCAAGTAGTTGATAACCGAGTTCTCTACCAGATAGGCACTATGGTACTGGAAAAGCAACAACACCTTATCAACTGAATAATTCTGACTCTGGTGCTCCTTTGAGTTCACACCTGAAAGAAGCAAATGTCCTAATCTTGCTCCACTTAAATTCTGGAAATTAAAGATTAGAACAAAGAACACAGTGCTCACTGCATAATGATCAAAAGCTACAGACATTTCAAAAGGTTCACTTTTAGGAAATACCTACAGAACAGCAACAAACTAATGAAGATCTCTCTATATTTTTTCAGTTCTGCTACATTAAAAGCAAGACTCACAGAGTATCACTTCTTGGACATAACTGCATTGCAGGAGAGCCCTGACAGCCTCATCCTGTGTTCCTTCCAGCTCCTCCCATACACAGCCCTGTGTTTTTCCCTATTACACCAGGTTGTTGCCTGAGGCGTTACACGTGTGAAGTGATGAATGCCACAAATTTATTTAACAGCGCTTTTTGGAGAAGCGGTCAGGAAAAGGTGGGAAAGACTGTCACATCCTGTAGCCATAAAAATCCACAACCCAGTTCTTGCTCCACACTTTCCTGGGCTTAACGTGATTGGGTCAGGAGCACAGAATCACATTACAGCAGCTGACATGCTGGCCCCACGTGCTCCGCACACAAAGTTCTGCATGAATGGTTCAGCACCAGGTTAACCCAGCACATAACAAGTGGGTAATTTACTTCCTGCAGCTACTTCACATTGTCTCTATTTACATAAAGACATACAATTCAGAGTCATTTCTGCACACGCACAGAGAGAGACTTCAGGTCTCTTGTTAGGTGCAAACTAAAAAGCAAAGCCACTCACGTGTCTCATGCTGATGCTTTGAAAACCCTCCCTGCAGCTTGAATACCTCGTCCTGGGGTTCAGAATGGCTGTGGCCTCATATTATGACCTCAAACATCATTTGCAGGCAGAAGCAGTCAGATAAAATGAGAAAAAGCAACTAGTCCACTTTATTTCTAGGAGGACACATATACTGTACATTGACACTAAAGACCACAGTGAATTAAGTTAAGAGGAAGACATAAAGCTCATAAAGCAGCTGTCATATACTTTATGGTTGATAGCTGTGTTCCAAGAGCTTGGAACAAACTAGAGAGGCAGGTAACTAACTTCTGAGAAGCAATGACTCAAACCCTACCCAAGCTGCATACCAGTAACCAGAGTGCCAGCTTTGTGAACAGGGAAAGCAGTCTCTCCAAATGTTAGTTCCGTTGCAGCTTGCCAAAACAAGCGCATCCTTCCCTTGAAGTTAAATAAACAAAAATCCAGAAAAAAAAACTTTGTTTACTGCTTGAACACCTTTGACTGGGTGTTAATTCCTGTATATCAATACAAGTGCATTTGGCCAAAACAGAGCCCGCTGAAGGAAGTGGCAGCGATTTCAGACAGTCATACTATGAAGGAAGAAGGCAGTGCAATGGGACAAAACAGAAGCACAGACAAAGTTGAACTGGTTCCTGGCACGCACATCCACTTAATAAGGACCAGTGCAACTCACAGTCCCTGGGGTACTCAGCATACACAAGCAGATCCTGGAAAGGGCTGAGTTTCACTTGAGTAGCTTAATTAAATGCCTTACTCTGAAGCTTCTGCTCCTTTTCCCCAGGAACTATTTGCTGTTACGTTATATTCCATTCTGTCATGCCTCATGATATAAAAAACAGAAGGCAGGGATCCAAGTTAACACATGATTCTCATTTTCTGTCTGCCTTCAAGGCCTAACCCTAACCCCTAAACCTCAAAACATAGCACCATATGAGCTGCAGTAGTAGCTCCCACAGACTGACTATTCAGTCCTTCTTTCCATTCACAGAAAACTCATCGTTACATATCAGGTACCTATTCTCCCTCCATTGAGCTCGTATCTAGCACTTTAAGTCTTAACACTTCACCTTTCTTGCCCAATTGCTTGTAATTTAAGTGTCATTTCTGAGGCTTGAGGAAGTGAGGGTGCTCAGCATTTTGCATTCTGGACACATGCCCTTTGAAAAATCAAAGCCAGACACCACAGGCAGCGAAAGCCCGACCCTTTTGGGAGAGTTCAGGGCTGTCAGTCATGAGTTAAGGCCTCCCAGTTGCCCCAGCTGATCAGCTCTGAAACACCTGATTTATAAGAGAGAGCACCTGTATTCTGCAAGGCAAGAACAGAATCCTTCACCCTGCAAAATCTACACCTGGAGGAGGAAGCCTTTGAGAGTAGGAAGAACCAAAGATGGATGAAACCAGTCCTTTCCATCTCTGTCACCAGCTCCATGGGCAATTAATGTGTCTTTAGTATAAATAAAATGCACAGATTTGTAAGAAAAGTAATTCCACCAAATGTTACTTCAGTGTCATCTGTTTAAGCCAGAACTGCTCACTCTATTCTAAATGAAACTTCATTCAAATACTGTCAGGAAAAAAAAAGAGTTCTAGATGCACACAATGCATTTTCTGGATGTCCACACTGCACTGGAAACGTAAAATCAAGGACTCAAGTTAGAGCTAACAGGGATGTCCATTATCCAGCACAAGCTCTGGAGGCAAACCATGCTACCACAGCCTACATTTATGCTCTGAACAGCTTCTGAGACTTCTAGGAAGAAAAAAAAAAAAGCTGAGCACACTACATTCCTTACAGCATCATCTCCAAGAATTCCTCCCACAAACAACCCCATTTAATCAAAATATTAGGACTTAAAACAGCAGTCAGTTTATTAGCATTTTTTAAATATATTTTGAAAGGCTATTTCTTAAGTCCTGTATTTAATTTTCCTCCAGTGCTGCTACAGAAGTTTTCCTTCTAAATTGTTTGAACACCTTTTATATGAGAAACAAGTTTGTTAGAGATATACCTCTGTATTAAGTTAATATATACAATATACATTCCCACAATTTCAATTATACTTGATGTTACCAGCCTCACATACCTGTTCTGCTTCCCATTGAGATCATCAGAACATTATAAAGTTAGCCCATACTTCAGCTGGGAAAACTAAGACTAGGTGAAGAAAGTAGTCTGGGCATCTGTGCTGGAAGAACGCTTAAGTGATAACAGCCAAGACATAGAAGCACATTTCTGATAGTCAGTGGATCTTCAGTCTGAAAGCAATCATCCAGATTTGCTTGGAGACATAAAAACAAAGCAGGAGGAATGGCAATATTACAGATGAGGGAGGAGACGAGCACATTTTGCAGTGCTGTGTACAGATTGAACTATTTGGTACTCAGTTGAAAAATGGATCTTAATCATCAAAAAATAGCTTTGATGAGGGAGGTGTCAAAACATTCACCTGATCTGGTTCAGCTCAACAGTGCAGTCAGGTCAGTTGAAAAGGTCCCACATCAGTGAGGTGACAACTTGCTTAAGACAGGGAATCCACAGCTAGTAGAGCCAGCAGCAATGCACCTGCTGCAGAGGAGTGCAGACCACCTAGGGCTGGGCTGCTTGGCTAAAGCTGGCTTCTGCTACTCCTAGAGTCATCCACTGAACACCAAGTTGCTAAATATATACATGAGCACTCACCGAAATAGACTGCTCTTCATTTTGCCAGACAACTAATTGGAAGGAGAATGATATTATGAAATACACAACTAAGTTACAAACTGACAATTTGGTTAGGATCCAACTATAACCTTGCCCTAGATATGCCAGAAACTGTATATTTCAAACAACTGCAGTAATTTTAACACTGATAAGGGAGGAGGTATATGGATCTTGAATGCTCATTGGTGAAGATCTCCCAGAACAACTGTCCAGTTTCTCCAATTTTAGCTCAAAAAATGCACTACTGAGTATATTTGAGTACACTGACATAGACAAGCTCAAGCAGTAAGCCCAGGTGAACCTCATGGGGTTCAGGAAATCCAAGTGCAATGTCCTGCACCTGGGTTGCAGCAACCTCACTATCAGCACAAGCACAGAAATGTAAGGTTAGAGCACAACACTGCCAAAAAGGACTTGGGGGTACTGATGGATGGCAAGGTGGACATGAGCCAGCAGAGTTCCCTCACGTCCCAGAAAACCAATCGTACCCTGGCCTGCATCAAAAGTGTGGCCAGCAGGGAGAAGGAGGTGATCCTACCCCTCTGCTTTGCACTATGAGACTTCACATGCAGTACTATGTCCAGATATGCAGTACAGGAGAGACATGGACCTGTTGGACTGTGTCCAGAATAGGGACACAAAAATGATCCCAGGGATGGACTTCCACAATGATCTTCTTACTACCTTTGGAGGCACTTGGTGCAGTAAGCCTGCATGAGGAGACAAAGAGCTGTCTATGGGCTGACCATATAAGAGTCGCATCCCAAACACAAGTAGCTCATTTTAGTAAAAACTCCTTAAATCCAAAGGGTTATTCCAGACTCAGCCCATGTTGACAGCCTCAGGCCAAGAAATCTCCTTACTCCTTTCTCTCCTGTGCAATAGCCTCAAGTAGTTAGGCTGATGAAGTGGGAGGTGATGAACTATCTAAGCAAGAGCTACTAAATAACCACACAAATGATAATTAAGAGGATAATGTATTGTCAACTCCCACTCATGCATCCCTCATATCGCACCTGGCCACTGACCTTGACTCAACCTCAAAATGTGTTATTTTAAGTGCTTATTCTTGATGTTTCAATTCTTCTAAGCTACTGCTGCTAGTAACCATGTATGTAATTTGCTATTTCCACCTGCTATGTCAATTGATTAATTACAGGCAAACATAAGGCTTATTTTCATGCTGAGAAGGAAAGAGATCCATATAAACTAATCTTCGTAATGTTGCCATTTCAAGCTTCTACCAACCTTACACCTTCAGCTGGTGCTTCGGTTCAAAGCTTATCTTTGCTTTGGCCAAGAGGGAACAACTTTGCAGAAGGATTTTAAACTTCTTGTAATTTTTGGATTTTATGCAAAGATTTATTTTCTTTCCCTATCTCCCTATTACAATCTAACAAAACAAATATTCCAGCAGGCACACAGGACCACGCAGATGGTTACTGAAGTGAACAGACAATCTTTCAAAGGCCAGTTGCAAAGTGACATCATCACTTTGTCATACCAGCTTCCCACTTAAAGCAGAGTTGGAAATTCTTAGTAAAGGAGCCTTCTGCAGATGGCAAAATTTGCACATGATGTATATCACCTTTAGGGAACCTGAGAGGTTATACAGTGTTCACAGTTGTCCCTGGCACCGCCATCCATCACATTATCAGCAAAGTGAGAAAGTTAAGAAGTATCCCTCCTTGGGGGTGTATCAGTGAAACTCTGTACTTGGCCAAGGGATAAGCTGAGCTACCTCACATTGCCCTAGGCTAACCAAGGGATCACTGGGACAAGTCCCGAAAGCAAGAGCAGCATTTCCCCTGCCTGTAAGGGGAAGGCTTCATCACTGTCTTACTTAAAAGATAAACTTCATCTGTAGAGCCTACTCATCTACCTTCCAACAAACCCATCCTTGCAAGGGCAAAGCACATCCCTTATTTAATAACCCCTATACCGATTCTTCTACCAAAATGACCTGAGAGGCTGAGCAAGAGCTATTTTTTGACTTCAGGACTTAAGTGCTATTCAGAGCTCACAGGAAATCCTGAAGCAGTGGGATGTTTGGAAATCAGCTGCAATTCATCCAGAACCTCCTGAGTGAAAAAAAGCAAGCTGGAGTTTCCAAAAATGGTAGCAGAAGGGATCCCAAGTAGTACAGTTCAATGGAAACATAGAAGGTGAAAATCTTAGTGAGTTGGTAGTGCAACAAATCCCATCATACACTAGCACTGTAATAAATAACCAATAAGGCTACATACTACTATGTGGCATTATAAATAAGTGAAGTCAGAAGGATTAGGCTGAATGTATGTTGAAAATGGCGAATGAAGAAAATACGAACCGTATGCTTACAGGTAATGCAGCTGATACAAGAAGCCGTAAAAGGAAGGGGAGGCCATCAACGAATATAAATGAGGAAATGCAACATGACAAAGAACAAGATCAAGCAGGCCTGCAGCAGAAAGATCTTAAAGGCCCAACTTCAGCTGTGAAATCATAATTGTTCACCCATTACTGGGAATTTTTTCCCCTTTTCTGCACTTCATACAGATACAAGTTCATTTCTACCCCTGAGCAGTCCCACACGTGGCAGCCACTGAAACAATATCACTCCACCATTACAGCGCTACAAACCAGTAGTCTGGCTGCACACCTCCTACCTTTCACGACTGCATCCATACCCAAGTATTCCAAGTGAAATTTTCCAATTTATTGAATTTGAATTCATTAATCCCCTGCAACCTGCAGTGGAACGCATCACACCTTGATAAGCAAATTATAGCCCAATGTATCACTTCAAATGCTTACACCTGCTGTCAAACAGCTTGTGCATATAACACACCACATGCTCAAAGGATGACTCCTAGGAACTTACAGTTTCTTTATGGTCAGCATTACAGCAAGGAGCAGAGAGAGCCACTAAAGAGCGCCACAATGATGTGGTTACATTAACTACTGCTCTGCGCTATTGCTGTATCAGCATCATATCTCCCCGAGAGGTCAGAGAAGCAAGGTCACATCTGCATCTATAGAGCATGCTCTTATATCAGATGCCCTCACTGAAAAACAACCCCCTTTTTTTTTTTATTTTTACACACACAAGTATAGTTTTGGGTTAAAGAGATGAATACCTCCATAACATGTTTTTCCACAGCTGTCTTCCTAGCTAATGAAATCATTCTAAAGGAAAATGTTGGCAGTGTGTTTGTTGTACACAACAGCCCCTATAAGCAAGTCAAAAGCTGTAGAGACACATGCCTGCAGGTATAACACAATCAGACCCACAAACTACCTGTGGCATGGAAAAAGTCTCCCATTGGCCAGTAGGCTCCCTGTTCCATTACCAAGTCCAGCCATTCCTGACCCTGCTCACCTATACAACTAGTTCAAAGGCAGCCTTACAGCTAGAGAATAGAAAATAGAATGCCCCTAACTGCACTACGGCTAGCACACAGAACAGACAGGCTAAAAAACCATCTAAACTCACTTTACTCCCTTACTCCCAAGCAGCCAGTCTTAACCCAACTGAATTTACCCCTCAGTTGGCCCTCAGGTAGTGACCTCTTGTTGTAGTAGAGCACAATCTCTTCCAGCTCCTTGTTCTTCCCTCCCTCCTCCCGCTCAGCCCATGCAGTAAAAAAAAAAATAATAATCTTTCTGTTCCTCCTGCGAGCATGTGTTTATCTCTTTATTTTTAAATGTTATGGCTTCCCAACATCTGTCTGTGTGGCGTAATCTTACTGATGAAATATTTCATGTTTTCCTTGAGCCCTTGTCAATATGTCTCTGTGTTATCAGCTTAGCAGATGGAGACACAGAAGGAATAACCTCAGCTTACCTGGGTGATTTCTTGGTAAGTACATACTTACTGTAGTTCGGGACAAGAATCACAGCAATTTCAGTAATGCAACATGATTTCTCTCTGTAGCAGACTATATTCTCTCCTTGTATGTCAAGTATGCTTATTTCTCCATAATTTTCCCCTTGGATTCTTTAAGTTCTCACTGAACAGCAGCACTTCCAACCTCATTTCATACAAGCTGGAAAAAAACTCAGGGCAACACCAAGGCCACTGGGAAAGCCAGTGGCATAGTGAGGAAAGAAAGCCTGTTTTCCCATACTACATCGTACTGTTACTTTAAATATACATTGTCCTTAGAAAGATAACTACTGTAATGCCCTTTTTCCACTAGGCAAACTGACTGGCAGGCTCTTGCCTCTCCATTAGATCACCCACTGAACAAATTGCATCATCTGGAATAACAGTAGTGCTGCAACTAGACCACTGTACTCTGTTAAACACTGTTGCCTTAGATTAAAATCCACAGCCTCTTTATATCCAGGGTGTGAACCCCATGAGCAACCTAGATGAGATCTCAGAGATACCTCAACAGTCTTTCAAAGATAACGTAGACTTAATTTCCTTATCAACTTAGAGGCAGTTTTAAATTTAAGTGTGGGGGGAGGGGGTAGAAGCTCTGTATTTTCATCACACACACCAAAAATCTTTTTCCTGCTGAAGTTCAGAACCTCTCCCCTAATAACACCTCACTATTTTCATTTCCTGATTATCTTTTTCCTCTGCTATGCGCTAACATATCCAAATTGCCTCTGATTTCCAGCCTGCCATGAAGCTGTGTAACACAGTCCCTATGCTGAAGCTCACTGGAACAATCTAGCACTAGAGAGCTTGGTGAATGCTCTACCACAGACATTCCAAACCAGGACTTCCTGCCTCATGCATCAGATGTGCAAAAGTATCTTTGTGCTCAGGGAAAGATGCTTGGTTACTTGGATATTTGCAGATGACCAGAAACACAAAAAGGAAGCGCAGGAAATTCCTCCTTTGCTTTTTAGGGTATGTTACGCTGGTTGGTTAGTTAAGCAGGCTTGCATGTTAAATTTCCTCACACACATCTGAGAAATCTCAGCTTAAATACTCAAACAACTCATTGCAAGCCATACTTAAAATTCTTCAGCTGTTACTAGGAAACAATTTCACAAACCCAGAGGCAGATCTTCTCTGAGACAAAAATCACTCTCCATTCTGTCAGCAATCACAAAACATCAGTAATAACCAAACAAAACACCAAAGCAACCACCTTTCCCCAATTGTACTTTCATACTCACAGGGTTCCTCTTCCCAATTTAAACTAAAAAACTCCTAGTGTTTGTACAGAGGCTTCATGCAAAGAGGCTTCCTTAAGACTGCTCATTGTTAATGAGTTCAGTTTCCAGAAGCCCTTCAGATTTTCTGTCAATCCTCCAATGCAACACTTGACCCTGACTGTAGATAGCAACAGAGTCCCTATATTTGACAAGAAAAGGAGTCAAGAATAACTCTCCTTTCTTTACCATTTCTTCTTTACTACAGCACAGAAATACTGCTCTGCCCCCAGAAAAAAAAAAGAAAAAGCATGCAATAGTCTCTGAAAAAAATAATTCTGATCATTATTGAATGACTGGGAAGATAGTTCACAGCATTAGGCAAAGTCTATGGCCATTAAGGCTCTTAGTCACCTGAAGAGGTCTTGGCCAAGTCACCATCCAGTCAGTCATACTGGATGATTGACTTGCACTCATAATAGTAATAAGTGGAATAGAGAAGGTACACTTAGCAGGTGTAGCAACCATCTTATCTGCAGCCACCCATCACCTTTATACTATGTCCTCCTTACACCATGCCTGCAAGCAAAGGGAGATCAAAGCAGGAGGAAATGCTAACAGGAAAGTAGCCATAGCATTGCCTGGGAGACACATTTCTTTTAGAGGACCTCTTTGGTAGTGCTGATAAGGAGTTACAGGAACTGTAGAATAAGCGAGAATTGAACCCAATATATTGCATAGCTCAGCCCAACACATTAGAGAATTATTACTGAACTCAATGGTTTGCTGTTTGGGGTGGGGGGAGGTTTTTTTATTTATTTGGTTTATAATCCTATCTGAATAAAGGTAAACACATAGGGATTATAAATGAAATAAATCTGAAGCAGAATAGAATGGGGGTGGTAGAAAAAAATCTCAAGAGGGTCAGGAGATAATGAAGATTATACCTCAATATTGGGATTATGATGTTAGTTCTTTATTTCAATAAAACTGGATAGAGATCTTTTATATCAGGGACAGAGCTTAGCTGTAAGGACAAAGTAATCTTCTGGGAATTATGCATACAGGCTCAACATCATTTTTATTGGATGGCTGATGAACTGGAAAACTCCAGGATAGCCTGGTTTTAATTTGTAATCTTAATTTTCATATAAATCGGTACAGTTGGAGGAAGGGGGGCAGATGTAGAGGGAATCTGATGCTGTGCTAATATTGCAGCATTAAGACAGCACATGCATTAAGGCTACAACTGTAACTCATCTAGAATCTGATCCTGTCTTTTTGTCTATCCATCTGTCTCCCATCTTTGCATCTATCTATTGTTTCCAAAAAACCCTCAACCACCCCAGAGCAGAAAGGAGAACTTTAGTGTACTGTATGCACTGAGAACCATCTACGAACATGAAACTGCTCATCAGGATGCAGCAGTACAAAAAAAAAAAAGACTGCGTTTTGTGACCAACTTTATCTTGACCTCTTGGTTTGAAACAAGAATGGGATAATCAATGTGCGATTTTAAGAATAGGGTCACCCAAACATAGGTCCTGAATCATATTTTGGCACCTGGACAGGGCAGTCACACCCAGTGAAAGAGAATATGGCTCCCACACATAGCACTTAGTCTGATTTCATTCACTAATTCACTAAAAGTCATGCCAACTCTGCTTTCGTCCTACAGAGCTTCTAACTGCTATCTCTATCACCTCCCTTTTGGGGTGGGGGAGGGAATTTTATGTTTTAAACACAGATGCAAGATGGAATTGAGTGGTGCCTTACTGAAAGAAAAGCAAACTGGGCCTTCAGAATGGTTTTGTCACATGGGATTCATGTGCATGAAGAACAGCAAAGCAATATTTAAATAAGAAACAGTCCCAAATTGTACAATCAACAGATGTGAGTAATCACTCACAGTGAACATATTTTATCAGTAATTCTCCCCTGAATAAGAAGAGGACAGAAAGAGCCATGCTCACGCTGTCCTTCATGATCAGTAACAGAATATGCAGCATTGATGGAACAGCTGCTTTCACAAAGGTGCAATGAGGGAAGAAGCTCCCAGAATTCCTTCACAGCAAGATTTCCAAGGGGAAAATTGAAATGCCAAAGAGATATATATTTACCTATGTGAATGTCCTGCAATCCTAGCCTTTAAAACATGAACTATTATATTGGTGGTGAGAGGGAAAAGAAAAAAATGCAAACTTTTCATTCCATTTTCAAAATATACAGCTATTGTAAAACACAGAATGGGCAAAGCTATTTTTTTTTCCCCCTAATCTGTCTGGTACCAAACTGGCTAAAGAGAATGACAGAAGAGAGCCTGATCCACTCAGACAATCTCAAGTGTAAATTCATTTTATTTGCCTGCCATGCCTTAAATCTATTTCTACTTCTGCTTTTGTTTCTGAGAAGGCTTTGTGGCTGGCTGACAGAAACGCTGTGCAAGCTTACGAAAAAGCCCATTTCTTCCCCTGATTCTCTGCCCTTCCACCCCAGCCACATCCACTACCCCCAGTTCTTTCCTCACCTCAGCCCTCCACTCCAGGGCAGCCAACAGGTCACCAGGGGGACTGAGCATGAGCGTCATTCACAGCAGCACAGTGAATCATCAGTAAACCTGGACAGGCTACTGAAAATCATGCCAGATCATAGCTCTTTATCCTCTATTTTGATGAACTGCCATGCAATGACATCTTATTTTGGACTTTCAAAGAGCCTTCAAGTTCCCAAGAAGACCGTCCAGGAAAATTAAGCAGTTGTGCACAGATATTTTGGCTGCAAGTCAGAGGAGAGAAGGGAGGGGCTGGGGAGAGATTTGGATCAAATGATCAATTAATATAATGGCAGAAGATTAACAAGGAGGTGCCCCAAGATGCTAAAACCAAGGTTATCTACAGTTGTTAGTCATGATTTAGAAAAGAAGCTGAGAAATGAGGTGATGACCTGTACAGATAATACCAAATCATACGGATTAGTAAAATCTAGATAAGACTAAGGAACATAGAAAAGACAAATAAGAGATGGAAAAAAATTCAGGAATAAAAAAGAAAGGTAACGAGCATTGGAACAAATAATGGGAACAGTCCCATGCCAAGTTCTAAACAGAGACTGCTGCAAATGTGAAAAGCCAGTCTGCTATTTTGGACAGCCAGATAAAACACTTGCTATTGCAGGAGGCAGCCTTATCAGTGCAGACTAAAAAAAACAGAAAAGTATACTTGAAGGACTTAAGTATGGAAGCCATACCATAGTGTGGTTCCACATATGAACACTGCAAACATCACAGGTTTGCTGCAAAGGGCTTGGATTGCCTTTTTCCTGTAGTTACAGACAGTCATTTACCATGGGGATAAACAAAAAAATTGGCCAAATAAATTAAATGCTTTTTACAAAAGGAAGTTTATGCTCAGTAAAACCAAAAGGGAACCCCATTCAAATATAAGATCAAAATCTCTTCATTCTTTCTATTGTTCATCCTTCAAACTCATTGTACTCAACATCGGTATTTTTGAAAATGAAATTAGGACAACTGCACATTATTATTTTATCAGTTGCCATTAGTGAGACTTAATGTTTACGAATAGCTTTGTATGTACCATCATGCATCCAAGATACTTGTGCTTTTTATTACTCATCTTCTATCAGTCCATTCTGGGATCCTTTATTTCCTTCGGAATATTCATTCTGCTCATCCTCAGCAAGATGGCACAGGATTGCCATATTATTCAGTATAATATCCCTATGTTTCTGCTGTATTGCTTCATGAATGCACACAATATATGAAACTTCAGAGGCATTCCACCTTGCTGTATAGAGATGTCCATAGATCACTGGTGATGTTAAATCAACAAGTTGAAAAGTAGACCTTTAAAGAACAACTTAAGGCTTGCTAAGAAAACTAACTCCTGGCTGTGCTGTTAGTGCTTGATCTCATCGGTCCATCACACTTTGTCAGCTGTAACCAGCACCTGAAATATATTCTCAGTGACATCCAAGATTTTGGGTACATCCTTCAGCAAGGCAGCAAATCAAACACCAGCACAAAGATCAGGAGCATGCCCTTCGGGACTAATGTTACACTGGCTGAAGAATTAGAACAGTGCCTTCTACAGGTTGCATAAACTCTTGCAATCAGGGAGTTTGCCTCACCTTCACGAAACTCTTCAGAAATAGTTGAAGGAGAAACAGACCTTCTGTTTGTACAGTTCTGGAAGCGTACTGCAAGAATTGCAAGAATCCACATGAATGAACATTAAGGAGTGTCAAGCCCCTTTGACATAAGCTGAGAGCTGCATGGTTCCCTCTAAAACTGCAAGACTTCAGAGCATGTTTGCATAGTACTCCGCAAATATGGAAGTCTTCTCCTTGGCCAATTCTTCCAAGGATTTCAACCATTCAGAAAACACAAAAACCAAGAGGGCTCAAAGCCACCAGAGTAAGACACCTAGATAAGAAAAACAGTTGAATGCAAGCAGAGAAGCCACAATCATGCCTCACAAACACTAACAGCTGGTTTTTTTGTCCGATTAAGCTCAGTGAAGTTTCCGTACAAGAATGAAACACGCTGTGGTGTCACACAAAGCCCATAGCACAGAACTCTCACTTGTCACATCAGCTACTGATTTTTACCTTTTTTGCTAGCCAACCAACTACACTGACTACAACATACTGAAAAGAGACATGAGCAGCAAGGCCATTTTTCACAGGCATGAACAAGCCTCATCTCTGTGTTTGCTTTCAAACAAGCTATCGCTATAAATAGAGAATGGAGTACAAACGTGGTTGAACACAAACTATTAAGCTGCCTTACTGTGTGTCACAGAGCAGCTTTTCTGTGCACACATCCAATACAAAGGACAAGTTTCTGACAATTCTGAACACACACACACACACACACACACAAAAAAGAGGAGCTTAACTCAGTTTCTTTACAATACTTCCAGTGCAATATTAGGCAAAAACCTTGATCACTTTTATGTTCCCACGCTACAAACAATGATAACATCCTTTTTTTAAGTCTCTGCTTATATTTCTGCCAACACTGTCTTGTTGCTTCTACAGAGTTCAGTTCATGGTACAGAGCCTTCTACAGGCTTCATTAGACTTAAGCAGCGTTTCAAGTCAGCAATGACTAAGAAATTACAAATGAACACTTCTCTTGCCAAATCAATGACATTGCATGATTTGCGACCCATGGTTAACAGCATAGCATGGGTATGGTTACCTCAAAGGTTTAATCTCTTTCTTCTTCTAGCTTCTATAGCCTTCTGCCATGGAATCATAAGCTACTATAGCCTTCTGCCACAGAATCATAATATGCCACATCGTCTCACTTACAAAGGCAGTCCAAATTACAGAGCCCCACTGGCTGTCTCTTCCTGGTATTATTTCCTGTTAAGTTGCCATCAAGAGCAAGTAGAAGCAACTAAAAGCTCCTTTGGGTTCCAGCTGTCATCTTCCCTCCTTATGCCATCCTTTCTTGCAATTCGGCCTCGTTCATTCCAAATGCGCTTAGTTAAAAGCTTTTCTTTTGGCTCTCAAGGCAAAGACTTGAGCACTAAGTAGCTTTCCCACTGTTCCTTCCTAATCTTCCTATTTATCAACCTGGAGATTCCTCAGCTTTGCTAATCTTTCCTGAGAGCACATAATACTGATAGTGATTTCCTAAGCAAGGCAGCTAAACTGCTTCATTACTGCCATTTGGAGATTCTGGACTTATTTTGCATACAGAGCCTCCAATTCAGCCAGGACTACACCACTTGATACATCACATAGCTGCAAGATGTCCATTAATTTCCATTCTCTTCTTACATATTTCATGGGACAACATGGAAAAAACTCCTTCCAATTTCCCTTGATAGTTGGACTAGGTGATTTTAGTGTTTTTTTCCAACTTTAGTGATTCTATGATTCAGCTTCCACAAGATCACTTCACATATGGTTGGCAGCACTATCCAGACAATGTCTTTGATAAGGATGTCATTATGGGAAAGACGTACACCAGTTCCTATCTTCTCAAAGAGCCAGTCACCACATAATTCAGCCTTCTTATAGCTAAACAGTGGTTTGAACTTGAAGGCAGGGCTGCCCTTTGTTCTGGTTATAAAGAAGTCCACCCTGAACAAGACTGGATATTTCATTGGTCTTAAACTATGTATATCTGCACTACTGCTTCTCTTCTTACTCAGGAATGGGGCAAAGAAATAAAGACTTTAAATAAAGATTAAGTGTAGTGGAATTCCAAGGTCACAGCCTGAACCAATGGGTGGGCTACGTGAGTGCGTGGGTGCCTGGAGCCACCCTTTCTGTCTCTGCAATACCTCCTGTGCAATCTGAGTCTGCGCAGATCCCCCTTTGCCCCCGCCCTTCCTCCCCTGTTCATACCATCGCGCTGCCGGAGAGGTGACATTCCTCAGCTCATCCCTTTCTCCAAACTGTTACCAGGAGAGGCAAGTCTTTTTTGATATATTTTCCTATTGTGCCTATTTCTCAAATAAAGGCTCTGCCGTTGCCTTCGTTTGTTCTACGTTAAGAAAAACTTGACTTTTTCTTACATACGTGTAAAGACATAAACGTAGTTGTCCAAATACCTCTGTGCTAGGTTGAAGACAACTTTGTGTTCAACATGGACACTTATGTTTTAAGATATATGTAAGAACATATGTATGCAAGATCGTATATAGATACTGCATGGCATACTTGTGTTCTTGAACTACTCCTTTCTACCTAAGTGCATTCCAAGCTACAATCTCATCTGTCCTGCAAGGCAGGCAGCCAAGCATCCTCACACACCTTGACACCCAGAGAAATTTTCAGTGGTATCCAATAGGGCCCCTCCTCACATCTGCTCTTTACACGTGGTTTAAGAAGTGAGTTTCCTGAATCTTTGCACTGAAGTGAAAAAGAAGTTGCCTGCAAGAACTCAGCTCTTTCTGGTACTATCTGCATGAAGAAGCTCAGGCCTTTACCAAGAGTGTTCCATTCCATATTGGATACAGTAAAACTCAAGGCAGCTGATCCCACCTCAACAAAACTACATATACACATCAATTCACTACTGCTGCCTTATGATATTCAAAGAGAATCAGTAAGAATGTGTTTGCTATCAAGCATTCAGTTTAAAAGGAAATGTTCTTACTGAATAGAATTCACGCGCTGTGAATCAGAAATAATAATAAATACCTTTTGTATTTTCTAATTTCTCTGCTCTGTTAGCATACTGCCGGGGAAATCACTTCATTTTTTTCGTTCTTCCAAGCAAGGAGAGGCACACACAGCTAGGAGACTTTAAACACCCACCCAATCTCCATACAGTATCTTTTTAATCAAGAATCACAGGTTAATCCTAGATTTCAAAATATAATAATCATAGAACATCTTATAAACTACAGTCATTCCAGAACTGGACATGAAAATATCTAATCCTGTAAAACTACAGAGATTTCTGATCAAAGTATAGCAGGTAAATCAAACCTGAAATGAAAGGATTAGAAAAGGTTACTGTAATATTATTTTCTGTTAAATAAGATAGAAGCAGATTTCTCTGAATCTTGCTCTGTAATTCCCATCTGGAAAAGCAGCATTGGAGGAATGAATAGGTTTGAAGAATGTCTTTTTATGACATCTGTAAAGTAAAATACAGCAATCAGAGCTCATCATAATCCTTCATCCAGCTGCAGGTACTTCACAGGCTATCACAGTAGCACTGATCAAAAAACAATATTTGGGATAGCTGAACTGATTTAGTAAGGTTGTGCTCCTCCCTCAAACCTATACTAATGCACATCACTGCACACTGACATTATCACCTGAGGCACTTCATGGACCAATACCAGAATATTAACGGGTTGCTGCTCTGAGATGCCCAAAGGCACAACAACACTTCCTCATCTTTTTCATGGGGAGGGATGCTTATTTAGGAAACACTGACATGAAACAATCTCATTTTGTTAGCTCCCACTGGAAAGTAAAGAAATCCTTGGGAACACATCCTGGATAAAATCTAGAAAGCCACCTACCTACCTTTAAAGCATCAAAGGAGTAGAAAATCAAGGTTTTCTTCTTTCAGAATTTGAATACTCCTTCCCACCAAAGCTAAAATAACACCTTTTAGTCCCTTCATCAGGATCTGGAGCATCCAGCTTCGCTTCGTCCATATTTTCACTCCATCACACTTCAAAAAACGTGAAACACTCATATTCTAGATAAGTCTTGGAATGCCTCTCTATCCTACCACAATTTTAGTGTGTCCTTTGAATCTCTGTATGTCAATCAAGACCTTAGAGTTACCGAGTGGTATCAGCTATGTTCTAACATCTACACTTGTATTTCTGCATTCAGCAACTACTTCTGAATTTTGCCAGTACCTCATGTTTCAACACCACAGCTCTCCCTTAAAGCCACAAAACAATACTAACCTTCTTACAACATATTAATTATTGTTCTGGCACCTAAACTTACACCTAAAACCAATTAAAGAAAGAAATGTCTCTACAGAACTTTATCACATATTTTTGACCTTATCTGTAATTATTTCTCAGCTTTCCCTCATTTCTGGGGGTGGGGAGAAGAATTTATCCACACAGCCCGTGAGAATGACCCAGCATGCCAAGAAAAGGAAAAGTAGCCTACTGCTCTGCTGACAAGTAAATATGAGCCTCTTCTTCAGCTGCCTGCTGGAAAGATTTTCATCTGTGCTAATGCTTCTTCTGAACTTCCATACTACAGTTTTAGAACTGATGGGATTCATTCTGCTCCAAGAACAACCCAGGAATTTTGAAACATGGAAATATCCTTTTAACCATGTGCAAACTAAAAAGAAATGCACTACCACCACACTGAAAGATAAATAGACAAAGAAAAATTAAGATGTACACAAGCTTGAATTTCCAAAGGTTCAATTGCAATAGCCAACACAGCAAGAGATCAGTGTAGCATTATCAACACGGATAAGCATATTCACCAGCTTCAACACAGCTATGCAAATCCCAGAGTTGCCACAATGGTTGTTCCACTGGGAGTATCACAGTGCTTAGCATTTTTCCTCTCTCCCATGAGCTCTGCTTCCTCAAGTCAAATAACTGAAACTGAACTTACATTTCTGTTCCATATATATATTTTTTTTCCTCCAACATTTAACATTTCCAGATGTCCGAAGTTCAGGCAAGGACTATACAACATTGACTTCTAAATTCTTCTAATGCAAGTGTTTTTAAAACGTAATGATGCTTAAGGAATTATTTATAGTTGCACATAAAGTTACAAGAAGGATATATAACACCATGTGATTCTTGCATAGATCTTGCTGGAAAAAAAACTGAGTTGCTAGACTCTGATTAAATAAGTCCTGAGGGACAGAGATGCATAGAACTGGCTTGGAAAAGTCACTCAGACTTCTCTTCAAAGGAAAGAAGGGCATCTTTTAAAACCATGTCTCAAGTCATCTCTGAGCAGCAAAACCTAAACTCCCATACATTTATTCTATGCTCAGCCACTGAAGTCAATGACAGAATTTGGTCTAGGAAATGTAAGGTAAAGATTGCTACGGAAGAAAACAAAGCACTTCATACTAGCAAGACAACTGCTGCTAAGAAATTGCAAGTGCTCCAGGGGTATTTCGAAAGACCTCACCAGTTACCATCCAAGGCCTTTCAACAAATGTTAAGCTTCACATACAAACACCTGTCGAAGTGCAGGAGAGTTCTAACCTTGTATATATAATGCAACTTCTGACATCATCTCCACCAACAAGAGCTGATTGAACAGCTGTGAGGCATAGCCCACTTGAGCACAAACAGCCGTATTCTGGCAATGGTCACAGCACCAACATGTTTGCATTATTCATGCCCTCCAGGGCTTAACACAGTTGCTGATTTGCAGCAGTTGCTGGACAGAAGTCACGTCACATGATTTACGCTGGTAAAAAAATCTTTACTAACTCATGCCTCATAAATTTGATCACTTAATAATTTAGCGTTAAATTTCTTATTCTAATGAAAAGAGTTAACGTGATTATTATTAATGCCATTTTAGTTGATTTAAAGTTATGCCATTATGCTAAAACATTCTATTTAATTTTTAATATTCCAACTCAAAATTAATCTTTTAAGTCTTCAATTTCAGCCATACTATTACACAGTACTGTAGCATCTATCACAAGCAAATTCTCTACAATGCCCTTGATAATGGGGATTCCTAAAGGCCACATGTCTCAGTCCACAGACCATATGTTATAATGCTCCTCCAGTCAAGCATCTGAAACTCCTCACATGAAGCTACAAGCTAACCCCTAATTCTAAAGAGGAAAACAGTTAAAATACACAACAGACATTCAGAAACATCAAGTCTACAGCATTTGGAGAAGGAACAGAACACATCCCAGGTTCTGTATTTGCTTTTACCATTACAGAAAAACAAGTAAACCCATGTTTGCTTCTTTCCTTGCATGTGGATTTGCACAGCCACTTAGCACTTGAAATCAAGCTAGATAAGCCTTTTTTTTTTCCTTTGAAGTAGCAGGTGACACAGCCACTGTCTATCATAGTTTATCCAGAACTGTCACATCCTGCCACTGCACATCTTCTCTTCTGCTTTTCTTTGCCTGTCCTACAGGAAACTCAAGCGCAACTAAATCAA
Organism: Gallus gallus; assembly: GCF_016699485.2. NCBI lineage: Eukaryota > Metazoa > Chordata > Aves > Galliformes > Phasianidae > Gallus > Gallus gallus. The sequence continues at coordinate 44,598,966 of NC_052535.1, read as the reverse complement.
CATTTTCACCTCAGCTGTGGGTAAGCCCCTGAAATCTAGACATGCTCACTCTGCTGAGACATCTGGTGGACATACAGTTTAACCAAAACAAGCTGGATAGGAGCTGTAGCATTCCATCATGCCTTAGTCTTGACTTACAGCTCCAGAAGACCCCCCCAGTTCAAGGCTGCTCAAAAATCAAGTCACCTGTGGATTGACAGGGAAGTACAAAGTGCCTTGCTCCTCTTTACAGAGAAAACAGTAAATTCCCTCTACTTTTTCCAAAAGAGGAAGCAAACAAACAAGCAAACGCAGGTAGGAGCTCATTCTATTGCACTTCACCTCTTGTTCTTCACAGCTCAGTACTAATCATCAGTCCATAATGCGGTGTAGAATTGCCAGCCCCATTCTGATGATGTAGTTATTTCCAATTGGCACTTGGGAGCAGTGAAGATGGGAGGCATTACTCATCGCCAAGAGTACAGATGTTTCTAATTGCTTTCCATTACCAAGAATAACAGCTGTTTACATCTATCAGCAAATAATTCACAAGAGCTCCAGACTATTAAGATAACACACCCCACCTGGTCACCATCACAAGTTGTCAAGGCCAAGGTAGTGGCTGCCAGAATCCCCTTCTGCATCTCTGTTCATCAAATGACAGCATGTGTCACCTTCAGATATCCTTATGCTACCCCACAAGCCCTGGCTTCTTGGTGGCCTAACAGATCAAACGGACATATGGATTCTTCATGGCTTTGCAATAAATGTTTCATGGTTATACCACAGCCAAGGGCAAGTGACAAAAGGAGCAAGGGACTAGCAAATAACCCCGTGAAAAAGAAAATCCTCACTTAATAAACTAGTCAGCAAAAAAGCATGTCCTCTCTGCTCTGCAGCCATGCACAGAATAATCTTTAAGACACACACAGTAGCTGAGATGATTAATTCTTCATCTCTCCTATGCTTGGCACAGAGATCAGGTAACAAGCCTGCAGAGAAAAGGCAGCAAGGAATCGAGTTGTTCTCTTCACTGAATCGAATTACTTTTTCTAAGGCTGGTGCAGGCACAGGTTGGTGCAGGCAGCCACTGACTCTCACTTCCCCCACGTCAACCAGCCCAGATTGGCAGTGCCGCAGCAGTGTGGCTGTCCTTTTAGCAGCACTTCACAGCTTAGGGTTCAGGTCTGTGGCAAGGGCTCCCCACCACTTAGGAGGTACAAATAGATAAGCAGCCAATTAAAAATTAATAATCAGGAAACAGACTGCATAACACCCTACAAATGACTGATACCTAACGAGTTCATCAGTATTAACCATTTCCTGACAATTAAAGCTGCGTATTTATTTGCCTTACTGTGATCTACGTGTTCACTTGTCTGTAAACAGGAAAACTGGCGACACAGATTTGAACAGATTACTGTCCTAGAGTCTGAGCCAATTTGACTGGCTTAATGAGATAGAGAGACAAAGAAAAGTGAGGTCTCCATCAATTATTACAGTATGTGTGTAAAGCCTACCTCCATCCATTCTCTAGTAAATTGTTTCTGATGTATAACATCTCTTTAACTGACTTTCCACAAACTTGCATGCACAGAAATACACCTCTTCCCTCTTCATGCCAATTACACTAAAAAGCATCATCAAAACACAGAATACCAACTCTCCCACTCTTCTCTTAAAGTTTATTAATTTGGACAAAAGGACTGGCCCAGGGTTCCCACTGGGACAAACAGGAGGATCTGCCTTGGGACCCTCAGAAAGCAACTAAGAAACCCAAAGTGAAAGGAAAGCACAGAGCAGAAAAGGGGAGAAAAATCAGAAAGCAGAGTTTACAGGCTGCCAACATACACATCACAGAAGAGGGGTTAACTCTCCCTCTTTGGTTAGTCCATTGACATCAAGACACCTATTCAGCAACTCTTTATCAAATTCCTTTATACGTAGTGATCCCAAGTAAGAATTTATTAGAATTCCTCCCTAATTTTCCTGTCACCCAGACTTGTCTAGCTATTGTTGTTCTCATCATCATTTCCACTATTTCAGGGCAGTGCCTCCTGCCCAGGGATCCCTGCCAACAAGAGCAGAATGCCATTATGAGAGGAGGCTGCTGTGAGCTGCTACCATCACAGGGAATTTATCACTGCGAGCCATGATCATAATGGACTCCTTCACCAAATGACTTTGGATGCGCAGGGCTTTGGCAGCAGGTCTGCCATCCTCACACAATTATTAAACTGAATGCCCATGTAATAGGAGCAGGGGACGGGGACATCACATCAGTGCAGGCGGTCTCTCGGAAGCCCTGCATGCAGAAGCAGAAGAATTCACTCCAAGAGTCCAGACTGCTCGACAGGCGGGCCGAAAAAAAATGAAACTCCAGAGCTTTGCTAACTCCAGCAACCCGGGTGGGATGCTAATATTGAGTGATTTTGGCTAGGAGAATGAGCTTGGCCAGGAGAAAAAAAAAAGTCAAGATAGAGAAGCCACAGCATTATTTGCAAACCTTTGATGTCCCAACTTTATACCGTCTCCCCTATCGATATACAATCTCGATCATTAAGCACACAGGGACTGTTGCAAGTACTTGTTTCCCAATCAGACAACTAGGAAGCTGATATTCCAAAACGTACAGCATCTGAAAAGTTTCAGTACTCAAAGAGAGGCTTTTTCCTATGGCTGGTCTTACAACCACTCTGTACCAGGATACAACAGAAAGCCCTGTATTTGGTGCAAGCAGAACTAAGCCCACCACAAACCCTGTAAATCAGTTACTGAAGACATACGCAGGATCACAAAGGGTACAGCATACAACGGCCGGTCACAGCCTGATCTCTGCTCTCCCCCAGGAACTGTTGCCAGTTGGTGATCAGATTAGCTTTTTCACTTGCCATTATCCACACAGCATGTTCTGTGTGCCTTGCCTTCAGCCCTCTCTGCTCCTCATTTGTTTGTTTCCATATGAAAATATATTTCTATTATGCGCTTGCCTCTTTCTAAATTCTCCATCTTTCAGTCTCCACTGTCTCTCTCCACTCTGCTCCAGCCCATGTCAAAACCATCCGTTTCCATCTGGAAGGAACCAGCAGTGTTCTCAGGACCTCCAGTCAGCATGTCACCACTCCTCAGTGTTGAATCTTCATGCTACTATTTCACTGCATGCATCAGCTTCCAGAATCGTGGGACCATCAAACAATTCCAACCAGCATTTTAAAAATCAACAAGTCAGCCAACCTCCTGGTGTTAGTTTCTTAAAAGCTTTGAAAACCTGAAGATTAAAGAACTCAAAAAACAAATGCTACATCTTACACTTTTTTTCCCGTCCTTATTAGCCAGCCTAAGCACTTCGACAGTGCTAGGCTCCTAGTTTTGCATGTTTGAGGCTGCCACCTACCGCGAGTGCTGGGAAAGCAGAAGGTGTTTAAGAACAAAAGCCAGTAACTCGGAACCTAGCAGAGGAGTTACACCTGAGGCTAATGCTTCTGTAGCCTTCCTTGCCTTCTCTGCCAAAAGGCAAAACGTACTGGTAACAGGAGCTACACAAGTTGGTCAAAGTCTCCATCTATCCATAAGGAAATATTAATTTACCCTTATGTTTTTTTGACTTGAGCACACAATGCTATTGTTGATGTGTGGAAGATGGATAGATAAACCTAAAACATTGAGTCCTGAAAGATGCCAGCACAACCTGAAACCATTAATCTTCCTGAAGTGAATACACTCTAATAGCGTGCCCAGGCATATGCCATTCATCAAATCACATCCATCCATCACACTGCACCAGACACAGTTTGGCAGAGCTGCCATGATTAGTGGATGACAATGCACCTCTGAAGCTGTGCAAGGTAGCTCCTCCAGGGAATTATTTATGATTGGCTTGAAAAAGAGGAGCTGAAATCACTTATAACCACCACTGATTTCTTATAAAGACATCAGGAAGAAAATATCCTTCTTAATATCCTGCTTGCTTATTTTGTCAAAAATTGAAGTAGGCCATTTGCAGTGAGTTTTATTATCCATTTTTCTTTTTCAGAATGGAGTACCCCAGGGAGATGCCACCAGGACAAATAGTTGTGCTTTCAAGTAGAAATTGCAGTTATCATGGCACCCAAATCAGCATTCCTATGCATGATGGCAAAACAGCTCCTGTCACAATGGGCACCCAACACAGTGCACAGAATGTAAAAGCTCCTGATAGAAGACACACAGCTGCAGATAAAAGGAAGAAAAAGGGGTGGGGATAGGGAACGTGGCACTGTTTGTGCCTATTGTAACAGCTCCCTCTAAGAAGGAAATCAAATGCTGGCCTCCAAGCAAGATTTTCATAGTATCAAGTGCGCCTCATATCCAAGAAATTAACATGGCTCATTGCAAGTATAACAGCAATGATAGATCATCATACAACTCATTTGGCTACTACTTATTACAGAGCTCCAAGCACTGAAGCTGCTGCTGCATGTTCCAGTAGCACCTCAGGAGCTCTGTGTACAAAAGTGAACGTGAAAACAGCCCATAGAACCAGTACAACACTCACAACAGAACAGATCCCATGCAGATTTCAGAACATATCCTCCAGGCTCGTGAACGCGGGAGGGACAGTGTTACAATCTACAAGTGACTCCATGATGCAGCAGGTAGACTGAACTCAGTAACAAGAAATCCTCTGTACTACAAAGAGAAGCCACTGAAGTACTGCATTGTCTGTAGTGATTTCAGTTGCATTCAGTTCTTCCTGGTTATCTCATCCTCTTGGGTGAGATCTATTGGGGAAAATCTTTTCGATTTTAAAGCAATTCAGGATCAAACTGAAGAGTAACTCCATTTCACCTGGCACACCAAGCTGACTTGTAAATGCTCACTCGGATTATTACTGACATATGAGAAGCCCTGGACTGACCTAGGAGCCCTTTCTGCCCTATGGACCACCAAGAACATCCTACACCTACTCTAAAAGAGACTTCCCTCACCAGTGCTACAGGCCAGAAGCTTGGCCTTGAGCAAGCTACCTATCAGTACTCAAACAGTTCTTACCTCTCTCCTCATGAATTATCCGGTCCTGGCCAAAGGCAACTCACAGGGCCACAGGTGACCATTCTGAAAAAAAAAAAAAAAGAAACAGAGCCAGCATTAGGTCCACTTCAGGTTTTAAATGGATTTTGACTTTCCTTTGTAAAGATAACGGCTTTGTAAGGTAATGGCTTTAAGCTGTGTCGTGGGAGGTTCAGGTTGGATATCAGGAAAAAATGACTCTTAGAAAAAGCAGTGAGGCATTGGCACAGGCTGGTCAGAGAGGTGTGGGAATCTCTGTCCCTGAAGGTGCTCAAGAACCATGGAGATGTGGCACACAGGGACACGGCCAGTGGGCATGAGTTGGAGCTCAGACTAGATGATCTTAGAGGTCTTTTCCAACTTTAATGGTTCTACGATAACAAACTCACGCCTTTTAATTATGCTATTCCTCAACCCAGGATCAATGACATCTAGTTTCAGCCCAAGCAGAAAACATTATCCTCAGTTTCTGAGCTGGAAAAACATGCCACTGAGGTGTCCCTGTGAATTCTTCATTGTGGCTGTTTGGCAGCTTTTCTGCATGCTTTTCAGCCTCAAGGTAACCTAAAAGAGACAAGCCCTGGTGCGCTCCCAAGCAAAGACTGAAATCCATCCACTTCCCAGTGCCTACCAGTCTTTGTTCCCAGCTCTACAAAAATGCAGCCCAACTAATGGGAGCACAATATGCAAGATGCCAGAGCATCGCTGTGATTTACAGTATGTCTAATGAGCAAATCCAATGAAGAGGTTTGTTGTCTACCATAAAACCAGATGGATGTAAGCAGTGATTAGAAGCAATTAACTCCATGCAGCACTAAATAACTTTCCATCATTAACGTGGTGCTTTTTTTCCCCACCTCATTAGAGGTACACAGGAAAATATATGATGTAAGGCAGGCTCCATAGGAATTTCATACACTCATGTGAACAGGTATGGCAAAGGATAAGAGGGAGGGGAGGAAAAAAAAAGCAAGATAGGAGTTCATAGTGAAGAAACATTCACGTAACCAAACAGCTGGGCCCTCCAAAAGCATCTCTGCCACATGTAACAGCTTTCATCTGTGACAAACTTTTCTTTTACTCATCCTGATATCACAACTGCCACCACCACTGCAGAAAGAAGCCACTGCTTGCAATAACCTTTGACATATCACGTAGTCATCACAAAGAGAGCTGTAAGGCCTTAAAAGCAGTAGTGGAACAGTTGACTAGACCTAGTTAAATTAACACAGGGACATAGCCTAAGGCATTTAAGTTCTAAGTGCTGCAAAAAAAAAAAAAAAAAAAGAGTTGCCAATTTATGAGAACACAGTGCTTCTCAACCACAGCACAGCTTTTAGCCCTGTAATGCCATAATGTTATAGAAAACACAACAATAATGGCAGGGTGGTAAAGTCCCAAGCTACAGCAAATGAGAAGGAGCCCAAATGCAGCAGCTGTGGTTGCAGAAATGAAGCAAGAAAATTTGCTTACCTTTAGAAAGCCTCAGGTAGGCAGAGATCTCTAGCAAGACACCCTTACCTCCACTGCCAACCCTTAAATGAGGTCTGGGAAGGGGTGGATCCTGGCTCCCGCCCTTCTGGTCCCTCAGGTTCATTGCATGCACCTGAGCTCCCTTGGGTTGGCCCTGCCTTCCCACCAGGTGCTCAATCACTGGTTCAGGCTGTGACTCAGCATTTCCTCTACAAGCCCTTATTTTAGGGCCTGCAATCTATGTGCATGCCAGCCTCTTTTTCATTATACATAGAAAAGCAGCGAAACCCCTATCTGCGTGGTACTGCAGATGACATAAGTTTGTTCAAAAAAGCAATTGGCCCACTTAAGTGGCAATTCAGGGTAGCTAGAGCTGTTAACAAAGACCATTACCACCGACTGGGAAAGCCACCACATTGCAGATGGCCACAACTGGGGTTAATATACTTGAAGGACCAGTCAGTACTTCCATTTCTTCCACATTAAGGAGGACAGGAACCCTCACTGGAGACATCTGTTCTCTTACCCCTGCTGCAACTAATTGCACCATGCTGACTTGTGTAAGAAAACTTGAGAGAGGAAAGCAGTTAATCAGGTAGTGTTACTAGTTAGTGTTTGTGCCAGGGCTAGAGCTCTTCTGCAAAAATTGAGCTTACAAGTTCATTGCCATTTTTTGTTTTAAGCCATTGTCACAGGGACTGCTGACTGCATCAGCCCTGGGCTGCAGCAGAGACAAGGCTGACATTAATGACCACTATCAACCTATTCTTCAATAAAGTCTTGTTACAAGGGTAAGCACTTCAGGGAATTATCCGCAAAAACAGCAAAATTGGTCTATTGAAAGCACTGATATGTGTGACTCGGGGCATTCCCTCCTTTCCACATGAATAAAATTTACGTGCACCACCACCTGCCTTCTCTACCTACACTCTTCCCACTGGAGAGCAGTAGACAGCAATGGGATCTCCCTTAGACAAGGAGCTTCGTAAGGTCTTAGGCGACCCTAAGTGTGCCTGTACCATCCCCTGATTTGCTCCCCTTCCTGACTGAGCAATTCCAATTCCTTCAGCTTCCCTTCCTACCCCAGACCTTCAGCCACTTGTTTAACATTGTCTTAGTACAGCAAATAAGATCTTCTTATGGAGGAATGCAGCTGACTAGGTAACAGCAGCAAACAGGCAGTCTCATAAAGATGACTGATAGAGCTAATAGGAAGACTACCTGGAGTGCTCTCTCTTACAAGTGCTGCTTAGTACATGGATTTCTACACAACCCCAGGATTCTCTGCCTCTTCCCTCCTTCCCTTCAAAAATAAAGGCAAGGGGTGGGGGGGAAGCATGGAGCAAAAAGCTGGCGTGTGGCGGTTTGAAATGAGCAAGATGTTAACTAATTTTACTTTTAATCTTCCCTTTTGCTGCAAAGTGAGCCATTCAGGCATCACATCTTCTGCATTTTCCTTGCCTCTTTCAGAGAAGCATATTGGGGCAGAACTTGCCAGCTGTCTGCCTCCTTCGCCTTCTGCTACCATTATCCTGAGGTACCACCCCACCTTCTGGCCCTACAGCTTGGGGGGGGGGGGGAAGGAGGGAGGAAGAGAGGGAGGGAGGATGGAGAACACATTCTTACAACACATCACAAGGGAGAAAAGAAAAAAAAAATACAATAACGAACCTAGATAAAAACTCAGATACAGCATAGATGGAGAGAGATGAATTTTCCAAGTAGCCTTCATCCACATGCACACACCCACACATGGCAAGAGCCAGCCCCGTACTGCAGTTTTTACTATCACTTGCCTTACAACTTCATAAAATCTTTGTCATTAAGCACTCCATTCAGAAATAAAGAGCAGCCACCTCTTCTCCCCCCACCTCGACAGTGCTTTCTATTGCTAACACTCAGCCAAATCAGTTGAGTCAGGTTTGGAATGACTGCCGTTTCACAGCTTGCAGGCTCCACGTACATACAGCATCCTGGAAATCAAAGCCCTAATGCCTCGTGCTGTCTGTGTGTAGGTGTAGCTGTTTGCAAAATATGCAGCATATAGAATGGATGTGTGGCAACAGCTCTACTTTTACAGATGGATCTAAGTGATGTGGAGCGTGAGCGCATCGTGTATCAGCTCTCCCTGTACTCGTCTACAACAAGCGATAGAAAAAAGAGCAAGAACTAATCAAGTAATTTAGATCATTTCTATTTAACCGCCTTCTTAATTATTCCTCTTTGTTTTGCAAGAGCTGTTTTGTTTGGATTTTTTTTTTGTGCGTGTTTTTTGTTGTTTTTATTATTTTAACAAAATCACTGCAAGCACTGCGCAGCCAAGCTATTTTAACTCCTTAAGAACTACGAGGAAATTGCATTCCTATCAACAGCACGTTACACAGTGTCATGCTGATACAAAGAGGTATAGTTTTTTGTTGAACAGAAGTAGAACAAAACCAAACCACATTACCTGAAAGATGAGGTTGTTCACCACCAGGTGCCTCACGCGCAGGTCCAAAGCTTACCAGTACAATTTGTGCATCTTCCCCTAGCTCCATTTGCTCATTTGCTTTGTTACCAATTACAAGTACTAGTATGACACAGTAAGCGGAGGATTCTCCATAAATTTCATTAAAGTTCAAGCAAAAACATAGCCTTTGTCTTCTGGTGCCGCTAATCCTCATACAAACACTTCTGCGTCTACTCTTGTCTAATTTAGGAAGCCTTACCCCACCCCAGCCAGCTTCCCTTGTGTGTTTTGCTCAGCTGGAGGCACCACGAGGTCATTACGGGCCCATCCAAATTAACGAGCTACTCACACGTGTGAGTGTGCTGCATTGTTTAGCTTAAGTGCTCTGCAAATCCAAGAACTGAACCATAGGTAGACCTGTCACAACTTGCCTCCTCAACCTACTTGAAAATTTACCTAAAAATTCAGAAACAAGATGCAAGTTGAGCACAAGTGAAAAACAGACATCTTCACAAATACAGAGTAAGGTACAGATAGATGTTCGTGTCAAACTCCCATCAAACCTAGGAAGCTCTTCACATGCAGGTGTAATTCCATTCCTTTTGGAAGAAGTGGAGGTTTGGATTTGCAGTTCTGAAGTTGTTTGCGATCAATAAGAAACAAGACACCTCTGTGATCGTACCACAATCACCTAGCAGGTTCAAAACAGTCTTTTCTGCAAACAAATCCAGAATGAGCAGAATGTCTGACACCTCCCCTCAGGACAATGACTCCCAAGGATTGATAAATCCCAGGGGAAAAACAAACAAACAACAAACCAAGCCCTCTGAAGAGCTATCCCCACTGTCTCTTTCAGTCCATCAGGAAGGGATCCTCTAGGATGGGCACTTTGATACAAATCTGCTGAGACCGCTCACAGTTCACTCTCAAAACTCATCTCGGAATTGTGTGTCTAAGTACCAAATCCCAAGCAATGAAAAGAATAACTACAACAAACCACTGTAGCACAGGCTCCCAGAAGCAGCAGCTCAGCTTACTTCGCAGGGTTTCACAACAAGCACTTCCAAACGCAGACCGTTAGCTCCATGACAACCCAGTCACATCATTTCTGATAATTTCCAGACAGTTCCCAGTGCTGATGCAACTCTTCTCGCTCAGTATCACCTCAGTCAAAATACCCCTCACCTTTCTGGGCCTGTAACCACTCCATAGCACTGAACCGCAAAGTGCTTATATACTCAAGAGAACAAAACTGCTCAAAGTGAAGCCCAAATCCCTGTATGCAGTTTTGCTCAGGATGGTAAAGTAGTATTATTTTATTAGTCTATTTATATGGCTCTTACCTCCGGAGTGCTTACACTGAGCAACATATTCCGCCAATAAACTGTAAACAACTATCAAGAAAAGCCACAGGCCACTGAAACCCCTTTAGACACAATAAAATAAAAAGATAAGTAAACAAAATACATTGCACCTCTTTACCAGACTTGCATTAGTCCTCCCCTACCAGGGAGACGTACCCCTCGCTCCACAGTCACACCTTATGCATGTCAGTGCTTTGAGAATACATTTGGGAACAGCTGTTTTCAAGGATGGAGCACAGGAAGAGTAAAATGTCATCAAAACTCCCTGACGAACGCCTTGAGAGCTCACTGAGAATTGCAGCCACTGCCATCAAATGGGACTGAGGAGCTAGTTTCCCAGAAACAAGGGCACATATCCCACTGGTTTTCTGCTTTGTTGATCTCTTTTTCATATGTTTTAATTAAAAATTAAAATTAAAATTAAAATAAGTTTTGTTACATATATACATCAACTGCATTACGTATTTTATGAGGGCTGTTCTGAAAGTAATTCTTCCTATTTATGATGTTGGCCCACAATACCAGAGGTGGATAGTGCTGGTACGGCAGTAGGGGCTGAATCTTCCCACCAACATTCTTTTCCATTTTGTTGCCATGTGATAGATGGCAATAGAGGGGCAGTCTGACAAATTGGTGTCTGACGTGGTAGTGCACATGAAGCAAAGGTGTGTCACTGAATTCCTCCATGAGAAAAAAATGGCACCCACTGACATTGCCAACGCTTGTTGAACATTTATGGAGACCAAACAGTGGATGTGAGCACAGGGAGGTGGTGGGTGGTGCATTTCAGAAGTGGATTACCTCTGATAGTGCAGATGTTTACGAGTGCAACACACGGGCTCTTGTTCACCGCTTGTGAAAATTCAGAGCTCATAATGGTGACTACGTTGAAAAGTAGTGTTTTGTAGTTGAGAAGTTGCTCTGTCAAACAGCTTTATTGTGCTCATTGTACCTATTGAAGTTTCCACGTATATAAATAGGAGGCATTACTTTTAGAGCAACCTACCTATTTTATAGCAGGACAAGACAATTCCTCTTCATTCACTGTGGCCCAGGAAAGCCTGAAGGTTGGGCACCCATGCTGTACAGCATACACCTTTCCATCTTTGTTCATATACAGGTATATATGCATACATTCCAATGGTGCTGAAAGAAAATCTTAACACCTGAGACCTACAATGCTGCATCAGACAAATCCACTGGAGTCAGATGTGCAGGTTCAAGGAAGCCAGGCTTCACTGCCTCCTATGGCCACAGGTGGTCAGCTAGCAGTGAGAGCAGTGATGAAGAAATACAACTGCAGCACCTGGATCAAGTGCGGCAGGAAAAGCAGCCCATTGCAGCTTCCCCATTCCAAACAGGTTTAGAATGACGGCTCTGGGTTCATTTACAGCTTACAGCAGTGAGTGTTGAGAACTTCAGAAGTGACAATAATCTAAAATTAAACATCTCCACAAGAAGCATTAAAGGGTTCCACTGGACAAATACTTGAAAACTCTAATTACTCTTCCACCTAACTGGCTCTTACCTTTTCCTTTTGCTCTACTCTGACTTAGAGATCATCTCAGAAGAAATCTGCAGGCAAACCGTGCAGAATGAATCAGCTGTTATTGAAATGAGAACTTTACACAGGGTCTTCGCTTTGCTTTAAATAAATTACGGTCGATTGCTCCTTGAATAGCTTGTCATGTCCTCATGCTTTCAGATTTTTTTGAGCTACCCTATCGCCTGGCTGACCAAACACGCACTGGCCTAAAGTCAAAGCCTTCCATGTCAATGGCACACAGAGGTATACATAAGCAAGTACGATCCTTCTGTTTGTGTCAAATGTCTTCCACTCTCTCTGCTTGTTTGAAGAGATGATATGCCACTGAAATCCATGAGGTGGCATCCACTTACACCAACAGATAGTTAGCATAGTTACTTGGGCACAATAGACGTTTCAGGAGCTGGAGAACACGCTTTTCTTACTTCTTAAATATTTCAAGTGTAAACCAGTCGTAAGTGGCCATTTTTTATGTTTATATTTTTATTTTTTTGCACATTTTTTCCTACTTCAGCAACAATGAACACAACAAAACATCCATCTTTCAGGTCTTCTTTTCTGCGCAGTCTCTCTGCATTTATTTTTCTATTTTTGAACTGACTTTTTCTATAGGCCTCTGAGAACAGAAATTCTTCCAGAGCTTCAATTAAAAAAGAAACCTTTTATTCCGATGTGCTGTTTAGAAAAGCAGCCCAGGAGATGTTTCAGTCATACAGTCGAATTCTGCAAATAGGAACTGAAGGTTTAAAACTGGCCTGGCTGTGAGGAATGCACTCGAAAAGCTTTAGCACTGCTGATGCTAAGGGCAAGTGACAACTGTTGGTGTTCCTTTCCAGTTTGTCTGATGACTTACCCTCAAATAGGCTCCCACTGATGAGAATAATTTGAGTTCTTGACTCTTGCTGCAGAAAAAAAAAAAAAAAAAAACTAAGTACCTGTAGAGGATTTAGGAGTCTGCCGTACAGATTGTATTGTTTAACAATTTGACTTCTATTTCTCACAGCAAAAAACAGAACTTCTAGTTACCTTTGCCCAGCATTCCATGCTGCCTCCCAAAACTCAGTGGAGGCTCTCATAATTCCGTTTTTGCTTACGAATTAATGGACCTGTCGGTTTAGAAGTGCACTAACACTGGGAGGGTTTGTACATATAAACAAATCACGCTGAGGCAGGATGCTTAATTTTTCACATGGAAATCCCTAAGTTAGAATCATAGAAGCTTATCTAGGATAGCAACTGAATACTGCTTGTCAGCCTCCTGGAAGAGCAGCGTGCTAGAAAACACGAAATCCCTAAGTTGAAGGCAATTCCTGAAAATGAGTTGAAAATGAGAAATATTCTCTTACATGTTCGCAAATAGATTTTCAGAAGCAGCTACCAATTTCAGGTGTTCTAATTTCTCCATTTTTCCACTTAGACAAATATTTAAGAAGCTTGATTTTTAGGCACTCTGCATCATTTTAAATTAGTCCTTCTAAGGATGGAATCACAGTACTTGGTACTTCTGAAAAATCTTGACCAAATGCCAAGAATCCGCGTGAAGGAGCAATGCTCCAGAGAAAAATAACAGTATTGTCAGGATTTTGAGCAGGTGTACCTACCTGGTTCACGTGGTGCCAAAAAACATCTAGTGCAAATTGCATAACTATGGCACTTCATACCGCAAGGGAATAAGCTGATCTTTCTCAAAGCCTACCTTCTTATTCAGCCTGAAGGAAAACAACATGGGGAAACAGCCTGTGACATACCACAGCCCATGCCTTCACCTTTATTAATAAAAATTTGATCCATTTCACACCTGAAGAACTGCCTGACTGAACATTAAAAGTATGGTGATGAAACAGTGCAACCCCGACTTTTCTAAATGCTGGCATCTCTAGCTTTCTTATTTGTCTTCAACAAAATGAAGTGTTGCATGGCTCCCCTTTAATGTCTGTGCACTGAGTTATTAAATAAATGACTGTGTGCAATGGCAGTGGCCCATGACACGCAGCTATTTCATACTCACAATGCAAATTCAGCTGGATGGATGAAGCTGTCAAACCGCATCCTCAGTAGGATATTTGTTAGCCTCATTTTGCTGCTGTCACGGGCTATACACGTTATTCTGGCCTACTCTCATGCCAGGCAGGAGTTCTGAAGGCAGTGCTAGGAAAACAAAGTCTAGAAAGCAGCACAAAATTCTCTTTTACCTCAATCTCCCTTTCAGAATAACAACAGAAGGAGAAGCTGTAGCTTTATAACAGTGTAGAACAAATCCGGTACAGAAACACAAGCATGATCTAGAAGCACAAATGTCATGCACTAGATTTTGAAGCCATATTTCATAATGCCTTTTTAATTCCATGATGGGGTTCTGAATCTCATCTTCTCTGCTGGATCACTGATATATACTGGTAGTAGGTATATTAGCATATGGAGGATTCAGGGGGTGAATAATTATATTCTGACTTCAAGGATGGAAGACTAGTGAAGCCAAGAGAGGTTAATGTGACCAAGCACCTCCACTATACTACCGCCTAATAGGCCCCAGCTCCAGCTTCTGGAAATGAAGAGAATGACGTGCTCTCCATGTCCAGGCTGATGTTGGGCTCTCCATCACTGCTATTAATCATGACAGTGACTTCTGAGGCAGGTACTTGCATACTGAGCACTGCTGTAATGCAACTTAAGTTACAAGGAATGCCTGCAGAATCTGACAGCTTTTGGAAAGGATAGCAGTATGGACAGGATTGGAGTGTCCCACTAAAGAGAAACCAAGGTTAGTCACCGTAATTGTCCTGGTAATTCAATCCTCACAAGGTAACTACTTTTAAGCATTCAATCTCCTGCAGTCATACTCAGTAAGTAAAGCCCTAATGAGACACACACAACCACACCACCATGTACTCACATACACACACACACAGATTATAAAAGCCAAAATAACTTTGGCACAACACAAAGAGGTGGCTGTCAACAAAAACAGATGGTCAAAGAATTGGGCAAACACTCAGAGTTCCAGAAATGAAGCTTTTGCTTTCATTCTAAATGCCACACTTTCTTAACCAGTTCCAGACAAGAGGATACATGAAGCCAGTCAAAAGCTAGCTTCCTGCCAGGCTTCTCTGTTTTCATGACAAAATTAAGAGTCCACAGATGGAATAACTCAAAGCTAATTTCTACACAGGTTGGTTTCCCCTCTCTCCCTCCTCCCCATGATTCCAAACAACAAGAATAACATATTGTAGGAAATTAAAGCAACAACTACAAGAGGAGAAAAAAAAGTAAAATTGGAGAGTTAGGTCATTTTGTTGCTATGACTTCAGTATGAGGAGAGCTGTATTTAATTCAAGAATGTATTTTTCTCACTGTGTCCAAGAAACCCATTCTTACAAAAAGCCTGACAAAATCAGCCTCCACCATTTATATGACTGTTTACATGGGTGGATAGTGATAGGACAAGGGGGAATGGTTTTAAACTAAGACAGGAGATTTAGGTTAGATATTAGGAGGAAGATTTTCACTCAGAGGGTGGTGACGCACTGGAACAGGTTGCCCAAGGAGGCTGTGGATGCCCCATCCCTGGAGGCATTCAAGGCCAGGCTGGATGTGGCTCTGGGCAGCCTGGTCTGGTGGTTGGCGACCCTGCACATAGCAGGGGGTTTGAAACTGGATGGTCATTGTGGTCCTTTTCAACCCAGGCCATTCTCTGATTCTATGATTCCAAGTACTTCTCAGTTTCTCCCATTAACTCAAAGTAAAAAATCTTTCTCTGGCCCTGGCCTGTGACCAAACTACCAATGGCTTCAGAAAGTCCAAGCTTTCTTCCAATGTTCTTTATATCACTTTCTCCTACATCCTCATCTTTCCATTAACTCAAATGGAACCCATAGCAAAGCAGGTCAGGTAAAATGCTGTTGATCGGAATATGTCTAGCTTGCAGCACAGTAAATCACAACTGAAGTACTTGACTGACAGTGCTGTACGCCTCTCTGAAACTGCAGATGTAAGTGAGCTAATGTTATAACTACTGAAGTTCGTAAAAGTAAAATGCAGTACTAAGAATCTTTGATAGTTCAGTAACTGTTCATTTTTAAGTCTTATAAACGTAGTTTCAAAACACCCAAGAAGCGTATCAAATTATTTTTCTCTTGCCTTCAAACTGGCATTCCCAAGTTTTCTGCCAAGAACAAAGGCATTCAAATACATGGACTGTGTTAAAAGTTAATCTCTCAAAGAGTTGGGGTTAGTCAACCATCATTGTCCTGCTGTGTTTTGATCAAAACAAAAAGAACTGGAGAAGAGTAGGTTAAAAAAAACTGTTGTAGAACAAGATATAAACATGGTTTTGTTTGTTGAGACAGAATGAAAGAACAGAAAGAAAGAATAAAAGACAGGAGAAAAGTAAAAGGATGCAACATAAAAGGTTTTGAGCAGAAACTGTGTGTCATTCAACAGTTTGATACAGTTGGAGTTCTCTGAACATACCTTTAGTACAAAACCACCACTGTTTGCAAAACCTCTGCTTGACTATTTCCAGATAGCTTAACAACATTACAGACCAGTTCCAATGCAGAAGTGAAACCACTTAAAAGGCCAGCAGCCACCATTAATTTGGACAGAAGAAATATGTTATTTGGAACAGATTAATGTTAATACATAAGACAGCTGAAAAATAAATCTATCCATAGACTTCACCTTCCTTCCAGTCTTTTGTCAACATACAGTATGCAGTGTAGAAAGAAGCATTAGATTTCTACTTGCCTTTAAGGCACTATTTCACCATGCTACAGTTAAAAACCACCACCCTATTACATGAGGCTCTGTGTGCTTCACAAGCCTAGGCAGAAACATAAAGATTGCAAATTTTTTCCTTTTTTTGATGGTCCATTTGAGGTGGGAATACGGAGCTCCTCCTGGCTCTTGGCACTGCAATCAGAAGTCTGAGGGCAGAAGTCCTGATGTGACTGTTTCACCTGACATGAAATTAACTGCCAAGAAACTTCACTGTTACTCTCAGCAAGACCCAACAAGACTATGCCCAGATTCCCTCAACCTCAGGTCCTTGTTTCCAAGTAAAGATCACCACTCCTCCCAGGGCACTTAACTGCCCTTATCTCTCTCTTTCAGTTGTTTTCCTGCAAGAACACACTAATCTTCTGAACGGTCAGTTCCCAGGGCAGAACTGGCATTTGTCTTTCTAGTACATTATAGTAGATTTCTTAGACATCACTTCCTCTCTTCATATCTGTAGGGTAAAACTGATTTCACCGCGTACATCAACGACAGAATCACATCAGGATTTTCTTTGCATAAAGCACCCATTATGTAACTGAGCAAAGTGCTCATTAGCTGTAGCGAGCACTGTAAATGGTGGAGGTTAGCTTGCTGAAAGGCTGACCTTTCTGAATATCATGCCTCCAAAACAAACGGTGCGATCTGCTGTGTTTGAAGTTCTGGTTAATTGGAACCTCTTTTTCCTACATTTTGTCAAATGCAGTAAATGTCACTGCAAATTTTAAGTGACATTAGCTTGGCAGACACATTTAATTTCCCAATGGCATGCAACAAACTAAACCGCTGTTGTTTGCACTATGCTTGTTAGAGCTGATCTCAAAGGTCCAATAGGTAACGAGAATTTGAGGAGCATTCATTTACACATGAGCTCCTACCCTTTGACTTCAGCAGTAGTTCAATTTATGATGATGCATCGTGGAATGGTTGCAAAATGAGCTGTGTGGAACCATGCAGATAAAAGCAGTAAGTTGGAAACTTGAAACCAATGGCATATTCTAATCTGATCTGATTGCTTTACCTGACCAATGAGCCCAGGTGCAACCTAAGGACAGGTCAGGTCAAAGCCTTCCCACCGATGTGAAGCTGAGATGAACAGAAGCTGCTGTTCATCCCTTGGCTGCTCCCAAGCTCTCTGATTTGGACTCAAGCTCTCTGATTATATTCAGATGTAACTCAGTTTCAAACACTCTCCTTTTCTTCCCAATGTAAATTTCATATAGAACAGAGTTGAATGATCACCTACTGAACAGTAACTCCACGTCTTGACATGAAACAGGATCTTAATTCCCACCCCATACATCACCTTTGGGGCCTCTGGGAATACTAGAACCTCAGGTGTATTTTTCCCATTTTAAAAACCTCCTGTAGTAAAAAATCTGTCTTTTACCTTCCAGTAAAATTTAGTCTCCTTCCATACACAATACACTTAACACAGTGATGTAAATGAAAGTAGTATTTTTAAATAGACCCAAAGGAAAATAAATCTCAGCAAAGATGATACTTACATAACTAATTATTTCCTACTTAATTAGATACTTATCATGTTAGTATTTCCTCACAGTCTTGTTTCAGTTTTCCACTTAAGTCATTTAATAATCATCTTTGTTTTCATTACATGTAGTTGTTTACAGAAACAAACACCCCCAAACACCAAAAAATAACTTTTGGCATTATCCAATGGCTCCTACTAATGTCAAGCCCTGTGTATCTTTGCAGCTTAGAGATCTTTGGCTGAAAAAAAAAAAACAAAACCCTAATGTCAACGGGAAAAGAGTGAACGTATTTTAAGTAAGCTTTACTGTGACCGCCTTTTCGCAGTCTAAGGAGATGACAAAAAATATGACCGCACACGCATGATCAATGTTTTCTTTTCACTGTATTTAGAGCCTGTCACTTAAGATACTATTTTCCTTTCTTTTGGCTGCGAGATACAAAATCACCTCAATGCTATGTTACTGCTTTGACAGCACCAGGGGGGCGGGGGACGCTGTTTCACAAAGGCTGTACAGCAAAGGCCACTGTAGCAAAAAGAAAGAACGTGGCTCCTTGACTCTTGACTGTGACTCAAATCTACCTTTTCTGCTGGACACAAGAAAATCCTTTTGCCACCTATCATCCTGATCTTAGCACTTTGCAGCTAGTGCCATAAAGCCATGGGCTGTTACCAACTGTGCGCTCGGATTCCACCACTTCAGAAGCAGTCTTCCAGTAGATGCAGTATGTGAATCAAAGCCTCCAGAATTTTTCCTTGCTGCCCCTGCTGTTGCCATTGGAATGCTTTACTAGGGCACAACAGCATGCTCATGCTGTATGTTTTTGAGGGTATACTTGTGTCTGTTAATTCAAGCTTACTTTGATTCAAGATTGTACATAAATTGTGGTAGCTTATGCACAAATGTCACAAATGTCTCTTCAGCAGGTACGAGAATCTCTTCAGTAAGTTCAAGAATTGTCTACCCGAGTCATTTAGGTAATGGGAACATGACACTTTACGTTCATCTTTACCTCTGATATCTTAACAAACTTCCGCATACTCAAGGAGTCATCCACTAGCACAAGATTTTCCACTCTGTCTGGCAGAGGTTACCCAAATTTATCACTGCCCCTGGTCAAGGAAGCTTAGCTTCAGGGGAATTAACTCACCTGCCCCATTGTCTACAACTCCAACAAGCCAGAGCTTTCAGAAAAGAGTAAATCAGTAAGTAGACGCAACCATATTGATGTAAGAACTCAGAGCTATCTTGGACATGCATTAGTTCTGCAGTGGCTGTTTTCTAATAACCATGGCAGCTCACACCAAGGAGCCACCTAATCCAGCACACTGTGACACCTTGGGAAGGGGACAATACAGCAGGCACACAGGGACACACAGTCAAGTCTCCAGCCCCTAACGATTTGCAGCCTTCAGATTTTGTGAGCTCAAGAAGGCTTTTCTAAGTTTAACAACTCCCAATGGATTTCCATTCTAGGCACTTGTCCAAACTCCCCCGGTGTCTGACAAGCCATCACTCACTCAGTCAGGCCTGTGCACAAACTTGAGATGTGCTCCCAGAAGATCTCAGTGGCTGCTGCTCACTGCTCAGTCACACCTTCCTTCTCCAGTACAAAGTCATCTGTATATATCAATACAGACAGCTTGTATAAGGACCCTCTGCCATCAAAACATCTGTCCTTTTGATATATAAAAAGAACTGAAATAGATATATGGCAGAAAAGCCCCAATTTTTAGGCAGTGATGAGATCCATCACAGCAAGTAAAGATTATGACAAAATTTTAGTAAGGCAATCATTTGTTCTGCATCATTCCCACCATTGTGTGCTCCCAGAGAACACTGAACTACCACTGGTAGTAGACACAAATGTAAGCCAAAGCAGAAGCAACACAATAAACAGAAGTGAGCTATTCCTTTTACTTCTGCATTTGTAGCTGCATACAAAGCATACACTCAGCCACCTGAGCTTCAGTGTTATTCCTGCTCTCAGCCTTGTGCTACCAAGCAGGGTAAGCACCCTCTCCTAACCAGAGGGTATCTTAGTTCTTCTTAGGCTTGTAGCTGGAGTGGAGATCAATTCTATTTTCTGCAGCACATTAGAAGCTCCAAGCAAATGCTAATTCTTAATGTACACTACTCCCAGCACTGATGCATAGCTCCGTTGCAGAAAAGAGTCTTCTGAAATGACATGATCATATTCAGGAGGAGACTATCCTCTCCTTCCTTCCTGCTTTGATCAGTCCTAAAACTGTTTTTGACAGATCTCCTCTCCCTTCCTATTCACACTCCTTCCTCCATCTCCCCTTCCAGAGCAAGGCTGTGTGTTTAAGCATTCAATTCCTATAGGAGCTCTCTGGACTTGAGCATCTTTATTACTCTAAGAAGATAAAAAGCAGAAAGCAAAGCAAAGGGAGAATGGGAAGGTACTTAAAAATCCTTTGTGCAAGGTCAGACACTACTACACTGTGAAGCTATTAACAAAAAAAAAAAAAAAAAAAAAAAAAAAAAAAAAAAAACCAACTTAAATTTAACGTGTCCCTTGAGCAAGATCATATACTCTGTCTCCTTTCCTCCATCTGTCCCTTCATCTCTGCCCTGATTCCTGACGGGACAGACCTACCGAGACAGGCCTGACAAAGCCTTGTCAACCAGAAGTGCTACAGGGTAATTTGGAAGGAATTTGAAGTACATTTCAGTGATTCTCCGTGTTTCATTCACTCCATCTCAGTTTGGACCTGGATTCCATTTTCACTTTACTCACCTAGAGGTCTACATTCATTGCATCCTTTCTCCTGGAAACTTCTTAAGTTCTAGGTGCTTTACAGCTGGCATTCTTCCGTCCAGGAAAAGAAGGATCCTGACACATGACCACAAAGATGCTGCTCCCACTTTTGGACACCACTCCACTTGCAGCAACCCTCAGCATCTGTGCACCATGAATGATGCTTTTCAACTCCCAGTAGATGTCTACTGCCATACTCTTTCAGCCCAGCATAGCAACATGCACTGGAACTACCCAAATGCACACAGTGCCCTCAGTTCATCTCCTTTACACACTTACGCTGCCCAGAAGCATGCACAACTCACCCCTATCTACACACAGCCACCACCACCACCACCAAAGTTAGCTTATCTTACATTTTGCATTGTTTTTTTTTTCCTAGCCTATGTAATAGAAACCTACCATCACCTGGATCCTCAACATGAGGATGTCTCCTTTGCTTGAGCAGTAACCACAAACAGATTCTTATTTTCACCTTGAAGTTTGCAACAATCTCTTGGGCTGCAGTCTATGCTACCAGCAGCTCACTGGCTTATTCTCCAGTTTCTGAGCAATAGCCTTATGAACAAAATCCTGTTCATCTATAGCCCTAATGTTTACTCAGACAATGAAGCTGTCTCTTCATTCTGCCTCAGGCCTTGATCAGGACAATCCTAACCAGAAGGGAGAGCTTTCTAAAGCTTCTATTAGCCCAGTGCAGGCTTTCATAAGGCTAAATGAATTTTTCTCTAATGAGAGTTTTCCTTCCAGCTCTTTGAATAAGCATAGTGGCCAGAACAGCAAAAGTGACAGAAATGTTCAGTGTGCATCTTAGCTTCAGTCTGTGTAGCCAGGCAGAATAACCGTGGCTGATTGAATATGTGGAGATGCGTTCCATTATGGGAATAAGAGGAAACCCCGAATAGGCAGTCATAACTCTGCATCATGGTGTTGATGACTTTTTACAGCACTTGACCCCTGGAAAACTCTATGTAGAGTCTACGGAGGGCTGTGGCCACAACTCATGGCTTCAAAGTGGTTTATCTGAGAAAAAGAAAGGAAAAGGGAAAGGGGAAGGGGAAGAAAATGTTAACAGGATAGAACCACATAGGTTTCCAGTGCAAGTGGGAGCAAGGAAAAAAAGAGAAAGGATAAACTGAGAGTAATGAAAATATCACTGTGATTGTAGAAAGACCAAACAAAATGCTTGGTGAATGCTGAAATCATTACCACATTACCATATAACTAATGTTAAGGATATTTTGGAGCTAGTATAAAGGGCAGTGGGAGAAGAGCTCATACTGTGAGTTTTCCAAGATCAGCAGGCAAGCTGGTATTTTTGCATTAGAAGAAATCACAAAAGTGCTTTTCTGAAAAGAGAAGGATTAGATGCTTAGTATTCTTTATTGCTCTCAGAATTCCCTCTACACATCCTAATGTCACGACAGATGGATCATTTTGCACTCCTTTTGAGCAAAGACAATTAGTAGTATATACAGGATACCTGGCTGCCTCTTTTTAAAATAGCCATGATCTTAAATTCGCAGTAGTAGCATCTTAAGCATGCCAGGGGAATAATCCTTCCAGCCAGCATACCTGGAATCAAACGCACTGAATGCACTTGTTTTTAATACTTCCATTAACAACGTAATGATTACATCAACAAGGTCAGTTTTTCTCTGGTATACGTTTGGGGACGCTGACGTGACATTAACAAACCTGAGGTAAAGCATCTGTAGTCATCCTACTCCAAACGCTGTTCTTCAGTTGACAGAAGTGGATTGTCAAGAGGCTGCTGCTAAAGCATCAGTGTTGTTCTGGAAGGTAAAAATGCTGTTAGAACTGAACTTGGACACACATTTGAATGATTGTGTCTCTACATAAACTTGGTCCAAACCTTTATTTTCCTCATCTTGACACTGCATGTTTCTTCGTTTCTACACTGCAGCCACATCTCCAGGTTTAAGTGCTGAGATCTCTAAAAGGTGCACGATTTGTGTATTTTGTTTTCTTTCAACCATCTATAGATGAAGGGTTAATATGGACACTCTGCACCTTTAAAAATGGACTTGACTGTAACATTTGGTTGCCTTTGGGCTGTCAGCTAGGATGGTTTTTTAAGTCATCTACTCCTGTATGTTAAACATAATTGAAAAAATTATTTTGGAGAGATTACAATGCTCCAGTGAGATTCCTTTCAGTTGACAAGCAATATCTGCAACAGATTCCATTCTGTCCAAGACTTGGTGCTGTAGATACTGCCCTGTACACATCTGAAATGAATTTCCACAGTGGCAGACAATTTGACTCGTCTTTTTTTTTCTCCAACAAAGGCACCTCACAGAAGGAAGACTTCTGGTCAGATCTTCAGTCTTTCTTACAGCTAGTTCACATATATAGAAAAGATCTATCAGCTATTTCTTCCTCTGAGAGAGCAGTCACCTCATGCTTTCCTGAAATTATCATGCAGATTGCTTACAGAGTGACTAATATGATTTTCCTTATTTAGAAGTCAACAGATGTTTAATATTGCATGTTCTGTTTAGCCTGATTTATGTCATGCTTGAGGTGTCAAAGCTGAGAGGCTGGCCACAGAAACAGCTGATGCTGCTGAACCTTGCCCAGGACTGCTGCACTTACATTGCTGGACACTGAACAGTCAGACCACATGAAGCTAAGGCATTAACAACTGCATTTTCAGCTAAGGGCTTCAGGAGATCTTATGGGAACCAAGGTAACACGGCAGGACTGAAATCCGAAGCTTCATCTCATTTGTATGAAAATTACCTAGAGTAGCATCTAGCACGTGAAGATAAAACAGAAAAAAATATTTAGGTGAAGTTTACTCAGACATTTTCTAATGCATTAACTGGATAATATCACATCTCCCAGACAAAAGAACTGTTTCACTGCCCTTCATTTTCAGTCTATACCTCTGCTCAGATACCACTGGAACAGAGACCTAACTCAGACAAAAAGCCTGTCTGTACCATCTCAACCTTTGCTGGCACCAGGCACTTAGGAACAGTTTGTCATCTGCTTAGGATTAGCCAGTGGAGTCCCTTCTCTCACTACAACCATGTTTTCATTTCCCCTGTCATGTTTTCTAGGGCAGCTTATGAACATGATAAGTCACACCAGAATGGGACCCAACTGCACTACAACCTCATAGACTGAATTCCTGGCATACTACCGGCTAAGGGCTCCTCTGTCTTCCTGTCCCTTAAAGAATAACAAAAATTATTTACGGCCTCTCTGTGCTATTTGGTTTAAGCCTCTCCAGCTCAAGTATGACTCTTTCTGGGACACTATTATGTTTCTTACAGCTCTCTGACTAGCAATCACATCTGTACCTGACTGTCAAGGGACACTCTTGGCTGAGCCAGCCACCTTGGTCGATTGCTGAGAGCTCTGAAATTTCTCAATTGAAACATTTGAAAGTTAATGAACCCTTCTAATACAAAGCTCCCACAGCTCAAGAGTTCTTTTATGAGCCTGACAAATGGCAGATGCAATAGGAAAACCTCACTGCAGACAGGCCTCTCTTTAGAAAAGATTTCCAGGCAGAAGGTTGGATCCTCAGCCTCTGCAGAGGAAACGGCAGTTAAGTACTTGCAGAGTTCTGTCATAGGACACTCAAGGCCACAACAAGTGACTGTAGCCACACAGAATCATAAAGGTTGGAAAAGACCTCTAAGATCACCAAGTCCAACCCCAGCCCATCCAACACCATGCCCACTGGCCATGTCCCTCAGTGCCACATCTCTGCGTTTCTTTAACACCTCCAGGGATGGTAACTTCACCACTTCCTATTGCACTCTTGTGATCTAGAAAGTCTGGGTACTATATTCTCTCTTTAGTTCTATTCCCAATATACCTATAACTTTAAGAGCTGTTTGCCCATCCATTTTTGTAGCCACTGCAACACATCAGTATTCCGGCAAAATGCTTCTCACTCAGAAAAGTGCTAAGAATTTTTACAAATATTGAACAGGTCCTTCAGCAGAAGGCAGCACAATGGAAACCAGTGTCTCACTCCAAACAGTGCAACCTGCTTTTGCATTCTGTTCTTTTTAATAAAACCACTGTTCTGCAGTGCTGTGGTCCCTACTGAAATAACACCGCTCTGTCCAAGGACAGCACTGCACTGAGCTCTATAGCAGGATCATTCCAGTGCAGAAGAGAGGAACCATCCCTTTGTCTTTTGGTTTGTGGTTTTTTTTTTTTTTATTTTTTTCCTTTTCCAACTGCTACGCCTGCAACTGGGGTTGGGAATGGGGAGAGGGGGAGGGGAGGAGAATCTGGTGAACAGCTGGGGCCCATCACTTTTCATTGCAGGTCTTGGAGAGATGTGGTTGACAGAGTGATGCACAGAGGCTGTCCCAGTTAATGACTTCACCATTCTCCATCATTATCCCCATCATTAGGAAATTAGGAGGACAGAAGGTATTTACTGTAAACCTGCCACCTCCCAAGGAGAGATAAATAGAAACTGATAAATGGGATCTTCTGGTGCTGTTCGTCTATTAACCTTCTGCTTCCCAGTTTAGGCATATGCATGCTATCCTGCCATTAATATCCAGTAATTGGCATAGCAGTGGGCAACACAATCCTACCTTTAGCACATGAACATCTCCTGCACTGCATGCAAGAGCAAAACTATATTGACAGCAAAGCTTTGCTGAGCAGGCTAGTGGAGAGATCCTTAGCAACTGCTGACACTGCAGCTCTGAGGTCAGAACCGCCACTCAGTCACACCTGGTGAGTTGTTAGCAAGAGGCTTAGGTGTAGGACAGAATGGGAGAGAGGACCTTGTGTGCATGGCCTTCCTCCACAGAAGCAACAAAACAGCCAGAAGATGCATTCACACCTAAGGCTGAGCTGCTATCCATTTTGTCAGCCTACCTCTACACACGGCTCACAAACACCTCCTGAGAAGAGATTTCTACTTGGTCACAATCTCTGAACACGAAGGAAATAAGGGCTTTCCTCATCAACTTGAAGTACAATGTTCTGGAAACTTAAAACAAAGCAGAATTCAAGAACTGACTTTGCTACTCAGAAAGTATTGAACACTTTGACTTGTTTAGCCAACACTGTTAGCAGCTCTGCCTCAGAGGAGCTCTTTGCGTACACTAACTTGCTTTAGCTCTTTCCAAGATGCAAAGTCCTGTGTGGTCACTTCCTCAGCGACCAAACCCTGGGAAGCTGAAGCAAATTCTTATTGAGGAAAACCAATATTTTTCCTGATCCAGCTTCCTTGTCCCACAGTCTCAAAGAGAAAGCCTGCTTTCAAGTCAAACAAGTCATGTCTCAAATAGTTTCCGGTACCTATATTGCCACGATTTACGAAAACTTCACTTCAGTGCTACCTTCAGATTTGAGGTTGGGCTGGACCAGGCTCTCAGCACTCTGATCTAAATGTCCATGTTCATTGCAGGGGAGTTGGACTAGATGACGTTTAAAAGTCCTCTCCAACTCAAATAGTTCTATGGTTCTATGATTCACATTATTAATCACTTACACTGCCTCGGCATTTTCCTTTCAACCATCATAGTAGTTGCTTTCAACTCACGTGACTAAAACTCAACAGGTAAGATAATAGCTGCATTTCTGGTGAAGTTAAGCTACAAGTTTCCATCAACTCTGATGTACGTTTTAAAAGACTCTCACATTATTGTGGGAATTCTAAAGAACATCCAACCTTTTTCCCAGTTCAAGAAAAGTGCAAGGCCTGTTCTTGCATTTATTATGCTAGCAAATAAGGCATCAGCTCTCTACTGGATGGATGGTTCCATTCCACTTGAATGCAAGCATTTCTCTCTTCTAAGCCCTGGCAGGATCTGCAGCTGCAAACTCCCATCCAGATGACAGTTTTCAGAGTCTTACAGTGAGCAAGCCTTCTTACCTGAAAAAGGAAAAACAGAACATTTGAAAATACTGAAATTCTGGGGCCTCGAAAGACTTCAGTATCATGCTTCTTCAAGTAACTCAGAAGAGACATTGCTAAAAGGAACTGAGAGCAGGAATTAAAATCAGATGGTTTCCTGAATAAACTACCATGCAACATAAGGCCTGGTGAAATACAGATAAAGCACTGATTTCAGGAAGGAAAATTGCACAGAAGCAGCCTGTACCCAAATGCACCTTATGTATCACCACTGCAGTGAAGCTTTATTCAGAGTTCATACCCCCAAACTTTAAGGCGTACAGTACCATATTTGTGAACTGTGGTGTTGGAAAGCATTTGTTTTCCAGTAAAAGTTCAGTACCTGAAGAGCAGGTTGATGCCTCGCATTTGATACAGCCTCACTTCTTTCTACCATGGCCCACCAATACAAAGCAAGCACTTGGCTGGTCTGCAGGTAGGATCTGTGCTGCTCCTTCTTGATGTCTGGACTTGATGATCTTAGTGGTCTTTTCCAACCTTAATGACTCTGTGATTCTACACGCACCATCGTGCACACATTAATTCAGTGTGGGAGGCTAATAAAAACGTGACTGTGAAAGCGAGTTCTAACAGTAACACGAGTATTAATTTCCATCTGTCTGAGCAACTGCCAGTGTCCATCAATTACAGCAATAGCCAACTAACAGTTGCAGCTGCAAAATAATAAAAAAAAATTAAAAAAAAAAAAAGCAGAATTAACATTTCAAGTTACTGTCATTCACCTGAATATTTTACAGTTGTAATTAGCAAGCTGGAGAAGCTGTCAACAATCAACATCAGCCAATCTGTCTGCACCAGGAACTGGACTGCCTGCCAGAAATCGTCTTCGACAGCTTTTTTTTCTCCCCTTGCTTCCCCCCATTAAAATTTTTACTTCAAATCTCCCCAACACTCTCATCTTCTTCACCACCAGTCACTAGAATTGACTGTGTCAAAACAAAGAGAGACAGAATGACTGACACTTACAGAGTCATAATTATTTCCATTCTTCCAACCTCAGCACAAAAATATGCTACTGTCTTCTCTTTCCCCCAGCTCCATTTCCCCATCACAAAATTTGAACCTCAGCTCACTCCAAAATGATTCTCACTTGGAGATACAAGGGCGGAAATGAAAGGGAACATTCCTACTCTTTGACAAGCATATGCAAACTGTTTCTCATTCCTTAGCTTAAGACATCATTGGACTCCAAAATCCCCACCTGCTCTGTTCATTTTGGGCAGCAGAACCCAAGGCAGCACTCTCAGTGCTCTTCCTTTTTCTGTTGTAGTGCAACAAAGCATGGGTAGCTGTAAACGACTCGGGATAACTTGCTCTCGCAGGAGCACCACCTCATGTAATTAACTATTAATTGAAGTCGTTTTACATGGATGAGCTCTTCTTACCTACTAGAGCAGTGCTGAGGTCATCTCCAACATCCTGACCAGAGATCCCAGAGTGCAATGCAGCAGTGGATAGCATTTAAAACAAAACACTGCCTCAAAAGGAATGTCCATTCTGCACACATACTTGACCATCTGACCTCTGTTTAATGGATTAATTAAAGTGCCAGTTGAGCAACCAGACAAGGGGTACAGACACAAAAGATAAATAAGCATGCTCTCAGCAGCCTTTACGTCTACCAACGTAAAAAGCCGTAAACAAATGTTGGTTTCTTCAGGGACCACTGCAGTAGGGATTTCATATATGTTTTCACATAGAGATTCACAGACCTACTGGAGTTAATTTAGGATTTATGAACTGCAGAGAAACCACTTGAGCACTGAAAAATAACAATGAGAGAAAAGTCCTCATGAAAACTGAAGACCTGAAGAGCAAGCGTAGAGGGTGAAGTTCTTTCACACAGATCTTCCCCTCTTATGCCAAAGCACAAAAGATAAGTGGCAATAAAATGAAAAGCTACTACAGCACAAAATAGAGGGACTTCAGGCCTCTTTGTATGATTAAAGACACTACACAGCATCAGACAGAGCTAATCTACTTTGCACTAAGCACAAAACATAAACCACTCACACATGCTGCCTTCACTCTCCTCCTTACAGGAGTGAGGGCAAAAACCATCAGGAGCCAGCAAGTCTTCTTTCCATAAGGAAGCAGAAACAATATGCACAACGAATTTGTTGTGCTCTAAGGAAAAAATGCTGATTAAATGACATGTAGAACACACCCTCACCAAAATCAATCAGGAAAGCACTTGGCTTTGTTGAACCTCATTCAGTTTACATGGGCCCATTCCTCAAGTTTGTCCAGGCCCTTCTGAATGGCACCCCTTTCTTCTGTCATACCAACTGCACCACTCAGGTTGCTGTTGTCTGCAAACTTGCTGAGGGTGCACTCAATCCCATCATCCATGTTACTGATAAAGATGTTAGAGACTACTGGTCCCAAACACAGACCCCTGTGGGACACTGTTCAATACCAGCCTCCACCTGGACATAGAGCTGTTGACAATAACCTTCTTGCTGCTGCCACCTAACCAATTCCTTATCCACCAAATAATCCAGCCTTCAAATCCGTATCTCTCCCATTTAGAGATAAGGATGTGGTGCGGATCATATTAAAAGCCTTGCACAACTCCAGGTAGATGACATCTGTTGCCCTTTCTTTGTTCACCAAAGCTATCATTCCATCATAGAGGACTGCATTCCATGTAGCATCTGGCTGTCCCCACAGAAAGAGCATAAGGTTGTGCCAGGGTTAGGACCAGGCTTAGCTAGGAGCCTCAGCCAAAAGTGATTCAGGTGGGAGGGGAAAAGATGTAATGAGAGAAAACTGCAGTAACCACTTCCAAAACAAAATATGACCACAGCCCCTCAGCCCAGCCCGGATCTGCTGGACCTATTTGGGAGACTCTGGCACACTGGAGCAGAACACTATCAGGAGTTTGTGTGGCTCCAAAACTTTTCAGAGGAGCAGATGAAGGAGGTCAAAATGTGACTTGGCTGGCCAGGCTCTGCCGTGCAAGCCAAGCTGTCGGATTGACTGCAGGGCAGCTGAGCCATCTTGTCTTTCTGGCAGGCAGGAGGCATTTCCAGGTTTGATGGAAAATGCAGAGACAGACGTGTGTGAGTAGCAGAGGGCTGACTGGAGGAATCAAGGGGAAGGGATGGGTAAGGAAACACTGGGTGCTGTGCCGAGGGGTTAGGAGCAATGTTGCAATTTCTTTAGAGGTTTCAAGTTGACACCCTGTTTGAAAATAGAAAAAAAAGAGGTGTGCAGTGGTGTTTTTAAGCATACTGATCCAGAGCCTACACCCTGCAGTTCCCTACTTCTGTCAGATCGTCTCAGTTTTTTGGTATTTATCTCTACCATCAGCTGTTTTCTCTTGAAAAGCCTGAGTGACAAGATACAGGCTATCCTTCCCTGGCACGAGAGTGTTATGCACTGTCACAAACAGAAGACTGCTGCAAACCCACTGGCACAGTGCGTATGTGAACTCACCACTTCTATCTAACATGCATTCTATCCTGTTCAGGGATATGGTACTAATTTAGATTTAAAACAAACAAACAAACAAACAAAAAAAAACCCCACAGTTGTGGAAATGCTATTCAGTGTTCAACAGACCATAGGGAAATTCATTCAAAATACTTAACAGCATCGTTTAAACTTTATTAAAAAATTAACCACTATCTGATGTGGTGGATGTTGTTTGTTTGTTAAATTCTTGTATGCTCTTTGTTCTTTATAGCAATTCCTAAAGTAAGATGTTTGCAGATAAGTTAAATTTCAGGAGGATATTGTTGTTTTTTCCCCCCAGAAAATTAGGATTTTACTAGAGTGACAGAAATGGGATCATGAATTCCATCTATTAAAACAGAAGGATTAGGATCCAGACTTGAGCAGTAATATAATACGATGCAGCGTCATCTGTGCAGTAAAAGCATTCAAATGCCTACAGTCTCATGTTTTCAAATTAGAGAAAACAATGATCAGGATGTCAGTTGTACGTGGAGCAATATTTAACATGAACAACAGCTTTGTTCTTCAACAACACTATTAAATAGATAGTCAGAGCAGTTTTTAGAAAATCATTAAAACCTTTTATGTCCTGCAGTTCTCTCAACTTAAACTGAATCATGTCGAGATACTGCTCAGGTGAGGAGGTGCTTGCAGAGCTAAGAACTTGTTTTATGAAAGTAAGATGATGAAAGCCTAGATTAGCACTGAACTGAGCAGCAGAACTGCTATGGCCTTTGCTGTGAGCAGTATTTGGTCCTAAGCATACCTAAAATTTGTTTCCATTGGCATGATGCTCAGTGGATAAGACTCTTAGCTAAGCTTTCTAAATCCTCAGCACCTCCTCCTCTGTGGTCAACAAAGAACCAGCATAATGTGCAGCTCACACATTCATGCATGGCTTGAGTAAGAGCCATCTTCCTTACTGAACTTACTTTAAGCTTCTCTGATGATGTGCCTTCTTGTAAGACAAAAATCAGGGTGCAACTAAATGGGTTCACTGATGTACCTCTTCCACAAAAAAAGCCTGAAACAGAAATACAGGGCTGTCACTGAGGCATCCCTGCTCAGCATGTATTACTCCACAATAAGCATCAGGAGCCTGTTTTCCTGGTGGTGTTTACCATTACATCTGTTAGAAAAAGAGACTGCTGTTTGTCATCAGTACAGCAGTTGGAACAGCATCCAGGAAAGCCTCACTCTGCAAAACAACATTCAGTTCCAAGCAGGCAATGTAAGAAATACAGACCAGCCTCATGAGCTGCTGCATCCCTCAGTCCTTCTGGTTGGCAGCTAGACACAAAGATGACCTTCACTGCTAAGGAGCAGTTCCTAACTCTATCCAGCAGGGCAGGAATAGTTTGGGTGGAAAAAAAAAATACTCAATACAGAATTCTGGGGGAAATCTACTGTGGAAATTGTAGGTTTTTTCTTTTTGTACAGCTTGATTTTTACTTTTTAAACAAATGGAGTTTAAGCAGACCCTTCATCTTGTTCTTCATCTGATTGCAAAAATCAGAGGGCATTGTGAAGAGGTCTGTATATAGCAGCATGCAGGCTCACTGTCAGCAATTTGTCAACATCACATGTCACCATTCAGCAATCCTTGCTTGCTCACATCAGTTTCTCCTATGCTTGTCTCCAGTGCCTGTGGAGGAGTTCAGTGTTTATCTGCAAGGAAATAATTGTTCTCAGCATTAAGACCTCTTTCTCTCCAACTTGAACTTTACATCTAACTCTCATTTATTTGCAGTTCCTGTAGAGTCTTTGTACTTTACTTCCAAGAGTAAGGACAAGAGCAAATGCAGACCAAACATGTCCAGAATACCTGGAAAAGACAAAACTGACAGGAAAGTGTTCTGATGCTTGGGAGTACAAGACAGTGCAAAGCTACAGAGAAGGATGACAGAATCCATTGCTTTTCACTAAATCACTATACTCCTAGACTAAGAACTAAGAAAAAGTAGTTCTAAAGCAAAAAAAGCCAGAAGTTCTCCAAGAGGGTTTGAATAATGCAATATGAGACAACCAACTCTTTGGTTCTGTGCAGATAAGAATAGCAGATTGAGAGCTATTGCTTTCCTTAGAAGCATTTCTGAGAACGATTTTAAGGACACTCAGATTTTTCCACGCCCAAGCAAAATATCAGACATTTATCGTCTTCTTCTGTGTAATTAAACTCTTTGCAGGCAAAGTGGACAAAAGAGCAATCTATAAAAGAGTAATCCTTGGAAAGAGGATCTGACTCATAGACACTCTTTCCTGCATAGCAGCTGGGGTTTAATTGCTTTATTGGAAAGTGAGCATATAAACTAGAGAAAGATCAGATTTCTGATCAAGCATTCAAAATTAATGTAAATAAGACAATAATAAATTTCACATGAAGGATAAACCAGTGCCAAGCCATTTAAAGAAAAAAAAAAAAAAGTAGTATGGAAACTGAACAAGAAAACATGGCTAAACGCTGCTCTTCTGTCTTGAACATATTTTCAAGCCATGTTGCTTATTATAGTTCCTGACCTTCTAACAGATGCACCTGTCCCTTGCTGTTACTGTTCAATATTATTTCTATAGGGAATGAAAAATTATGAAATTCAAGTGATGGAAAAAATTATTTATGACCCGGCAGGGTATTGCTTGAAAGTTTCCTCTGCCTGAATCATGAGATTTGTTTCTAGCTTTCTTCATCAGGACTTTGGCAGATTGAGATGCATGCATGTCATTTAGAGCTTCCCAGTTCACAAGATAGAAAAAGCTTTGTGGATGTAACACAACCGGCCATCTACTGGGAAAGAGGGAAAATGACTAGGTGAGTTGAGCATTTCTCCCCTCTTTTTAAACTCTTCACCACAGTCCACTTAGGTGGTAAATTGCCCAAGGTCGTATTTTCTGCCCCTGACCAATTTCCTCCTCCAAGAGGAAAATACACAATTCTTACCATCTCTTTCAACCCACCTAAAACTGACTGACCAGAAGTTAGAACACATGCTAAAACCTCAATAGCTTCCTCCTAATGTTAAAAAGGAAGACCAGTCATACTCAGTGGAAACCGATCTCCCATTATTTTGATTTCTTTATCATCGCAGAAGGAGACAGAGGAAAGGGATGAGTTCAGCTACTATCAAATCATCCTGGAACGTTTTACAATCCAGAGGGGGTAGGAAGGAAAGCAAATGTGCATTGTTATTGCCAGCTGTGTTTATCAGTGCTAAGCCCCCCAGTGGAAAGGGTCCATGTGTCATCAAAGCTGCAGCTATTTGAGAAAAATTACATTACTAGCCTGACATTTGTGATGGCACCTCTGGTCCAAAATTGTTTAAACACATCTCACAGAAATATTGGGGAACAGAGCCATAAGAAATGTTGTTTGAAAAATCAACATTATCAGCAAACAGTGAAGTGCTGAGGGCCGGGGCTGTTTAGTACAAAGTCTTGTCAATGTTTGTTATGTTTCCCCTACAGTAACTGCAGACCTCAGCTGCACGCCGATGCCAACAACAGGCAATACCAGAATTTGTAATACTCACCTCCATTCATTTCCAGAGTTTCTGTATCTGCCAGGCCAAGTCAGTGCAGATTGTAACAATAGGAGGAAGCTATTGAGGCTTGGGTACGTGTTCAAGCTTCTGTTCAGCCAGTCAGGTGGTAATTTATGGAGCAGAGGAGAATTTATTCCAGGGAAATGCCAACATTAAAACATCTGTGAACTGATGCCCCGGTCTCCTTTATTTATAATGCTTTGCACCAAGTTGGTACCTAAGAACATTATTCTGGCACGCCATTTCTTGCAGAGAGTGGCACTGGGAAACTTAAAAATGCTTTCCATCAGGTTTGACAGGGGAAATGAGGGGAAGTGCATTTAGCAGCATTAAAAGGAACTGGTCAGACATAGAGACCACAGCCTGAAAAGGGAACATTAGGCATAGCATTCTCTGTCCTACCTACCATTGCAGTGATCCCTCGCACAGTAAGGGCAACCCACTCACCTCCCCATCTGAACTTCATCATCTGTTGCTGAAGATCTCAGGAAGCATTCCAAAGATGACAGTAATTTAGTCAAGATGACAGTAGTCACAAAAAAATACCATTTTCTTCACTACCACTTTCCATTTCTGCCACTTATTAAATCTTAAAAAAGAAAGAAAAGGAGGGGTAAGAAAGCAAATAAAATCATTTCTATATCAAGACACAGCCCAAAGTTACTGCGATCCCAAACACGAGTTATGCATGATGTATTTTTGAGAATCAGGGCCCACAGACCTGGCAACAACTCATGGCATTCTCTAAGCACTCTCTTTGTCTGTCACAATGACTAAGGAGGTCTGAAACATCAGATGCCCAAAGGACAGTAGTCCAGATGAGCAAGGTGTTCGCATTCACCCTCACATTGTATGTAACCAGCAGAAGAAAGTGCCTTAGACAGGATTGACCTTGGGATAATTCATTAAGAACTTTGCCTTATTAAGCATACTTAAATCCCCATAAAACAGCAGATCTTTCTCAAGCAAACTGTAGCATTTCTTTTCAGTGGGACAGTCACACTTTTCCACAGCTGTAAATTAATTCTTGCGGGGAAGAAGAGAGGGACCTAACAAAAGGAGCACTGTTTGGAATGATGAGCTCTCCTTGTTGTCTCACATTTATTTTCTGCAAAAATAAATAAATAAAAAAATAAAAAGATCTGATGTGGCAGCTTGTTTAAAACTTGTTTATTGGGAAGAGGTCATAAGCTGCACACTGCTCATAATAGGTCAGGCATCCGATTAAAGGTTGAGTAAACTGAAATGTTGCACATGAATCTCTGAGACAGAAGCTTGATGAGGAGACAGAGCTTGTCTTAGAGAAACGTTGCTGGCTCCTCAGCATCGCAGGCAGCCAGCAGGCTGCAGTACTGGTAAAAGGAAGATTAAATAACTCTGGTTGTATATGTTCCCAAATGTTATTTTCCTATACTGCAGGACAGGCATTTGCTAGAAGGAAACCCTTCTTTAAAAGGAACGTTGAGAAATTGTGCCAGCCTTGAAGGATTGATAGTCAAAAGAGACAGAAGAAATAGGAACATTTGAAAGCATCTGATAAACAAAGGAGGGGAAAGATCAGCTGCTTATCCCGGGGGTGTTATACCACCCCAGTGGGAAATGAGAGCTGAGTTCACACCTCCAGGACCCAGCCCACTGACCTAACCCACAGGTTTTCCTTCCATCTTTTCTGCCTTTGGCTTTACATGGGGAAAAACAAAGAGATATTAGGACTTTTCAATGTGTTGTTGCAGTCGCTACTACACATTCCTGTCAGATCTGATATTTTGAGAAGTTAACAGGCTGTTTTTGTTATTTTTCAACTGGAGTTGTAACGTATTCCAAAAGCACCAGACAGGTAGCAATGTGCTCCCCTTCCTCCTCCTCCTCTCACCTTCCACTTCCAACTTCAGCATGAAACTAGTACAAAGAGCAGACGGAAAACAAGAAGCGTACATCTCCTGTAGTGCTGGAGGTTTCCTCCTGCCATCCCCATAAAATCCTCTGGTCAAGAGCTGCAGTCATCCTAGGCAGACCCACGCAACTACTCAGCACCTGGGATGAAATGAACAAAATCAATCAATGCCCTCGTTGTAATTGCTACCTGGATACTTCCAAACTTTATAAGAGAAAGAAGACGCTTAGGAAACAGAGTGGGGAGAGCCAAAATAAATGACAAAAACTGAAACTTTTCTGATGGGAAAGGAGCTCCACTGGGAAAAGGAAAAAAAAAAAGAAAAATAGGATTAATTTCTCAAGAACGATTTTCTGATCCACAGCTGCATAGAGAAAGAATGGGCAGATTTATCTGGGGCCAGAGCTGGATCCTGGCTCCACCTCAGGCCCTATAGCACTGCTGCAGCTCGCAGGCATTCTGGGTTTTCTTAGGACAATTCCCTTCACAGCAGCTGGCTTCAACACCGTAATACTGGAGTAATTATTGGATCAGCAAAGATCTTACTGGAGCTTGGGCCTGCCATTACTCAAGCCTCTCTTATCCCTGCAAGAAACCCAAGCAAGACAATGACACGCACTGTGTGTTTTGCACACAGCCTTCAGAACAGTGGGTCTGAAATTTAATAAAAAAAAAGAAGCCTTACAGCAAACGAGTGCAAAACACTAAAAAAAAAGGAAAAAAAGAGGATGTAGAAATGCTGCGATTCCAATCCCTTTTTCCTAATGTGTGTTAAATACACTGCTGGGTTTTTTTTCTTTTTCTCCCTGGTTAGGACATTTCTCTCCCATACATTCTCACCCTCTCCCTGCCTTTTCATTCTACTCCCCAGCAAAATGTCAGAGGAAGAGAAAAGTGACAAGCTTGTAAGAAAATGAATACCTCATTCTGTTTGAATATTACATTAACCCCCAAGCTCCACTGCTCCATTTGTCAGCTTTTGCAGAGCTCTCTGTCTCGGCAGCACCCCTGACCCGGATGGGCTGATTAGCAGTGATCAATGTGCACATTTGCGGCGGAGCTCTTTGCACACTGCCAGACCCTCGGCCTTCAGTCGCTCATGCAGATAATAACGGCACTTCGAGGCACTTGCCCATAACTCCAAGCTTCATTAAACAGGGGGGATGTCACCGAAAGTCCCTTTAACTGTCTTTTCGCTTCTCTGCCAGGGAAAAAATTGACAGTGCTGAGGAATGGGATTTGGAATACAAATAATATGACGACTTGGGTATTGCGTGGAGTGGCTGCAGTTGGGCTGTGCCTGCGTGCAGAGTCTCATTGCTTAGCGAGGGTGGGAGGAGAGCGGGCTGTGCACAGAAACACGCCTGAGGTCAGGAACGGCTTCAAAAGGAATGGTTTCCCAAGCCCTTCAGCCAGCTCTGCAATGCCACAGGTGGGAAACGCCACGGCTGCAGTTTGCTGAGCTGCTCCTGGGGGCTGCCAAGTGCCCCTAAGGGCACAGATGAGGATTCAGGACTGCCACCACCCCCTTCCCCCCACCCCATCAGAAAACATCAGCGTGAGCTCTAGGAGGAATCAAAAAGATGCTGAGACACCCCGAGGCTTTGACATGATTCAGTGCCTTTTAAATGGGGGAAAAAAAAATACACAGGGAAAAGTTATTTTAAAAAGAGAAGAAATTTGGACAGGTGCACAGTACTGGCTACAGGACGAAAAAATATCTGTTTTCTCTGCCCATTTTAACGTTTAACACTGAAAGATGCAACCTGCAACCTGGATCTCGGCCCAGTGTTTTCCCCACAGGAACAGCACTGCTGACCCATGGCTAAAGGAGAATATTGAAAACGGAGGTTAGCCCAACCAAAAAGGGAAACAATTTGAGATAATAAATAGTGAAGTCCTTTGAAACGTTTGAATACTATCACATCACTAACGGGTCAGCAAAGCCTTTTGTGTTTGGGCGCATCTGGATTTCGGTTTTCACTCAAAGTCTGTCTTGAGTTTAAAATAAATATATGCATTGTTCTAGAGCAAAAGCATGAGCTTCACCTAAAGAAAAGGTTCAGACAACATCTGCAAATATTTTGGGGTCCTTCCCAAACAAGGTACCAGGTAGGATGGCCAGCAAGGCACTATTATGTTTTTGTGTTGTTTTTTTTAATTTTTAATATCAAAAAGATCTTTGGAAACAAGGCATGTTCTTCAATGTAACATGTCAATTTCCTTTTCCAACCTTCCCATTCAAGAAACGATGCCAATTAAAAAAATTTTTTTTTTAAAGTATTCAGCTATAAGTAGCCCCTAGACCAGAGAGTCTTTACACTCTTTGATGATGCACTGTAGATGTAGACTTTAAAAATAGTAAAGAAATGACAGATCTGAGGTAGACAAAAATGTTCAGCCGCCAGTGGTGCCTTTTGTGTCATGTGCAGGAAGGTTCTGTAGCACAGGGAATATAATTAGCAATCCAAGAGTTGCTTTTCAGCAGCACATCAGTTCAAGTGTGCTTTACTGGGAAGAGCTTTTAAAGCCACTTTCTTTCTCACTGTAAAGGAACTTTTCTTAGTAAATGCACTGCTTCCACAGAGGAACAACCTATGCGATGAAGTGTCAAGGGAAAATCAAGCCTTCCACTGCTTGTTTTCCCTTCAGGAATGACATCTCAAATCATCACCACCACCACCACAAGAAATAATCACCAGCATTTCCTAATTATGCTACACTTTTTCCTGACAACTCGTTTACAGAGGTTTATGAGCTACTCTCATCTGCTCCACAACCAGCACCGTTCCCACAGTGCAGCATCTGAATCATCCCAGAGGATCACTCAGCACATGGTCAGCTCTGGGCATCACTTTTCAACTGAGCCTTTGGAGTTTCTATATCCATTTCCTCATATTCTCCAAAAAAGCGTTCATCTGTTTTTCAGCTGTGCATGGTTCTTGCCCTATGAAGGCATCTTCTGTGTGCCTGGATGGGCTCTCTCCAGTTCAGCGGACTTCAGAGCAGGCGGATGTAGTGTCAGCCCTGCTAAGAGGAGTTACACTTTCAGTGCAAACAGAAGCTGCTTCCTTTGGGAAACTCCTGACCCCAGTCAGAATTTCCCTTGCCTCCACACCATTGCCTGCAGAATGCGCTACTGTCTTCAAAACAAACACTCCAACCCTGCACTGCTCATCAGCCCCAAACTTTTGTCCTCTTATTCATGAGAAGGAGTACCTCAGCCATCAAGCAGTCATTTCAGTGGCACTTCACAGAATAGGGCCTTATTTTATGTGTGTATTGAGTGCCTGGAACGGGAATTCTAGCTGAAACAAGGCACAGAGAGCAGCCGGATCAGGCCACAAAGATTTAAATGAAGGCACAAAATAAAGGCACATGACATCTGATCATCACAAAAGGCTGCCCCTACAATCAGCGATGTTTGGAAGAGCATTCATCATGACTCTCCCTGCTTTATCCAAGTCCAATCATTTCTCAAGTTCACATGCTTTCTCTGTTTTCTGTCCTTTTCTCCCACTCTACAGTATTGACCCCAGGACAAGGGATGGGGCGATGAAGAGTCTGCTCTTAGCATCCAGCACCCTCTGCAGCAATACCTGCCTCTGCCTGGCATAAAATCAGAGGAGATCACAAGTAGATGCTGACATTTGCAGTCTCAAATAGCACTACCGGATCAAAAGCTCATTAAAACAGATGTTTTATGCAGGCTCGGCATTATTTAATTGCCACTGAGCCAACGAAACAGCTTCGCTGTTCACCCAATCACGGTCATCACACTGATACTGATAATGCTGTGTCCCCAGCAAACTTTGCAAAGGAACATATTACAGTTTGGCTATCTGAATCTTGCTCACTGAATGATGAAAAGGGAATATCCTCCACATTGCCTCCAAGGCCACGGGCATTTACAGAAAGAAGGGATGGAGGAGAGGAAAAAATAAAAAGAAATGTTAAAGAGAAAAAAAAAAAAAGCAATAAATATGACATGCTTGCTCTGCTTAAGGGAAGGCAGTCTGAACCCCAACACCTGCTGGATGTAATGGACTCTGAAGTGTTGTTTCGAAATTAATCAAGTCATTTAAAATCATAGCTGTAGTCTCCATTCACCACTCCTGTGCATAAACGCGCTGATCCCGATACTAATCCATGTCGGGTGACTTGAGCAATATATCACCATAATTGCCGTTTTAGGGCTGCAAATTGGAGCTAAAATAACCAGATGCAAAAGAGATGGCCATATCATACTCTCAAGATGGATCTTCAAAGTTCAAGGAGAGTTCAAGCATGGAAGAGGCAATAGAGAGGGGTCAAGTGTAAGGAGATTGTTCATGTTCAAGAGGAATTAACTTTACAAATATATTGTTTCTGAGGTGGTAATTGTACCATCTTACAGCTATTCATACCTCATTTAATCTTTGCATTCTTCTCAGCCATTAGAGTGATTGCCCCTCATTGAAATAAATTTGATTTTGACAAAATATTCTGTTTTAAAACTGCAACTAATTTCACCAAGGTTTTTCCTTTGAAATAATTCTCTTTGAAACCACACAGCCCAGAACCAGCCACGAGATCTAGAGACAGCATCTCAGAATCTATGCACAAGGCAGAAGTCGTGATACTGCATCAGAGAGACAGGTAGTCAGGCAGCTTACCGTCATAAACAAACACAGAGTTGGGGGTTCATCACAAAGAGTGTTACAAGTGCTCAAAATAACGCAGAGCATCTGTGGGCCTGGTCTGGAAGCTTCTGCCCATGAATCCACCACGTTAACAACACAGAAATGCCTTTTAGGAATCAAGGTTACTATCACATGCTGTCAGGAAACAGCAGTCACAATACACCACTGCGGTCCTGCAAAATGAAAACAAAAGGCATATTAATAAGCAAGAGCATGAGGAAGTTTTAAGCTGCTCGCCAGCATGCTTAAGTAATTCCCTTATCTGATAGGCTTCTCTTTTGCAGAAGTCAGATGAGCCCATTAATTATGTGTTCCCCTTCCTTGCTTCAAATTGCACCATTAAAGTACGATTTCAGCTTATTGTTGAGCTACCACCAGACCTCGGCATTACCGTTGGCATCTAATAAGTCATCTGCACATCCGAGAGAGAGAAAACACACGTACCATTGTTTCGGTGAGGCTGGGTCGGAGGAGCCTCCACTGCAAAGCTGTGATTTAAACTTGCTCCCGCTACAACTCCAGCAGACAAAGGGACAGCTTTCAGCCGATGTAAATCAGCGCCGCACCATTGTACCTTGGAGAGCTATGCTAATTCATCCCGGCGAGGATCTGGTGACCTGAGCAGCTCCAAACAATGGCATTACAAAAGGCTAATGTGCTATGGGTTACTTGATAATTCCTACAGCATAATTGGCCAACATGCAAACGTTTGAGACCATTGAAGTTTATAACTAATTGCAACCATTACCGAGACAGCGTTACTTATGATTAACTGCATGTAATAGGCCTGATTCTGATTACCTTTACACCTCATTTTAGTCAGTTTTTGACAGGTAGGTTGTGACGTTTGCTGCATGCCCAGCTCTGGCTTGCAGAGAAGTGAACCCTTACAGCTACATTATATGTATAGGATGAGAGGAAACGGCCTTAAACTGCGCCAGGGAAGGTTCAGACTGGATATTAGGAAACATCCCTTCTCAGAAAGAGTAGGGAGGTATTGGCACAGGCTGTCCATGAAGGGGGTGGAGTCACTGCCCCTGGAGGTGCTCAAGAACCATGGAGATACGGCACTAAAGGACATGGTTGGTGGACATGGTGGCGATGGGGTCAACAGTTACACCAGATGATTTTAGCAGTCTTTTCCAACCTTATTGATTCCATCATTCTATACGGAGAGCACAAAGAAAGTCAGGTCTCAACTGTTCGAACCCTAAGGGGATGTGAGAAAAAAGCCTGAGATGAACTTGTTCTTTAATTTCCCTGCCTGCAGAACTCTACTCATCCACTTGGCAGGTCATCGTACATCCCTGGAGCCTCAGGCAGCCTGGCAAATGGTCTGCCCTGTATTTATGTGGTTGGCTGGCAGGATGGGATCACCGCAGCCTCACTTGCCAGGTTCAGCACTGGCATTGTTCACATTTCAAATACATGCTAATTCAATTGTACCTGGAAAAGAAGGGCCAGATTTCCTCAAGAAGCTTGCATCACATTTACAGTCTGAAATAAATGGCCTAAATTTCCAGTTTTCTTCCACAAGTCTGGCCACCGAGTCTTGCTGAGAGCTTTTGGAAGTTGACTTCTTTTGGAAATCCCCTTTCAGGTGTGTGAGCGCTGGCATGAAGAT
Organism: Gallus gallus; assembly: GCF_016699485.2. Classification (NCBI taxonomy): domain Eukaryota; kingdom Metazoa; phylum Chordata; class Aves; order Galliformes; family Phasianidae; genus Gallus; species Gallus gallus. The sequence goes on along the minus strand of NC_052535.1, from coordinate 44,556,922 downwards.
CATTCAAGTAGCTTGGGAACATCGTACACAGAGAGAAAAGTCAGTGTAAGCACAACCATTAGTTCCCCAAACATGGATACTCATAAATACACACAATTGCATGAAAATAAAGTATACCGAAAAGTCTCCTAGTTGGACGCACTCATTACATTTGACACAGCCCAGTCAGAACCCAGGATCTCTCGTGCAGAATGAATATCCATATCTTTATTTTCCTGAAAGCTCTAAAAACAATCATCTGCAAAGGGTAATTTTTTTCCACCTTTCATAAATATCAGCAATAGTGCAGCCTCTCTCCCCCTCTCTTTTTCTTATTCAGGATATCAGGCAGATAAGAGTTATCAGTAAAGGTCATCCTCAATTTCTGTACAGAAATGATCTGTCTCCGGTACGTAATAAACATTTATCCATGCCTTTATTAGCTATATTGGATCTGACAGTTCTGTTAAACCATTTTCTTTCATTTTGCTAGGTCATGACGGTTAATGCTGCTAAAAAATCTCATCACTGCTTTTGATCACTGTATTGTCTTCTCTGTATTATCAGGATTTTGTAAAGGTAAGCACTGGCTGGAATGACCTATTAAAGTTACAGCCCGTTGAGTTCCTGGCTTTTTTCTCACCACAATAAAAAAGCGAAGGAGTGAAAAGCATAAATTCTACTTTCGGGGTTATATTTAGTTGTTCAGTTGACATTTAGTAGAGCAGTCACTTTAAGCCCACTTTGCATTGGTTTCGCTCCATCTTTTTCACATCCTTGAGTTTCCAAAATGGCATTGGAAGCCACACCATGGCAAATAAGCCCAATTAGAGGGACCAGGAGGTGACGTTTCGGTTAACCCCCAGCTTACCAGCAGTGTAGTAGGCATCTGCTTAGGATTTTGAAACAGCTCCCATGATTTACGAAGCAGGCTCTGTCTGCAGATTGAGAAGCATTTTACATGTATTCGTTCACTTGTGGTTGTGATCTGGAGCGTGCACTCCAGATCACAACAATATTCACGAACTTCTGAAAGATTTTCACAAAGTTAGGCACTTATGTCACACAAGCTGCAATTCTCATCTCCTTCGATGTCAACAGTTCAACGGCTAGGACAGACAGACTTTCAGCTTAGAATTAGTCAGCTGGATCTAAGTCCAGGGTGCCTTTCTTAGTTCTCCGCCACTGCTCTCCATTGTTGCACACAGCAAGTTTATCACTATGGTATGTGACAATATCATACATTTTTCAGGCTTGCTGTTCTCCAGTGTGCCACGTTTGGCCCCTCTTGCCATTCACCATAGGGCTGCACTGAGTTCAACAATCACCATTTTCATGCTGTTACAGGATCCAGCCGCTGGTACTCTGGCCCACACTTTTACCTGACTTGCATTGTGCCTGCCATTGACTCCCCAAGCTCCTGAGGAGTTCTGCAGCCTTCTGTTATCACTTTTCTCTTTTCCTAGGTAGAGTTTTTTCATGGTGTCATTCTCCCTAGCCCACTTTAGTGATGGCAAACCCAGCACAAACTGAATTACAGACAGGACTTGGCCCAGCATTCTCTTTCCAGGAGTTCCACAGAACTTGGGCCATGTGACGTTGGCCAAGCAATGAAAGCAAGCCAAAAGATCACTCCACACTGGTGTGAGGAGCCGGTATAACCCTCTTGGGAGTGGAGAGGCATATGTATGAAGTTGGTTTTAATTAAGACATCACAGCAGCTGTTTGCAGAGGCTGGCCTTTTAAAGCCTTCCCAAGACACCGGTTGCTCGTGGAGATGCCTATATACTTAAGGTTAAAAAAAATCATCGACAGCAACAAAACCAAAATGCTAAGAACTCAGAGTACAAAGTGAAGACATCCTATGATGACCCACATCCGTCTACAAGGACTTTTTCCAGTAGTAGTTTGATGTCTGTTGTGACAAGCATTCTCTAAGGACTTTCTGTTCCCATAGGTGATTTCCAACATTGGCCCAGATAAAGCACTGATAAAGAATAAAGGCTCAGAGAATATCCAAGACTACACCCTTCTCGCAGCTTGCATGCATTCACAGAACACGGATCTGCAAAGGCAGAAATGGGAATGCAGCTGACTCCCAAATTACAGGGCATTTTTGAGGGAACTTTGTGAATTTCCATAGGAAGTTTAATTTAAATGTAACCTGATTATCCATGCTGTAAGGATCTGAGAACTGGCAAGCAAAGGTCCTTTCAACCCACTGTACTGACAACCATAGCATCCAGAAACAACAGGCTGTAGAAGGCACGCGTGATGGCATGCACTGGAAATCTGTCCCCAGCAGGCAGCATTCCTTAACACCAGAGAGTTGTGAACAGCTCAAACCCAGATTAAGAAACTACAATTGACTGCAGAACTGGATGATATTGAGATACTAAAGTCAGATACAGCAACTTTCCTGAAGCTACACTGAGTGTCTATAGCTAAAAAACAACTTCCTGTCAGAAGCCCTATTACAGACTGAAAGGAGCTGGAGGTTAGTGGTATAAAGGGCGTGGACTCTCTTCCTCTAAGCAATCTGTTGCTTTTGAATTTTTACAAGCATCCCTTTATTCAGCAGCAACAAGTCATGTTCTTCTGTTCCTTTCCCAGCTGTACCCAACTGTAGCTTCACTGACTTCCAAAGGAAGACAGGGAGGGAGAAATGGAGCAGCTCACAAGAAGAAAAATGCTTTCCTAGTCTCCAGGACAGCAGGCGTATCAAAAGACAAATCTCTCTCCATATGCTCTCGGTCCCCCTGTGTCCTGCATGCCTGTGCTCACTGAGGTCTGTGTGATATATACCTGCAGCATGAGATGAGCTCCCAGTTTTGTGCTAAAAATGAGTGGTGACCTTGTGTACATACAGGCTTGCGTCTGCCGCCAGGGCTCTGGTAAGCCCCACTGAAATGCAGGAATTGCCACCCTGTCTTTGTGTGTGCCAAAAATCCCACCACATTCAACAAAGGAAGATCAAGGGTGTTAACCCTGATGCCTCAGCTAACTTAACCCAAACTTTGCTCCCAGTACCCACTTTGCAGAAAGACGCCTCCTCCTTGTCTCTAAATGGCCACCCAGCATAAGCATCTCTCCGTAATAATTCATGAACAGGCTTCCAATGGTGTGGGTTTGGAAGCAGAGGTTGGCTCAGACACGATTATCCTTTTCACCAGCCTAAGTTGGAAGCGCAGACAATAGGCACGCAGACCAATAGCTGCACTCTGACCTTGATGTTTCAGACCACCAGGCTGTTAAACAAGAGGCAGGACCCCTGTGGTCATGGGAATCTCCAGCATGTGTTTAAAAGTGCAACACTATATTTATTGGAAAACTTTCCTCAACCAATTTTTAACATTTTTCAGGTGTACGATTGCTGGATTTTACACACTCAGTGTACAAGGATACAGACACACAAGCAGAGGTGAGGAACAGAAAGAGAGAATGCCTCCTAACAGCTTTTAAGTGACCACATACCAGCAGCTATTGTCTGTGATATTTCTGGTATTGCCCCTGCTCCTTCAGTTGCTTCTGAGTTCTCTCATGCTATAAACAGATAAATCCAAGTCTTTTTGAAGACGACAGTTTGGACCCAGGGCTCTGTTTCCTGGGAGTGACAGAATCATTTATTCCTGTGCTGCAAAGGATCCGTCTTAAGCAGCCAGCTCTGCCAGGCTCAGCTCTCTCTCTGTATAGCTTTTCTTCTACACAGCTCAAAGCGGATATGGAACAAAATCGGTTTTGAAAGGCATCTTCCAGGAAGGCTTGGGACAACCAATGTCTGACTTCTGTGTGAGCTAGCAAATCTGTGCAAAGCAGCGAGAACAGCCATTAAAATCACACAGTTGTCCAATTTGTGAAGTAATTTGTCTTTAAAATATGACATTCAACACCTCCTGTTATATATTGAGAAATTTTAGGTGCTCAGAATAAACACAATCCTAAAAAATAAAACCCATACCCAGATAATGCAGCTGGTAGTTAATTATTACAATATGTGACACTTCAAATATACTGAGGCGATGACATTTAGCTGATTTGTCTTCCCTATTTTTTGCTAAGCAGGCTGGCAGAAGAAGAAAAACGATTGATCTACTAACAAGTTTAACACAACCTTGAAATAAATTACATTCAGAAGCTAGAAGCCTGACTCAGTTTAATAGTTAAATCATTTATTCCTAGGCGTAGGGAAAAAAAATAAAAAATTAAAAAATCCTGCCCTCAAGTCATTATCAGCATGATCCTCTATTTGAAGTCTTGCAAGATGTTCAAGGAACGGCCCTGGTGATTTGGCCAAAAGGAAACAACGCACTCAGCAGCTCTATGCAGGCCCAACAAAATGGAGACTCCCAGTATGAGAATATTAAATTATTATGGCTTTTGTGACAGGGGGCACAATTGTTAGTGGCCCCCTTCCTCTGATGACCAAGTTACGTTCTTCCCTGCCGTGAGCATTCATTGTCACACCTAATATTTGCATGCTTTGATAATAATAAGATTGTCAAGATAATAGCAGGGAAGTTTCAGTGGAAACTCAATTTTCAAAAGCCAGCTGTGCACGGCCCCAGTTGCTTTTCCTAAGAAGATGCCTCCAAAAAGCAAAATTAAGCCTTGCTCATAAGAAAAACAAAACTATTCTCCTCCCAAAAGAAGAAGAAGAAAGGGAAAGGGGGCAATCAGAAGAGAGAGGGATGAAAACAACTTCCTGGAGAAACTATTTTTTACGTGAGTTATAACTTCTTTGTTCTCTGCAGCGTTTTGGTCAGTGCAGGCAAATAACATTGCAAATAGAAGAACAGGTTTTAAATCAGAGAGTAATTACCTTAGTGAGCTTTATCGATTGCACGGATCAAGCTGAAAGAGTTTGGGCCTTTTCTCTCTCATCCACCTTTTGGCTTGACATAACCATTCAACAGCTTAAATGAGCTGGGATACAATGTGATTTTTTGAAAGAATGGCAGTATTGCTGAAATCCACAAAATCTGTATTTCTTATGGTTTAAGCAAACTTGCTCCTTTGTCCACACAAAAGAATGGCTTAAAACAGGAAAAGAAAAATGTTCCCTCTCCCCTTTTGCTCTGTATCACTATTTCAGACAACATCATCCTGAGTTATCAGTGCTTCCCTGCTACCCAAGAAAAGGGGAGAGAAAAGACCAGCCTTCCACGAGGACACTGAGCAATGAAAACCACTGTCAAACAAAGACAGCCAACAACCTCTCATTAACTCTACCAGGTTGAACAGGTCTGTATAATTATTTAGTAAGATTAACTAATAAAGCACACTTCATACAGCCCCAAATGGAGGTGATTAAATCACACTCCATTTCAGGTCATTTTGGAGAAGCAGACACCTGTGTTTTGACTCATTGTAGGAAGGAGAGACAAAGTTCAATTGTAGGGCCTGCCGCAGAGATTTGTTCACTGAACCTCCCTGGGTTCTCTTTCAATTGTGCAATAGAAAGCAGACTTTACAGGGTAAGTGTCCACAGTCTGCTCCATTCTTGGCAGTTATTTCAACCTTCAAGCAATGATGACTTACTCAGGAGGCGTTGCAGATCAAAGCCTTTGATCACAAATTTTACATTTTCTGGCCATTGTAGGCTGCCAAAGGATCAGAAGCAGCTAGAGTGCATGCACAGAAATCTACTTGTCTTTCACACAGGGAGATGTCTTTTCCTGTAGAGGTATTTAGACAGCAGGAGTGAACTAAGCATAAATTACCAAAAGGTCAAATACCTTCACTGACTCACATTTGCAGTGCAGTGTAGCCTGAGCAGGAACAAGCACAGAAGATTCAGGAGAGAACAAGGGCAGAAGTGTACAGGGTGTCCCAGCTGGAGCCTCAGGCACAGGTAAGAGCTACTGGAAAGACATTCCCTAGAAGGTTCACCTCTGTGGCCAGGAAGCTGCCAAGGGAGTGGCAATCTGTAAAAGCAATCGATGACAAGAGCAGAGGCGTTAGCTATCTTGATACTCCTACGATAAAGGAGTACTGAAATGAGAATAGAAAGCCAGTGTTTTTTTTTTTTTTTTTTTCTTCTGCCAGTGTTGCCTTCTTCAGGAAGGTTTGAAGAGCAGATCACAGTGCCATAACTCATTGTTTTCCAACACTGACTGATCCTGACAATGGTAACCCAGCACCATCAGTATTCTTAATCAATGACAGATAAAATATTTTTCAGGTAGTATCCAAAAATAATTCTACTAGAGTTTAGACAGATGTATATTTCTGCAAACATTTGCTCTACTACCCAGCATCTCTGTTCCAAAATGTGCTAATCCCACACAGTCACCTGGCTGAACGCTCACCTGGTTCTGTCCTTGTTACTTCCATGAATTCGCCAGCAAGCCAACTTTGGGGTGTGATAAAGCTGTTTCTTTCCTTCATCACATGCTCATTCACCATTTTGCAGCTAAAGAAATCAGAAGCAGAGCCAAAGAATTCATATTTGCAGTAACAACTGCCCTACTGCATGAATACATTTTTCATAAAACCAAGCTGAGGTACAGCTGAAAGTGCTCAGGTTAGGGAGGTTATGGTAAAAGAATACCTCATGTATATTTATAAAGGCAAATAAAGAAACATGCATGCATGCTGCAAAAAACAAGTGTTCCAGATTAGAAAGCTTCCTTACAATAGTCAGTTAAGGTTCCACTGGCACACACCAATGATAGAAAGATCTTTGTGGCCCGAAATTATGATCTGTATCACATTTTTTCCCATTGCTTGGGATCTGTGGAGTTCCATAAATGTAAGAGACAACAGAAAAGTAGGCCTCTCTAATACATTGCATTAAAATTTGTATTTCAAACAGTGAAACTCATCAAAATTGAGCTTATATATATTACGTAAACAAGATGACTTAATATGCTGTTTTCTTTGCAGATGAGGAAACATTCAATGTATATTCATTAGCATGGTACAGGTTCTTGGGCAAAAAAAGAATAGGAAACATCTTCACTGGCGTTAGCTGGGATCCTTGGCCTCCTCCAACAAGAGTGAGGAAAAGGGACATAAATGACCAGTACGGGAGGAAAGAATCAGCTGATGTCAAAATAGAGGGAACAGCTTGAGCTCCCTGACAACTTTATTCTTCCACCTCTCTTGACGGGCCTGTGCTCCAGCTTAGAATTCCTGCTGTGACACCAAACTGTCCTTTAGGAGCTAGAAAGTTGACATCATCCTGCCTTTCAGGAAGAAATCTGTTATTAGGGAATGAAGAAGAAATCACAGGGGTAGAAAGCAAGGAACAAACACTAATTTTTAGTCAAAAACAATGACAATCTCTTATAGAGCATCTATGAGTTAGAGTTTTGCTGTGATTATTTTCCCCAGACAAGCAAGACAGCAAACATTTTGATGGGAGCTGCTCAGTCCGAGGGATGATGTTATGACTTCCCTGCAACACAAGTTTATCCTAAAGCAAGCTGATCCATTACTCTGAGAGGGGGCAGCATGGGACAGAGAAGGAAAAGGGTGGTGGGGGGAATAGTGGGAGGGGGGGGGAGAAAAAAAAAAGCTTTTCTTTACACTTGTGCTGTTCTGAATGTGGACCATCTGTGCCCCCAGCTGGAGTGCTGGAGATGGTCTGGCACTTGAACCACACCATATTTACAGATCTAAACACAAATGGCTACTGCCTGATTGTTTCATGATTCATTAGTCAGACAAGCTCTCCTCTCCCGCCAGCACAGCTGTTACAGAGTAAACCTTTGTCACTTAATAGGCCTGATTATTACTTTCCATCAAAGGTATTGATCTGTGTCATCTCTACTTAAGGGAAAAGGGGAAAAGCAAAAAGGGGACCAAAATGTGTCAGGAAAACAAGAAAGGGGGGAAAAAAATGAAAAACAATGACATTTCTGTGGTTATTAGAGGCACTGGTCAATACGTTTAATCTCTCCTGGCTGTACTGTATTCATGTATTCATTTAGCACAGTGACAAGGTTACTCATGGAGATGAGGCGTCGCACATGATGTGGCATTCCTTGCACTGCACCAGACTGCTGCAGTCACACAATATGGCCATGCATATAATTGGTCGGCAAAAGACACAATGTGAATTAACAAATAGCATTTAAAAAAATAGAAATCAATTAAGTCACACGAGCAGCAGAAGGTAAGAACACAGGTTCATCTGTAAGTGGCATGAGATGAGATAAAGAGATGGAGAGTGAGATTTTAGAGAACTGTCCCGGGGTTAAGTCCTCACCCATCGAAGTCGATGGCACCATCCCAGTCTGCACCAGTTGAAGAGCTAGCCCTTTTTATCCAGCAAATGAGTGCAGGACAGGATGCGCTCTGTTACATAATTGTGATGCAGAGTGTATTTACCACAGCTTGAGAGCTCGTGTTGCTCTAGGAGCCGCCTGACAAGCTGCTACTGCACCAATTACAGCGTTATTGCAAATTCACTCACTCCATTCATGGGATGAGATCTGCAACATCCAAATTGAGAATTTTATCACCTCTCGGACTCCCATATTGTTATCAGCAGCGTTCTTGCCTGGTGGTGCCTGGTACCCACCACCATTCCAGTGACGATGGACGTGGCGCTGTGGATCCAGCTCCCTCATTCTGTTTTCTGTGCGTTTAAGGCATTAACTCCAAATTCTGAAGCCAAATCCCAAAGCCCTCTTTCAGAATAAACAGCAGCAAAAATCAGAGAGGAGCACAGGAGAGAAAAGGCACCACAGCAGAGACCACTTTGGCATGAGCCCATAGCAGCATAATAGTGTCACTACTCAGGCTCCCGAAATCAAAGAGAAATATAAGCCTCACGTGCACGTTCATGGCCAAAAAGGACATTTAGAACTAGTGTGAGTGCTTTAAGTGCCACGTTCCGTTCTCATGCCTGATCTGGGGGCAGTTTGGTGAGCGAGCCCAAGAGGACTGCCATCAGCTATCCCAGAAGATGTTCTTTCTAGGTGAAGTCCACTCCCCTCGTTCAGATTCTCAGTAGCTTTTCTACAGGGTAAAGAACAACCTTTGAGGACTTTGAGACTCCCATGTTTTCTCCCAGCCCACTAAGATCTCATTTCTACCCACTCACTCCCACATCCCACTGCATAATGCATTTTTGCTGGATGGAAACAAAAAGAAATCGGAAGACGGCGGCACGTGACACCAAGAAAGAGTTGTGGCACACACAATCCATTGGAAAGTGTTGCTTGGCAATACTGTGTGTGCTCAGCTCCCCGCCAAGGGACCGGCGTTGTCCCTGTGCCAGGAAATCAGCCATTCAGCTAACAGTCAGCGCAGTAAAGAAGCGGCCACAGAAGACGGAGAAGCAGAAGGGAGCCGTCAAACTCAAAGACATGCGCTTGCTCTCTTCTCATGCACTACAACAAATAGCAAGGGGGTGTGGGTGAGGAGTGAGGAACCAGAGAGATGCTCTCACTTTTAGCTTTGCCCACATCTCAAGGAAGAAAACTGCTTAGTCAGTGGTAAAAGAGGAACCAAAAATGACATAGCACAATGATGTCTTCGCATTTAGGTTATGAGAAGCAACCTTCTCATTTGTGAGTTGTTTTGGAATGGAAAAGTGTGACATTTTGTCACTGAATCATTTAGAAGTAGACTGAGTAAAGCAGTCAGGCACAGGCAGCTCAGAATAATCCCGCAGTAGGCAGGTCATTGCTATTGTCGGTATTCTGTTTTCTTCCCTTGGAGATAATGCTCGATTCTGGTGACAGGACTACAGCAAGCAGCCAGCAAGGAAAAGAGAAGAGGGGAAAAAAAGAAAAGAAAAACAAACTTCAGTAGCTACAAAATAAACCTTAACTTCCTAAAAACTTCCTTCTCTTCTCTGGTGAATTAATGAGAGTAGTTTTATTATTGGAACTACCCTCAGAACTACCAGAAATGCCACTAATCTGTTGTGTTACCCTTTCAAAGAATGTGCTGCTGAGACTTGCCAGGATTACTCCTTTTCCTATTCTCAATAGTGCAAATCAGGAGTAATAGCAGTTACATCAGACATCACATGGGTGGATAGCAATAGGACAAGGGGGGATGGTTTTACACTAAGACAGGGGAGGTTTAGGTCAGATATTAGGAGGAAGTTTTTCCACACAGAGGGTGGTGACACACTGGAACAGGTTGCCCAAGGAGGTTGTGGATGCCCCATCCCTGGAGGCATTCAAGGCCAGGCTGGATGTGGCTCTGGGCAGCCTGGTCTGGTGGTTGGAGACCCTGCACATAGCAGGGGGGTTGAAACAAGATGATCATTGTGGTCCTTTTCAACCCAGGCCATTCTGTGATTCTATGATCACACCTGCTGCCTATTTAGTCCAGTAAGATCCTGAATAGATAGCATCAACAGCTCCAATAGTAACCTCTCTTCAACTTCACAGTGAAATTCAGACAGAAAGCCTTCTCCTTTAGGACATAACAGAATTGTCCCAAACACCCAAAGTTGTGTAACCTGCGTGAGTCAATGGGCACTTAAGACCTGTGTGAATTTCCTACCTGTTTCCAGCACCATGTTTCTCCTTTCTCTTGGTGTTTACAATAAAATCATTTGACAGATGCTGATGACAAGATCTACCTACATGCATGAAGTGTGGTTTCAAGTTTTCTGAAAAATCTCAGTTGCATTATTTTTCTGTCATTCCTCTGCTGGTGAGCTCAGAACAAAGCTGAATTAATTCACACCTATATAGAACATAGGCTTAACAAATCAGAGCCAATAGTGCCAACTGATTGAGCTTGGCTGAGTCCCAGGGATCTACCTGGCCTGAGTACTGCCTCATGGGAAGAACTTTCCTTCAGAAATAGAACAATCCTTGCAGTGTCACTGAACACCTGTGAGCTATTCTCAACATACCTCAGGCCACAGATGCCCTCAAGCTGCACCTGAATGAGATGAATTGCTCCAAAACCCCTTATGACCACTGATGGGCGGGGAAAGAAGAAACAAGGCATTCTCATTTCATCCCCCCACCTTGCATGGGGCAGAGGGAAGGCAAAAGTACAGCAACACCCATCTAGCCCATCCCCAGGCTTTCCATCTATATATTCTGCAGCTGGTGTAAATTGCATCAGAACTGTGTCAGGTTCCTTCTGCAAGCCCAGTGAAGTACTGCGCCTTGCAGCTGAACTGTGTCCTCAGCTGAAGACATCTTCTCTGGAAAGGGAGGGGGAAAGGAAAAAAGAAAAAAAAAAAAAAGGAAAGCTTCAGGTCAAACGATTGATTACAGTTTTGAATTACAGGGGGCTATTGATTTTTCATTAAACACCATGTACTGCTGTAAAGCGGAAAAAAAGTAATTCATTGATCAGAGCTGTGGGCCATGTTCACTTATTGGCTTCCTGCCACATCCCATTATTCCCAGTTCTAAATGTATATTGAAGTCAGTTCATCCTAATCATTGCCTCCTGTCACCAGAAATGTCGCTCGGTAACTATTAGTTTAATCACCCCTTTCTTACAATGGTAATGAGTGATAATATCCAGCATTATGGCAGATTCATGAATATTATTCATTGTGTTACAGCATTGCATTTCACAATCCTACAGTTAAGGGTCTGTCAGCACTTCCATTACAAAGCCCCCAGGCCTGGGACTTTATCAATCACTCCTAAAAATTTGCTCCTGGCAGAAATAAGGAGCTGAGGGCGTCTCAGTTTTGGAGAGAATGTTGTTGGAACTGCTCTCTACAAAATCTTTCTGGCCACGGTTTAGCTGCATTAAATGAGTGCTGGAAAGGGGAGAAAAAAAAAGAGGGAGAAGCAAGATGAGCTTTGCCAGCTCAAGCTGCTTTTTTCAATTGATTAAAATGCCATCGTTTCACTAACAGAATGATCTTGCTGTTACATTGGACAGAGACTCAGGAGATAGGCATTTTCTTCCCAGAGCTGACACATGGGAACAATACTACCGTAGTATTGTGCTGATCGTGACGCTTTAAATCCCACAACGTCTCCTTTGAAACCTTTTGACTTTTGCAGTATGTTTTCCTGTGTGCTGGCTGCTAGCTTCTGTGTTTGATATTCTGCATTTTGAGAAAGCTACTTTCTACGGAGCCAAATGTTGAAATGCTCAGATTTTGTGTTGTATCTGCTTGGATACAGTCTTGTTCTGGGGAACATGGAGGTGAACTTTTGGTAATGAGCTTGTGTTTGATTCTAGCATCCAGCCTGGAGGTCTAGAGGAAGCTGGTCACATTTTGCATTCACACCTACATCTACTGGAAAAGCTTTTGATTTCCAGGGGCTAGCCATAAAGATGTTGCTGGAACTGTACGCCCTAAAGCTGGGAGAAGATCCAAATAATTATTTGGAAACTTTGAGGTGATTGAAGTTTACTGAGTTGACAACTTGTTTTTACCCACTCTCAAGCAAGGAAAGAGAAGGCAGATAATGGAGGATCCAAAACCATGCCGTGTTAATACAAGAGACTACAAGCTTACTTGGGGACTTTTCGCAACTGCCAATTTCATCTGACATGTATGCAGTTTAACGTGGCATTGGCTATTCGAAATCACTCATCTGAAAAGCAAGAATGAACTTACCATATTCTACAGGGAGTCACACACAGGTACAGAACTAATCACATACACAGAGTAATAAATATAATATTTACTCCAGCATATAAAGCACTCAGAAAAGAACTGATCGCTACAGGAGAGAACATGGAAACAAAGCAGATGAGCACCAAACTTAAGCTTAGCCCTGATGCTAGTTAGCTGGAATTAATGTGAGATAGATACTCTTTAGCATCCACAAACTGATGGTGGTATTGATAGGGATTATTATCTGCCACAGCGTGGGTATGTCCTAAACCACTCTTCCATCACCATTTCACTACCAGTATTCACCATCTGTGTGAAAAGAATTCACTCCAGTTAGCATTCGGTGTTAAATCTACTGCAGGTAAGGGATGCGCAAAGACAAAGGGAATAGGGATGGGCAGGGCAGAGTGCCAAGGACTGGGGAGAGCCAACTTGCCCACTGAAGGAGGTGGGACCACTCTCAAAGAAAACATTTCTGCAGAACACCTGAGGGAGTTCTCCTTTTCAGCCGGGGTCATTGGACCCTCCAAGCATACTGGAAAGGGAGTCCAAGCTACAGGCAGAAAGCGGCACTTCATTTATCCACCCATGCTTTCTTGCAAGTGTCTTTTGCAATGTGTTCCAATACATTGCCTCTCCCTGAAGCCAACCTCCTGCTGGAACTCTTCACAGTTTGCTGCAAAGGAGAAGATGAAGCCTGCTAATTCCTGCTTTTGAGTCCAGAGCCTGTACTTGAGAGGTCAAGTGGGGCTGCAAGTGACCATCTGGACAGAAAAGGAACAGCAAATTCCAGCCACAAACTTGCTTTTGTGTGCTGGTTCTCTGTGGCTGCAGTGATAGAAAGGGGGATCCTATGCTCAATGAAGCAAAGGTGGTGGTAGATTCAGGCCTCTGGAAATGAATTCTATTGAGGCAAAGGGCTAATGGTGGGTTACGGTGTGTGGGAAAGAGTTAGTGGAAGGCTGCAGGGCTGGCAGCAATCAAGCTGAAGGCATCAGGTGAAGCCCAGGGGGACGCTCAGCACTTAGAGGATGCTGTCAGAATAAATAAAGCTTTTCCTTACCAGACACAGGCACAAAAGAGCAGCTTATCCATGTCAGGTAGTTATATGGCTCCTATTACCCAGTAAGCACCTTGCAGTCTTCACTGTGTTTATCCTCACAGAAACCACAATCGTAGCAGAAGGCAAAGTCACTGGAGAACGACTCCAGCATTTGCCTGGTTGCATTTTGAGTACGGCAGTGAAAACTGCACTGGTGGAGCCAAAGAGAGCAAGACTTAGGTTGTTAGACACTCTATCCTTTATATCCCACAGGAAATTACCAAGAAGTCATTGAGCAACCACCTCTGAGGATGTTACCTAAGTGACTAATCCAAACACACAGAACGAGTCTGCTGCAGAGCAGGGTACTTACTTGCCACGTCCAGGAGATACTCATTTCACTTCTACTGGGAGAAGTGCATTTTCTGTAGGCAAGAGCACTTGCTTGAGCACAATGTTATTCTCTATCCTTCAGGGGCAGAGATGTTCTCCTGGCATCCCACATTTGCATGGCATTCACTTAACCTTACAGAAAGTTAGGGAGAGATCAAAGCTGTTGTTTTGGCTGCCTGCACATTTCTTTTCTCCCAGAAAACGCTGTGTCTGCAACAGCCAGGTCATTTAGAATGAATTGGTTGATGCTATTAAATTTACACCCTAGGAATGAAGCCCTTACTGGCAAGACCTGTTTTGTCTCTAATGTCTATACCTTGTGCCAAATAAACAGTGCTCATTTCACATCATTTGCAAAGGACAGAAATCCTCTGCAGAGTTGCAGCAAAAAACCCTTCTCCCATGCCAGTATGTACTACACATTTCTTGGGGTAATAAAGCCTTCATTTCATGCTTCAACACACCTGATCTAAAGCTGGGATTCAGCAGCGTATTCAATGAGAGCTCAGATTCAGCTACAGCTCCCACCTAACTTCACTATGAATGCATCCACGTTTTATTTGCATTTTCAACTTTCAGAAACACCTCCCACGGGAGAGAGGAAACAAAAGTCATTCAGACTTTGTATCGCCACTTCTCCAGTAACTGTTATGTATCTTGACCCACTGTACTCAAATTCAAAAGAGCACTGCTACTCTCAGACGGCAAAGCTCCTGTAAGCAGTATGAGAACAAGTGGCAGTTGGCAGAGAGAGAACTCCAACATCAACAGCAATTTACACCAAATCTTCAGAGCTGACCTCTTCTGCTTCATGCTAGCTATTTCTTGCACAGTGCCTCATAATCAGTCCACGTGATCAGTCTATCAGAGTCCGGGAGGATGCAGAGCACCATGAAATATGTGTGTGCTTGTCAGAAGCATAGCCTAAACACTTACAGTGCTGTAAATAAGAAGTCAACAGCTGCTGTACTTTACAGTTCAAGGTAAGAAAGAATAGCTGATGTAAATTTACCAGCGTGCTATCGACATAAAACAACAGGGCACAACATATTACTGTAGGCCCCAAACACTATACATCTGTCTTGATACCAGTGTAAGTTTGACACCCATCAGTTCCAACGATAAAATACAGCTTGCAAAGGGAATTGTTTCAGCCCTGCATCAGAGACTGCATATGTACAACAGGGCAGGAAGAGAATACTCTCCATTCAGGCAGCACAAGGGGATTCAAGCAGCAAAGCACAATGCAATCACGCTGATATGCTCCACAGGAACATGCCTGTCGAGTCAAGTCCCAGTCTAGTTGAGTGCTGATGCTGGCATATAACTTCAAGCACTGATTTGAAGAGAGCTGCTTGCAATCTTTAAGTTATGCACATAATTACACTGTATGTATATAGTGAGGCATGCTAAAACAAGACTAACAGACACTATCTCACCACTCCATTTGAAGCAGACTAAATGATACTGCTTGTCTGAGCCAGCTTTGGGCCCAGTCTTTGCTGTATCTATTTACCACCTCTACTGAATCACAAACATCAGCTCCCCAGTCCTGATGGAAAGGCTGCTTACTTGTTGCTGAATATCACAGAATGGCTTGAGTTGAAAAAGACCTCAAGGATCATCAAGTTCCAACTTCGCTACCACAGGCAGGATTCCTAATCACTAGATCAAGTTCTAGATGAGATTGCCCAGGGCCCCATCCACCCTGGCCCTACTGAGTACCAGTAGGTATGAGTAGATTGAGTTATTTTAAAGCCAGCAAACATCCATAAAGAGGGTCTAATAGTGAAAACTCATATGAAAACCTGTCTGTAGAAGGTAGCAATAAGCCATAGTCAATATCCTTTCTCCAGGTTCAAGCTTTTCCTGCCCTTGGCATTCCTTGGAGAGGAAGACAAAAGTAATTCAGTTCCTAACATGAATCCTAACTTTCTTTCAAGACTTCAGCCTGACATAAACCTCTTCTTATGAAAGCTACTTCTGGAAAACCCCAAAAGTTCCCACTTCCACCCTGCTGTGATAAAATCCTTCTGCTCAGGTGTAAATCAAGATACCTATATGAGTCACTCAAGGCCTTTAGTTGTACTTAGACACTGAGGATGTTCCTGAGAAACAAGGGCAGAGAGACACACACATACACAACCTCCTTCCAACACACACCTAGGTAGAGCACTTGCCTGTATGTGGGAGCTAGGAAGAACTTCCAGCTGCCTGCATTCAGCTGAACCCAAAAAGTCTGCGATGTGCTCATCAGGTTAATGCCTCAGGGCTGAGCATGATGTGAAACTCATCTGATATCAAGAATTAAGGGCACATGTTGGCAGAGCATATTGTTACAGGCCAACCCTCAAGCACGTAAGCCACTGCGCAAAAGCCTGACGCACATCTAAGCAGCTGGCTCCCAAATGTAGGAAATCATGATGGGATTATGGTCTTCTCCATATTCACTCTGCAATAACACCATCTATTTTAGATACCACTAGGGAGGAAATTGGTTTCTGCAGATAAACCCAGTTGCCTTACTCAGACTCAAGTTTATAGAAACAAAGCACCACTCAATGAATGGAGTAGAAGCAGAGCACAATCAGCGTTTGTGGTTGTTAGTGTTATTGTCAACCATTATGAAACACAAGAAAATAACAAGTAAGGGCTTAGTCAGTTTAGATAATTCTGCAGGAAATACTACCAATAGAAACTAATACATATGCAAGCAATAGCAAGCTGCCTGGGAAACAGCATTTTGCCTTCAGTGTGAAATAAAATGTAATACTTAAATTGCCTTTGGCCTAACATAAGTGTATTATTTTACATACATACACTCCTGAAAGCCTGTTCCTGAATATCGACTCAGGTTTTATCCTCTGTTCTTCAAACTTGTAGCACAGGAGATTGATGTCACGCTAGGGGTCTGAATTCAGAGCCACTCTTTTTGTCTGTCTGGAAACAGTCTGGATTTTTCCCTAAGTAACTGTGAGCAGTTTGTCCACGTAGAAGCACCTCCCAGTCCCAAGAATGCCAGCAGTCCCTTTATGATTTCTGAGTAACATGCAGAATTTCTGTATTTAACCATCCCGCGTAGTGTTGCTCTGTGTGTATTGGACCAGACCTGGTCACTCATCCACTGCAGGTGTAAACTCGACTCGTCTGTCCTTCCACAGCCCTCTCCTCCTCTTGTAGGAGGGAGGTACTGCTCCCCATTGTGTGACCATGCTGCATATGCTACAGAAATGTCCCAGAGAAAGGGAGAGGGCGAGGACCCACAATAGCAATGCGATGCCAAGAACACAATGTCCCCAGACGAGGGTGGTGGGCAGTACAAGTGGCTATCAGAAAGTCAGAGCAAAATTCAAGAGGCTGAGCACTTCCAATTATGATTGAAATCTGCCATTTAGTTCATCATGTTTATTTAGGCATTAAAAGCAATTTTCCAAGCACATGTCTGTCACATTTAGACACAATGGGCTAGCTTGTAATTAGGAAGTATATGACCTCACTGGCTTTAATTGGGAGAAGCCCACATCCAATCCATTTACCAGATGATAGGAGGCAACTGGCATTGGAAGGGAAGTTTGGCGTCAGCTGTAGGACACGTACAATACCTGCTATAATTGCTCCCAATTCATCATCACCCCTTCTACCATCAGGACTTCGTCAGTGGGTTGTTCATGAATTTGTTTGTGTACCAGTGCAAGAGAACAAGAGACAAATACTGCATCATAGAGAAGGATGTTTATCAGAGGCCAGGAGAGAAAAATAAATAAATACCAGAAATGGTAAATGCTGCTTTGGCAAGGGAGCAGGGCAGGCATGGGGCCAAAGCCAGGTCCAGCCTAAAGGCTATAACTCTGCTAACTTTACATCTGCCTGTGCTAGGTCAGAATGCAATCCATACTAGACACTGGGGCACACTGTAGCTTAAGTATACAAGAAAGAAGATATTTAGGGCTGCAGCATCCTAGCAGGAGGCTGTTATAAGGAGAAGTCAATTTATGGTAGAAACATACAATCAAAAAAAAAAAAAACCTCCAAATTCAGCTATCTGTATCTTATTGCATAGGAAGTACAATTCTGTCCTGGTTAAGAGCTGACAGACATTATCTCTCTGCCTCCATTGTATTTCCAGTGATTTCCATAATGCTATACAGATGCTCCTTATTACCGGAAGGCCTCCATAGCTATGACCCGCCCCACACACCAATCCTTAGAGATAGATAAAGCTGTTGGCAGTAGTTTCAAATGCAAACCATCATCTTCCAAAGGGAACTGTGCTCAGGCTCAAAGGAGTCCTGACAAAGGATTTTTTTCTAAATCGGGAGGAGAGAGGGGAAAAGCTGTTGCATATAAAGACTCTTGTACCGCTCCGAGAAGTTCATCTACTTAATACCACTGCAAATGGGATCGTGTCCCCAGTGTGAGCAAGTCCTACATGAGGCATCCAGGCAGTGCTGCAGCAGACAGGCATGCTTCTGCAGTCTCCTTCCCACGGGGAAGAGAGTTGACTTTTAAAAAATCAAAGAAAACCACGTTATAGAAAAACACCTGCTTCCTGAAAGCAATCCTTTCCTATCAAACTCTTCCTTTTGGATATTTTTTCCCATTATCACAGTGCAGATTTTTTATTTTACTTTTTTGTCATTGCTATTGCAGTTTAAAAAAAATCATCAGAACATGCAGATCGGCTACGTCAAGATGAGGATGAGTTCAAGAGGCAGGAGAAAAGAATATGTAAAAGAAATCCCTGAGAGAAGAGAAGCTCACATGCTTTTCACCACCAAGAATCTCCACTCATGAAACATCCTCCAAGATGAATGTTACGGTGACCTCCCCGCTCCATTTGTGCTCTGGACAATACAAGGATTTCCTCATCTCTATGAACAGTTCAGTCAATGCATTTATTTCTCTTGGATATACTGCTTCACCTTGAGTCACAAAGCAGCTCTCCTGCCTGCACCATATGCAGCCCTCCTTTCATACCATATAGTACCACTAGGAGATAACAAGGAAAGTTGAAAATTAGAGATTTCCATGCCTCAGAAAAGGGTGTCAGCCTCTGCCCAGCACCACTGTACTGCAGGACAACCTGGTCCTGGGGACATGGCAACCTCATACGCCGGTCATCCTTGCTGCAGATACACCCTGGATATCGAGGGTGTAAAGGCCAGCCAAAAACAGGGTGGCTGGAAGCAGGGTGCATCTGTGTACAAGCTTCCTCTCTCTATAATGTCTTCATCTCAGATACCCTATCTTGGCCAAATATTCTTTTGGGGTAAATTGTCATAGTTCCACTGATCAGACATGCACTGGATTTACTACACAGAAGGAAATCTCTGCAATGGCAGTCAGGTGTCTTTAGGCCAGTTCAGTGTGAAGCGTTTAATGCACTTCCCCTGGTATTTCAGTTGGTTGCTCTGCACACTTTTGGTAACCCTTCAGCAGAACAGCAAGACCGAGCTTTTAGCAGAGGCTTTATAATGAAGGGTAGAATATTGACAAAGATACTTCTGTGTCTGCTCAGGTAGGCATAAAAAGTGCTGACATATGAACAGTTAGCACTGCTTCCTTAAAAATGTATCTGCTGCTGCATTGGAAGCTGCTGGTGGTGGAGTGTAGCACAGTGACAGAAGAGATTCACAGGAAGCTGGGATGAAAATGCTTTGTCATTAGCTGGAGTACAGTGTGCCAATGGGTTAGCTGATAGAGAGAAATCTCTAGCTTCTAATGGAAGCGTTCTGTACAAGAAATGACCGTGCTCTGAGAAGACTTCCACCTGTTTCTTGGTCTTCTGTGGCTGAAAGATTTTACTGGGGTAAAAGAGAGAACGTGAGCAAAATGAGACAATTTTCCAGGCATGAGGAAATGCACCATACAGAAAAAGATCCAGGTCAAAAACAGGTCTGCCACATAAGTAGCCTGGCCTATGCTCTTATCACTGTTCATTGGCTCCAACACCAAAACAATGCCTCCCTGCGAGGCAATCAAAGCCCATTCTGATGCAGCAATGCCTCTTGCTTCCTTCTCTTTGCATTTCCCTCCTTCATCTGTCTTTTAAAATAACCTACTTCTCCACACCATTTCCATTTCATTTCTGTCTGCTTCAGCTTTTCCCTGGTACTGCAGCTCCCTGTGTCCATCCCATCATGTCCCAACCGTACTTGGGGTCCTCCTGGGGGATCTTCCAACAAGCTGAACAATGCATCATGCTGATCTGTGCTCAGGGCATAGCTGGAGGACAGCCCCCCGCCTCCAACCACAGCTTTAGGGAGGCAGAGCTGGGCCAGTGGGGGTGAGATGGTGGCGGTCAGGCCATGCTGTGCACAAGCGTGTGCCCACAGCCTGGGGGCTCAGCAGTGCCAGGAAGGTGTGTTTGTGGCAGGAGACATGGCGCTCGGCATTGCACACGGCGAAAAGTGGAAGAGTACATCATTTCTTTAAGCTCATCTTGCATTCAGCCAGCTGCATATAAATTTCCCTCTATCTCATCAAGCTCTCACTGTTTGGCCTCCTCTGACTGATATTGGCTCATCATACTTAATCTAGGGTGAAATTTCCTCGTCTGAGCTAAATTACTCGCAGCCATCAAGGGAAACGATATTTATTTTTCGTGGGGCTAATGACCTGTCCCCCGGACCCACCCACTGATGGTTATTTACTAGGGCCCAGATGCTTGGGCTCAAAATGAGTGCTAATGTCAGCGGGGGCCATTTCTCATTCAGGTCTCTGATTGAATTGGAGCGATCCCATTGACATTGACTCTGTGACTTTTAAGGCCATTACCCTCAGCAAGAGATGAACCTCTCATCATTGCTCCAACGCTGACAGCTGATTAGCGACAAATTACAAGGAGGAAGAACCTAAGACTTTGTTGGGTGAGGGTGGGGGGGGAAGGGGAGGAGAGATTGGGAGGAGGCAAGGGAAAAGCATGGAGTCAGGGAAGGTAGAATGAGTAGCGGAGGAGCAGGAAGGGTGGGAGGGGAGAGCTCCGCTGAGACTCTGCTGCAGCGAGTTGGTACTGGCACTGCTCCACAAGCTTTTGCTGGATGCTCCAGGAAAGCAAAAAAGCTGTTGCTGTGGACTGAGAGCTTCAAGGGTCACATACAGCTCTGCAGCTGGTTCTCACTGTGACTTCTCTGCCTCCATTTCCTTACCTGGAGGCTGGGCAGACAGCACTGACAACAATTCGGACGGCACCTCCCTGTGGCTCACAGCCACTGGCTGATGCATAAACCTTCATTCACCTGAGGCTAAAGCAGCCTGACCACTCTGCTGCACGTTACTCTTGCATTTTCAGGGTTTCCAGTTAGTGGGCAGTAAACAACCCATATGCATAGCGAAACACACTGTCGCTGTGGCATATTTGGTCGAGCACAACAGGACCAAGGTTTCTCCTTTCACTGCTATTGCAGCACCTAAGGATAAAGTTTTGAACAACTCTGGGCTGCACTCACCATTTTGTTCCTAGGCAAGTACAGCCACTTGTGCTCTGAATGAAGGCAGCCAGCCAGTAGCATGCACCAGATTTCTGTATCCATTCCTGCAAGAGAGAGAAGAGTGGGTGTTATTTTAAAGCTACTGGAGGAAAAATCCATGCCTTAAAAACGCTGCCTACTGTGGATATGGGTCTTCTTATCTGGATGATTTGTGAGGCAGACTGTGCTAAGTAAAAGGGAATATTTTTAGTGACACAATTAATATAAATGGAGGCATGCTGAAAGGCATTACAAGGAGGCTTGTTGCAGCCCTGCATAAGCAGGCTCGGAGATGCGTTACAGCTCACAAAACACCAGGCACATTGAAAAGAACGAGTGGCGTGAAATACAAACGGAGAAAATGCTGGCAAGGCTGATCTGCCACGGCCACAACTGCGCTCTCGGAATTGCAAACTGGCTTTGGACACTTGGGCAAACAAATGCAGTGTGCCTAAGTACAGTCACGGCTTGCTGTGTGAGCAGCTGAGCTGTGATTCTGTTACCTGAGATCTGAAAATCCAAGTGGAGTTTCAACAGCAGCCATGGGTGTCTGAGTCTCACACCCCACATCATTACCGAAGATGTTCAGAGGTATGGATGTGCATCTTCCTTCCAGCCTAGGTCTGTGTCTTGTGGGAAGTTCCCATGCTATGGCTCAGGTTTTAAAAGGTCCTGGAAGCAAAATTATTACCTGAGAACCAACACCTAAGTAGTCACTGAGGTTTTTTTACCCTCGTATTGGGAATGTATACATAGAGGGTTGTCCCTTCCTCTAACCCAATTTCCATCTACCTATGGTGGCCCATCAGTGTGCAGAGGACAAATGTAACCCCTTCACCACCAGTCAAAATTGTTATGAGAGGAAGTATCGCTAAAGCCACCATTTCCCAATATTGCACTCTTCCCATCTCCCAAGGCAGGGCAACGTGTGCTTGGGACAATCTGCACAGAAGTCAAAACTTTAAATCAACCTTTTTTCAAGAGTAGGAGAGAAACAGCATCTTTTCCCCTGGGAATTAAATTACCCAAGAGTGCAGTCTTGTTGGGGCTTTGTTCTCTTTCAGAACGGAAACGAAATCTAAGTCACTGAAGAAGACCCGGTTGTTACTTGACCAAACAACACCATCCTTTCATAGGTAGACCAAACTATTTATTCACTAACTGTAGCATCATAGCACGTCATAATCAAGCTACGCCTCAGAGCATACAATCACTGTAAAAGTTCTTGCATTGTACCATAAAAGGGAAATAAAGAAATAAAAAGGAAAAAAATAAGAGAGAGAGATTTCTTACAACACAGTCCACAAAACACAAACAAGGCTTGCTGGTCTTTGGATGTTGGAGCTGATGGGCAGAAGCGGCTCTGATTTCCGGCTGCTGAGCAGCAGTGGGGAAGAAAAGTCCATAAGCGCCCACGTGAGCCGCACAGTTGCTGGGGTGGGCCTGCGTGGCTGCGCATCCAAACAGGCTAATGTTCCCTTTACCAGCCTGATTGGTCAATTTGGATGACATATTTTGGGCATCTCTGCTCACTCAGTGACTGCAACTTGTACACCGTCCACAGATCCCCATCTGCATCTACAGATGGTCCACTTTTTTTTTTTCCCTCCCTTTCTTCATTGTGCGTAACAGCTCTTCGAGGTTGCAGAAAAGAGGCAGAGATGCGGTTTTACTGTGCCCTGCTGCAGCAGCCAGGTAGACATTGAATTCAGCTGAAGTAAAGAAAGCCCCAGTTCCAAATCTGCAATACTGTTTATTCTGTGCTGGAAAAAAAAAAAAATCTCCAGTTCCAACTCACACACGAAACGCAACAGCAGCTGAAGTCTGACATATGTTTGTTGTGGAGCAAAAAGAACAAAGAATCCTTCTGAATTTTTAATTAAATAACCTTCATTTTTATGTTAAAGTTTAATATACTTCATTCCACACTTTGTAAAACGTTCTCTTTTTCTGTGCCTTATGAGGAATGATACGATCTATGCAAATCTGGGGATTCTTTACAGATCCCAAATGATCTGAGTAAATGCCACGGGGAAATCTAGCTCCAGTTCCATTTATGCTGCAAAATTTCTACCTGTCTTTTCACATTTCCCCAATCTTAACCATTTATTTTCTTCTTCACTATCAATTTTGAGATGTAGAAGATACAGAAAAACAATTCACCAGTTCTGATCTCCTTCAGCTGTAGTGAAACTCTATCAAAAACATCGGAGACAAATCAAAGAGAGGAGATTAAAGATGGCTTTTCTCCATATGCATATACTCACATATGCACAGCTTCTTCTGAACCAAGGAGTTAATTTACCGCTATGGTAGTATTTAACGTTGAGCAGTTGTGCTGCCAGCCAAACTGTCCTCAAGACTGGAGGGTTTTGCCCAGGAATGTCTTACTGCTGGATGATGATGTCATTCGTAGAATCATGGAATTATTTAGGTTGGAAAAGACCTTCAAGATCACCAAGTCCAATCATCAGCCTGACCAGTGTTTTCAACTATCTTACATCACACTACTACAAATGTATCTTTCCCTTCACCATTTCTCAGTGTACAGTCCCAGAAGAATCCTGCACTTGGAGAGGGCCACCTTGAGTACCCACAGTGAGATTGCATTTACATTGATCCAATCCTGAAAAACATCTCGCGATATTTTGCCAGCTGGGCCCAAAACTATTACTGCATTTTCAAAATGCAAACCATTTTGTTTTTAATCACACATTTCTATTTTGAGTTGGGTGCACTGTAATCCATGGAGTTCTGTAATTTTCCACTTCATTTATTCTGGATTTAATGAGCTGGTAATAATGTATATTTCTAGCAGACTGCCTGAAATGCAGAGCAGAAAGTCACAAAACTGAAGAACTTGGGGAGGAAAAATTCCTGCCTGAACTTTTGTGGAAATAAAATAAACCAACACAAAGACACTCAAGATTCAAGAGAGATCTGCTGGGCAGCAGAGAGTGAAAGCTGTGGATAAATGATGATTTAATTTCTTCTAAGTACTATTTGCCGTTGAAATCATCATATTGTACCTCAATGCAGTATCAGCTGCAACCACAATTTTCAACAGTAGAGGGGAAACCTTCTCTTCTTCAAAGCCTTCAGCCAAACTCCCATTGAAATCAACCTGGAAAAACTCGGATGATGATTGTCAAAGCCAGCTCCCACCTTTACTTGGGAAGCAAGGCAAAAAGGTCGATTTGATTGGCAAGGGTTCTGTGCAGCCAGCAGCTCTCAGTGAGATCTAAAAATTAGGCCTCTTTATTAGATTTCAAAGTACACGGCACTACTTCATACCTTCACGTCTATGAGTTTCCTGAGTTAAGTGCGCATTTATGTCCGGTGTGTGCTCTTCTGCTCCCTCCAGGCGCACGCAATTGACGCTATCATGTCATTACACCACTGAAAGCTTTTTTGGTTTTCATCTTGTTCAACTTCAAAACTTGATTGGAAAAGTTGCATCTTATTGTGTAGCACTGTTTAAAATTGACTCGCTCCCAGTTCTTTGTCAGTCCCACTGAGTGCTGGAAAAGAGGGAGCATTTGCAACAGCTGTGTTAGAGAGCCATGCTCACTGCTAGCAAGCACAACCCAAAATTGTGCACTTCGGCATGGCTGCTACAGAGAGGATCCAGCCCATTTGGTTCTGTGTCATCTGGGTTTCAAGAGAAAACTTGGCAGGAAACCTTGTCTGTGTCTTTAACAGGGAAACTGCTCTTAAAGATGATGTACAAAATATTCGTGTAAATGCTACATTCACAGTCCTGCTCTGCAAACAGCAAACACAAGCTGATTAGCCAAAGACCTTTTTCCCTGTAATTAGATTCATTCCTCGGTTTATTAAAAAAAACATACAATTGCCCACCAAAACAAACAACCACACACACTTAAGGAAAATCATCATGTGGTGTATTTCCAATGCTCAGCACTGAGCTGTATGAATAATGCGGCTGTGCTAATTGGTACCCATTAGGACACGGAATCAGAATCCCACTGCCCCAAACAGGCCGCCTCTTCCTGATAATTATAATGCTAGGATGCAACCCCCCAACAATTCTGGGACTAATCACAGAGAACACTGCATATAGTGTAACGTCGTATGACTCAAAAAGGTAATGAAATTCCAGGAAACATCAGATGCAGGAGGTACATGAAGATAATTTTGTTTTTATAACCAATTTCAGGCAGATAAATACTAGAATCCTTTCCAATTTTCCCCCCATGAAACTAAAGTGTCACTGAGATTTACAGCCCCCTCAAGTTCTCTTTTCAGAGGAACATTCATTTACATAAACAGATAATCCCAGATAAAAATTTCCATTAGACAAAGGTGAAATGGATCAATTTTCTCTGCCAAGACAAATCTTAAATCTTGAACAGATAGGGTCATTATTACACCAGGCCCATTTCAGAAATAATGTATTAAAAAAAAATCATCCGATAGCAGCCATTTCCAGCTTTCCAATTATCTTTAAGAAAAGCTTATTCTGTGGACAATAAAGCACATTACTGCACAATATGATACAGTCCATAAAGATCACAATGTTTTATGAAAGGTTAAAGAAAGCTCAGCACATTTAGGGGAATGTCATAACCCACAAAGTCTTTCAAGACTTAACTGGATCCACGCGCAGGCTGTGCAGTGCTGTGCTGCGGTTTGCTGCGCCGGGGCAGGAGTGGCTCCTGCTGCAGGGACACACAACTTCACCAGACCCCCAGCGATGGGGTTTGTGAGGGGTGACAGCAGCAAGGAGGAAGTGCCAGAAATCACTGCCTAATAGATGCGGCCATCAAAGCAAAAACAAGCAGCGACGTACCCGACTTGTGTTTTCGTCTGAAAGAAATCAGATTTATTTGCCATTTAACTACCTGTTCCTTGCAAACATCACGTGCGGAGTGGAGGCAGCGGTTACACGGGGCTGAGGGAAGCCTGGCTGGCAGCAAGAAATGGGATCGTCTCACGAGAGAGAGCTTGCAGAATTCTTTGTGCCAGGCTGAACTGAACCCAGCCCCACGGAGTGTGCTCACAATTGAGGTGATGAGGCTGCACAGATCCCTCTGAGAGCTTCAGAGGCCACAGTGCTTGAGGGCTGTGGGTTTTCTGTCACTAATGGTCGAGTACAAGAGACAGGAAAAGAGAGGAGAGGGTGTGCATACTAAAAGTGCACGTACATTTTACTGATGTCAAAAGGATAACCTGATGTTTATAAAACCATACAATTATACTGCTCAATGTAACAATAGATCCACTTCATTAATTAGTTACATTTCAGAGAGTATGCAAGAAAGTAAAAGCCAAATCAGAACCTCACCTCTTGCTTTCACGTATAAGGACTCTGTGATTTAGTGACCAGTAAGCCTTTATAAGAGGTATGTCATATTTGAGAGGGACAAAATGTTGAACTTGGTGGCAGGTCTGAACTGGGGAGAAGAGATCTCAGAAAGGATATGTGAGTTACTGACCGTCGCATGGAAGTCATTGTAGAGCAGGTTCTTGGGCTGCACAAACAGGGGTCACCAGATCATTGCTCATCCCTAGGTTTGGTTGCATACATTTCCAAGAAAATCAAGGCAGGTTTCTTCTGTGATACAACTATGGAAAACCCAGCTGAGATCGAACTTGCCTCACTGTGCAACATTTCACCTGAATTTGGATTGACTGATGATTTAGGAATTATGTGGAAAGAAAATAATGTTCACTTTTTAATTTGTCTGGTTATGTGATTAAAGCTATCCAGCACAAATGTCAGCAGAAGTTGAAGAAGCAGACACCTGTGGCTGTGTATTTAGGTTGGATATCAGGGGGAAGTTCTTTACTATGAGAGTGGTGAGGTGCTGGAACAGGCTGCCCAGAGAGGCTGCGGATGCTCTGTCCCTGGAGGTGTTCAAAGCCAGGTTGGATGGGGCCCTGGGCAGCCTGGTCTCGTATGAAATGGGGAGATTGGCAGCCCTGCCTGCGATAGTGGGGGGTTGGAACTTGATGATCTTTGAGGTCCCTTCCAACCAAGGCCATTCTATAATTTAATGATTCTATGTGGCTCTCTAGAAGACAGTAAAAGCCCATCTTCATAACTTGAGAAAATAGTTCGATATATAAGGTGAGGAAATCTTCCAAGCAGAGCTGTACTTTCTGTAACTGTTATCTGAAACTTTTTTAGTGCACGGAAATAGTTACACTTACAGTAGTTGGAGTATCAGTCATAACATCTAATGATGTGGAGATTGTTGCCTTATAAAATTCACAGCTGGGTAGCTACATGGCTCAAGGCTAAAACCTATGTTAAAATCCACTGTTTTAGGAGGGAGATTGTTTATTAAAACATTTTGCCCATTAAAAATAGATGACACATCATCGGTCATTCCATGTGATGCAGTGCCAAACCTTTTTGAGGCAGCCCGCCTGGGAAGACTGCTGAAAACCTGGCAAGCCTGCCTGAAAAGTCCTCATCCTAATAATTTACTAGTCCATCAAAAAAAAAAAAAAACAAAAAAAACTAAACAAAAACAAAACCAACCCAAAAACACAATAAAAGCATTCCAGCAGCCTGTGAGAAGCTCACCAATCCCTCTCACGTGGCGTGCCCAGAAACTTGCACTCATACAACCACAGTTGGTCTCTTCCCACTGACAGCCAGAGACTGACATTCAGAAAGGGAATCAAGTTTGATCTGTTCATGTCAGAAGTTACGCTGAGATAATGAAGCTCTCATGGGGGGGCAGGCAGTGAATGTAATGGAGGGAGAAATACTGATAAATATTCTCTCAGCAATACTGTGGGTATTTGGCATCCGCTTCCAAGAACTGATGAGTTGCCTTAACTTGAAGAACACAAGAATAATACCATGTGGCTAAACAAAGCTGAAAGCCATTTTCTCTTCTGCTATTTAGTGCTCTGCATTGTGTAAGAACAGACTTCAGAACTCCATAGGAAGGATCTCAACATTCACAAGTGAACTCTGTCTCCAAAACCAGAGCTCCTACTGAAGCGCTGAAGTCAGTGGGGCCACTAGGGGAGGATCCATCACTGATTCTAGGGACAGAGCTTACCACCTGATCAATAGTTAAGGTGTCTGCAAATATTATTAAAGAAGATTATCCCACAGACTCTGACATTAAAATCAAGAAGACCAAGATACAGAGAGATGAATGCATAGCAGGAGTCATAGAATCCTTAGAGTTGGAAGGGATCTTTAAAGGTCATCTATTCCAACTCCCTTGCAGTGAACAGGGACCTTTTCTCCCTGGGCATTTGTTGCTAATCCTCCAACTGCTTGTCATGCCAGCTGGAAGCATCTCCATGTGCTGACAAACATCACAGCCACTTAGTTTGGACATTCCCTATTGGAGCAGCACACTCGTCTATCTGGAAAGCAACTAAGAGGACTCACACTCTGAACCACCGGCACAGCTTCTGGATATGGAAGTGTAGATCAGGAGTGTGGGACTGAATGAATGCAGGTTAGACTGCATAAATCCAAGGAGGACAGCACGTCCTCAGACCAGAAGAGGCAGTGGTGTTGTGTTGGGTCTTTTTCATGCCACATGCAGCCACATTTCTAACTATGAGAGATACTGCTCTTCCTTCTTAGAACACTGTAGAGAGTACCAAGAACAGAATAGAGAGAGCAAACTCACAAGTTGTACAGTGGCTGTCTTGTAGCAGTGGTATCCTCAGGAAAGTTCACACAGATGTGTCCTAAGGACCCAAGAAAGCACAGCCCACTCAATGGGCCTTTGGTTTTAAAGGATGCCACCTGAGCCTATGCTTTAGACTAAAATTTCAGCAAAAAAGGACAGAATGTTTTATACTTTAAACAAAAATGTCACCATTGCCAATATCCAGGAAAATAACCCTGACCTCACTGCACATCCCCTTGCATGGATGCTGTTATTCATATTCATACTGTACACACGTTCCCAAAATGTCAGCCTTCCCTAATGACACTGAAATGATTGAAAATTTAAGTGCAGTTCTGGGCAGGAAAGTGACTCTATTTTAAAAAGAGAGAGACAGAGAGAGACCGTGCCCAATGCCCATAGCTGTTCCTAGTTGTCTTCCAAGTTCTATATATTAACTAAGCTTATGTACCAAAGCCATTTTTTTAACTACTGTCAGCACTGCAGAGCCGATACAGCAGCAATAGAGCAAGCTGTTCAGCCTCATGCCTCATCAACATTTCTCACACTCTGTATCAAAGCACGAACATTAGCAAATTCAGCTGCCCTTCAAACTTCCAGCTCCAGTCAGGAGAAAGCATCTGTGGCTGTTCAGCTCCTTGCGAGGCTGATGGGGGGGGGGGGGTGAAAAAGATACTGACTTGCCAGAAATGCCCATAACACCCAACCCAATGTTTGCTGTGATTCATGGCTGCAGGACAAGTGAACGAGCTGTGGAGCTACACTCACTTTCTATCACTCTATAATATTCATGCTTCACTCCAATTACCACTCAAAATCTCCCCCCCCCCCCCCCAGCAGCACAGAGCAGTGAGTGAGCTGTAAGCTTTCATAACTCACTCCTATCATTCAGCGTGTCTATGAGAATCAAAAGATGTTGGAAAGGGAAGAGGCACACTTCACATGTTTGCAGGATCACTTCCTAGTGACACAGCAGAAGCTAACAAAACAGTGGCTTTAGTGATATGCCTGTTGTGCAGCAGAAAGCTTTCCATCTCTCAATCACTCAGAGAAAGGCAGGGAAGACCATCAGAAGGCATCCATCAGTTCTGCAGACTGTAGGAGAAGACGAAAGGGAATAAAGATGAACTTCGGGTGAGAGTAGCAGAATTCAAACTCCTTATGGCAGAAGTGTAACAGAATTCTAAAAGCTGGTCAAACTCAAGTGGTCTGCAAGCACTTCTGGAATAGGTTGTGTAACAGACAACACACAGGAAAGTGGGGAACCAATCTCTTTCTCTGTAGAGAGCTTTTAGTCCAAGTAATTGCTGAAAAGATGCACTCAAGAGCTCTCAGCATCACATTGAGATGGGACTGAGCATCTACTTGCCTAACAAGCAGACAAACAAAATACACTCAGAAATAAATATGAATAACAATTTAAATATTTTGCTACTTTACACTGTCCTTCTTTTTCCATTGACCTCCCAAGTCTCCTGATAAGTTATCTCCTCTATATGTATTTGTACTAAATGGTCTTAACTTAAATTAACCAGGCAGAAAATGAGCACGAGAAGAGGAACATTAATTGCATATCTTTTGGACTATCACTTTCATGAGATTCCAATTTTAGTCATCAAGGTAACTGAAGAAAAGCTGAAATCTCCTAAGACCAGCTAATCAACAATAGGAAAACACTGTCCTGGCAGGTAGGTAATGATACACACAACACAGTCAGCAAAATGGGACATTTATTTCCTTCCCATTTCCCAAATTATTCTGTCCCCAAACATTTTTGGTGGCAGGGCAAAAAACTTTTCCTTTTTAACTTCTCAAATTCTCAGCCTATACAATCATCACTTAGCAGAGATCTTGGCATTTAGCAGCACAGGCAGGAAAAAAATCATGATTTGCATACTCTCATATTGGTAGTTGAGGAAAAAACAAGACAGAACAACTTAACTTTTGTGGCTCTGGGGTGACTCACCTCCTTCTGCAGTACAGTATTTCATTTCACCTTCAATTCCTGATAAAGGTTGACCTGCACTGCCCTCAACGTTCAGCCATAAAACTGCCGTAAAAAAAAAAAAAAAAAAAAAAAAAAAAAATCACCCCTTGCTACAAAGGGCAGCAAAACTTGTAAATATTGATGCCTCATTACTCACAACTGTTCAAGACCAAAAGCTGCAACCATGTTTCCTTCGACCAATTACAGGAACTCTTTGACCATGGCTACCTGTCTATCTGCCTAGGTAGACTGATTGTTACAGATTCAAAACTCCCTCCCAGTCTAAGCTGGAGAAGATGCATTATGGTATATTCCATAGAACAGAAACAGAATAAATGAACAAGCCCTTGCAGACAGATCAAAGCCACTTCTATTCCTGGCTGGGAACTAAAAATTGCTCCATCTAAAGGAAGTAGAGTGAGATGATCCCAAATGTGAAGTATCCTGGCCTTACTGAGGATTAAAATGGCTCTTCACAAATCAAACTAAGAACACATGAAAAGTTTGGAGTGGATTTTGATAAAGGTCGAATAGCTTTACACGTATAAATCCTCAACAGAACTGAATGAGAACAAGCCTCCTGCCACATCTACAACACTCAACCACTTCTAGAAGTCATTAGGCAACAGTATGGATTGGATTTACAAGTGTTGGAACAAGCACCTAACCCCCACTGACACCAAGAAAGCATTTTGAGTGCCTGCACAGCTCAAAAGATGCTTAAACATCATCAAAAATCAAGTCTGTCTCCTTCTTCATGGTCTCGCGAGAAGCCAGTGTAGAGTTGGACTAATTGACCCTCAAAGGTCCCTTCCAGTTCGAGCAGTTCTATAAAGCACAACTGCATCAAACACAGCTGGAGGACTACCTGACAGAAAAGCCACTCTGCCTTGTAACTGTGTCTTACTAACATTGTTCCCCTCCAGAAAAAATTATATCAAGGCTTTGGATATGTGAGGCAAGACTGAAGCTTTCATGGCAATGACTTGGTTGCTACTTTACTTGAGTCAGAAACCTACACAGCTGTCCAGGAATGAAATTACCACATTGACCGAAGTTCTCAAGTTCTGGAGTTTCATCCTCATTGTAAATAACTCAGCTAAATTCATGACAGATTGAAACAAAACCTCTTGTAGTCAAAATATTTCATCTGTAAATGCCTTCTGTCATGGCATAAATTCCAGCTGCGACAAAGCTTTATAGGCAAGTTGGAGTTAGTAAGACCTTTAAACCTGAAAAAAACCAACAAAAACAATACAAAACCCCCAAACACATGCCTCTAAAATTCAGGACTCCACAGAAAGGAGTTCTTTCCTCACTATCAATCTACCCGTTTCATCCAGAACAAGTTACTGCAGAAGGTAACAAACAATCCACATTATTCAGAAGCTTTCCACACCTTCTTCCTCTCCATAAAAATCTCCTCCTTCCCTAAAATCAGTACATAAATGAATTCCAATGAATTCCTTTGTTGTCCCCTCACCTTCAGAATCTACACAGAAAGAAAAAAAAAAGAAAAAGAAAAACAACAACCACAAAAAAAGCCATTTGTCAATTAATTCCAGTCCTTTGGACTTGGGACTCTATTATGCTGCACAATTGTTCATATGTGCCTGCTTAACATGGATGGAAAAGATGCTGCTACACTGGAGGGAAAAAACGGTAGGCTGGGCAGAAGAGGTGCCTTCTTCCATTGTGTGCACAGTGCATTTTTGCTGACTGCAAGCTCTCACATGGCAGGAAAAAGCCCAAATGCCATTCTTGCTCTTCCTATTGGCAGCTGTTCTCTTATCACCAAAGAGAATTTATCGCACCACTGACAGATGCTGAGATTCAGAAGCTGGAACTGAAAGCCAAAGGGATTGAATCAGAAAACAGAAATGCCAATAAATAAATAAATAAAATAAAATAAAATAAAATAAAAAATAAAAGGAAGAGCCCTACCGAAACAAGTCACTTCACTGCACACATCGCACATGCATCTCTCCACGGGGAGAGGAAAAGAGAGCCCGAGCCCCCACGACAGATGTCAGGCGTTCTGTCTGAGGCAGTGCTGGAAGCTGCTCCAGTTCTGTGCCGAGGAGAGCGGTACAGGAAACCACGGAGAACTTCACCGCTCAAAGCCTGCAGATGAAGTGCAAGGGAGAAAGATGCACCTCCACGGAGGAAGGCCTGGAAAGCAGGCTTTCTCAGTAGGAAGATCACTGTAGTTATCATGCGTACGAAGGTACTTGCATTCCTAGTGCTCTCTCATGAAGGCAGTGCGTGGATCAGGGTTATCTGAGTATTTATTTCCCCCCCCCCCTCCACTCTTCTAAAGACTCCACAAAGCTGTAAACCTTATTTTCCCACGTGTAGCTACACCACATAGCAAGTGGAAATAGTTAATTTGACAGATGCTTTGGCTACTTCCAAGAAAAGATATGGGAGGATATATCAGGTTTAGATAACAAGGGGCTTTAAATAACTTTATCTCCCAATGTAGCAGTCGGTAAATGCATTCTACCCGTGGCCATTTGCAAGCCTTTTTTTACACGTACATTCAGAACTGCTTTACGCACGTGGATAAATATACGATCGCTATGGTCATAAACCAGCGCCTATATTTTATTCACAGGCTTCGCACTGAGATGCAGGCTCTTACACAGACTTTGGGACGAGACGTACCTCCTGCCACCCCCAGGGAAAACGCGAATGTATTTACACAGAGGCAAATAAGGCGGCTATGCACCGACACAGCAGCGACAAAGTCTCCAGGCTGCGGGTGTTATGCAAAGGAAGATAGGCGATACCTTCCGCCGGCACTCCCAAATGCATTTCCTCAGCTGAGGTCAGACTAATGACAGATCTCATTCGCAGGCACTGAACTGTCTGCTCCGGAGAGCTCAGAGCAAGACGGGCTCTCCCACGGGAGCAGATTCCAACAGTGGGAAAAGCAGCCCCGGGGCACCTCCCACTTGTTCGTTCACAACGAATTTAGGAAGAGCCGGGTCCCCACGGCTAACGCTTGGGGGATATCGTGCTGAGTACTTAAGAACGGGATCCAACAAGAAGTCACACTTTCTATCCTGTTCTAGTACTGATCTTACACGAACGGGGGTCTGCAGGAAACAGCGTGGCCGAGATGAGAACCCAAGTCACAGTAGCGGTTATTTGTTAATTAGGAAGTCAATGAAGAGGCAGCTAATTGAGCTGGCGAGTACCGCAAACTGCCGTCCCACCAGGATGGAATGAAGATGTTCGACTGATAGCACAGTGCCAGAGTGACACCTGCAGGAGGAGCCACGAACCACCTGGAGGAGCGGTCCCTGAGTGTTCCGGAGTTACTCGCACCGAACGCCCGCCTCATTCCGCACTGCTCTGCTCAGGGAAAAGCGGGAGGGAAATGGCTTGAAAGCGAGGTCCAACAAAAGATTTCCACACGTTCTTTTGACAAAACTATAATCGTCGAATCACATGATCGTTTGAGTTGGAAGGGACCCTTAAAGGCCGCCTAGCCCAACTCCCCCGCAATGGACAGGGATACTCACAGCGAGATGGGGTACTCAGAGCTCCCCCAGCCTGACCCTGAATTTCTCCAGGGAAAGGGCTTCCAGCACCTCTCTGGGTAACCTTTGCCAGTGCCTCATCACCCTCACTGTAAAAAAATCTCTTCCTTACATCCAGTCTAAACCTCCTCTTTTAGTTTGAAACCATTTTCCCTTGTCCTGTCACAACAGACCCTTCTTAAAGAGTCCGCCCTCTTCTTTCCTGGTGCCC
Organism: Gallus gallus; assembly: GCF_016699485.2. Lineage (NCBI taxonomy): Eukaryota > Metazoa > Chordata > Aves > Galliformes > Phasianidae > Gallus > Gallus gallus. The sequence continues at coordinate 44,522,145 of NC_052535.1, read as the reverse complement.
CAGTTTAGATACTGACAGGACACTCACAGGTCTCCCCAGAGCCTTCTCTGCTCCAGCTGGAACAGCCCCCAGCAGTGCAGAAAGGAGCAAAACATAAAAAGGTGCTGCTGGTGCTACAGATCTAATGCTAGTTAATTAATTTGAATAAACTTGCTTGCTTTGCCTGTATTTTCCTGAAACTAGAAGCTAAACTCAGGGTAAGGGTTTATTTTATCCACCTTAATTGGACATTATCTGGTTATACAGAAGACCATAAAAGAACTGAACTCAGCAGGGAGCTGTTTGGGTTAACGAGAAACAGCTTAGGTCATTTGTGACTGCCTTCGTCTTCTCTTTAGAAGCCCACATGGGTGATCTGAGTTTCAGCAGAGAAGCGTGGAACTTCTCATGCATGTTTATCGTTACTCCCAATTAAGCTTATCTGCCAGTAGAAGTAGGGCTACAGCATAGGAATTAGGGCAAACTAGGTATTTACCCAAGAAGGTCAATTTAGGTCAAAGCTATCTCGCCCAGATGGCTAATTTCAATCTCTTACGCATATAACACAATTGTTCAATAAGCTCAAAATAAATAGTCTAAGTAATTAATTTAAAGCTGCCCTGATTGTTTCTCAATTTTCCCTATTAATTGAACCTGTAACGTTTCTTCTATCAAAGCTTCAAAGCTTACACTTAACAGCCAATTAAAGCTACTTAAAAAAAGAAAAGGAAAAATAAAGTGCTGTCAGCTCCGATTCCTTCTGACTGAACTCTTTGAAGCACTCGGGATCTAACTTAAATTGCACAGGGCTTAGAAACAGTCTTAGAAAGTCTTTTTTTTGTTTGTTTTGCAGGTATAATGTTCCCCATGAGCTGATGATGCGATGGACAATTAAAACTCAATTGCGCTTTTAACCCAGTAGCAACTTTCTAAGCTGCATTTGGCCTGACAAAAGTGAGTCCACTGAGTTCACCAGTTCAGTGAGCAATGGATCTCCTTTATCAGCAGGAGCTGGGAAGGATGCTGCCTGCTTTCTCTGCTCAGTCCCACAGCAGCAGCCAGAGGCCTCTCGGCATGGCCAGGGTTCTCTCTCCCAAAGTAATGTGGCAGCTACATCCTTATTCTTTTAAATGCATGTGTGTGTATAGATATAATCTCCCTTATTCTCTAGGCATTCGAAAGAGAAGAAGGAGGGGGATACTGGTTAGTAAAAAGATTACCAGTATCTAGAGCACATGTAGACGTTGACCAAAACAGGGCGCTTTCCTATTTTTAGCGCAGCTGATATAGGTCAGATAGAAATGGAACATTTCTTCCAGCACAGAACAGAAACATCTAGTGCTGGGTGAATTACTTCCCTTCCAACCAAGCTGAAAATAACTCCTTTGTGGTTTCCTAAGACTCTGTTTCCAGGAAACTGTGTTTGGATTCTCTGTCCCTCTGTGACCCCATCATGTGCGAGACTCACCGAGCTACCTCCTGAGTGCTGGCCAGCCCAGCTCCTAGCACTGCGCCCCTGAAAGGTTTTGTGTTACACCATACTTCCCTGGTACCCAGTGTGACTCCGAAGGGATATCCTGTGCTCCATCCTGCACATAGCTGTCTGTACTATCTTGGTTGCTCTCCTCCAGCCAAAACTATGCCCAGGGATCTTCTTTCAGAATGTATTTTCTCTGTGTATTTATATATATATATATATATATATATAAAATGTAGGATTATTAGTTTAACTAATATCAAGCAAGAGAAAAACCCAAAAGAGAGAAGCCACATGGAAAGGAAGACAAGCTAAAGAGAAATGAGCTTGTTAATCTGTGTGACCAAACAGTGTGACGTGGAGGTTGAGGGGTTATGTGTCACAGCGGTTGTATTGCTACTTCTAGGACGGAACACCTGGTCCTTATCATCACTCTCAGGTTTCAAATGCCCATCACCCTACATCTTTTACTTACCCCAGGGATCTCCCTGCCACGGGAAACATTCCATTCCCACCATAGAATCCTGGTGAGGCACTTCCATGCTTTGTTTAAGTGAGATTGTTGTGGATGCCCTGTTCCTGGAGGTGTTCGAGGCCAGGTTGGATGGGCCCCTGGGCAGTCTGGTCTACTATTAAATGTGCAGGCTGGCCTGCCTGTGGTGCGGGGGTTGGAGATTCATGATCCTTGAGGTCCCTTCCAACCCGGGCCGTTCTGTGATTCTGTGAGATGAGAGACATTCGCAGACCACAGAGGGGAGGGGTAGGTGGTGAGCAAGGATCCCCATTCGGGACTCTGTCTTCAGCCTCAGAAACAGAGCCGGGTGTGTGCACAGGGATCCAGCTGACGCTGCATGATGAACTAACCAGAGCTCTCTGTTGCACGGAGCCAGCACAATTCCAGCAAGCCAGGAGCAATCAGCACTTTCATAACACTTCGTGCTGCCTGTCTTGCATGCAGGTTTGACACGTTCCGACCTGCCGGAAGGGAACGGCTGATCTTAGAAGGGAGATACCGCTCTCCTTTTGAAGCGGGATCGCCTGACGCCGACAGACGCCGGCCAGCAGGCGGCAGCACCGCGCACCTCGGAGCGCTCCGCCCGGCGTGACGTCATCTCCCCGCGCCAGCCGCCCGTCGCAAAGCGCCGCAACGTGCGGGGCGCGAGCCGGCCCGGCCGGGCTTTGCGCGGAGCCGTGACGGGATCGGAGGGCCGCGGGCCGATGCGGGGCGGGCAGGATGCAGCAGAAGCTGCTGCGCAGCGCGCACTACATCGAGCTGGGCGGCTACCAGTACTGGCCCGTGCTGCTGCCGCGCGGCATCCGCCTGTACACCTACGAGCAGATCCCCGTCTTCCTGAGGGACAACCCCTACATCACCGACGGCTACCGCGCCTACCTGCCCTCCCGCCTCTGCCTCCGCAGGTACGGCCGTCCCCGGGGCCGGGCCGGGGTCTCGGAGCCCCGCTCAGCCCCTCCGTGTCTCTCCGCAGCCTCTTCATCCTCTCCAACGAGAGCGTCAACATCTGGAGCCACCTGCTGGGCTTCCTGCTCTTCTTCACGCTGGGTATCCGCGACCTGACCGTCGTGCTGCCCGCCGCCCGCGCCGCCCGCGAGGACTTCGTCATCTGCGCCGTCTGCCTCTTCTGCTTCCAGGTGGGGCACCGCGCTGTGCGTTGTGCGGCCGATGGGCTCGGAGGCCGAGCTGGTTTTGACCCGTTTCCTGTAAGAACAAAGCGTGGCTGGCCTAGGAGAGGCTCCAGAACGCCAGCTGGGCAGGCTGAGGCTTTGCGTTCTGGTTTCTGCTGGGCATCGTGTCCAGCGCTGTGCCCACAGATGGCGTTGCTGTGATCACCAACTAGAGCACAAAAAGCAGCTGTGGATTGGTGGGCTGAGGCCAGTTGTGTGAGCTTTAGCAAGATGAGGTGCTGAGATAGTTCAGTGTGAGAAGAGGAGGCTCAGGGGATACCTCACTGCTCACAACAGTTGCCTGAAAGGAGGTTGTTGTAATGAGGTGGGGGGTCAGCCTCTTCTCCTACATAACAGCAATAGCACAGGAGGTAATGGCCTCAAGTTGCACCAGGGGAGGTTCAGATTGGATATTGGGAAACATTTCTTCTCAGAAAGAGTGGTGAGGCATTGGCACAGGCTGCCCAAGGAGGCGGTGGAGTCACTGTCCCTGGAGGCGTTCAAGATACGTGGAGCTGTGATACTGAGGGACATGTTCGTGGTATGGTGGGGTAGGGCCAGTGGCTGAACTAGATGATCTCAGAGGTCTTGTCCAACCTTAATGATTCTTTGATGGTATTATGCAGCTGGACTTGGGGTTCTTGTGCATTTTGCCTGAGATGAACAAGTTTGCATGTCTCAAATTAAACCTGCCCTTAGCAGCAGTGACAGCACTTCATGTGTGCCATCACCAGCTGAAGCTCTTTTAGATTTTGCTGTCCCTAAAAAAGTGTGCATGTCCAGCTGCATGGTTCTGATGACTAAAGAATACTGTTCCTATTCCCTGAAGAGTGTAGAAGACCATTGTGTAGCCAGAAGTGGAGAGAACTCCCTTGCTGGCTGGTGCAACACTGCTATTGTGCCCTTTATTATGCCTGTTGAAAGTTGAAGGCAAATGCAAAAATATCAGGTTGAATATTGGGAAAATGTTCTTCACCAAAGGGTGGTCGAGCACTGGAACATGATCCTCAGGGCAACAGCCATGTCCTTAAGCTGTCAGAGTTCAAGAAGCATCTGAACAGTGCTCTCAGACATAGGGTTTGGACTTTGAGTGGTTCTGTGCGGACCCAGGAGTTGGACTCAATGATCCTTATGGATCCCCATCCACTCCAGATATTCTATGATTCTGTTTTGAGAGGGAAAAAGAAAATGACACCAGCCAAGAAGCCAAGTCGGTGTACTGCATGTCAGAGGTCAGTCACTTCTGTGTTCCCTCAGCAAAACTGCAGAGTGCTGGTACTCGAGGTGGATTTGGGCTTTGGTTTCTGCTTGTTTTAGCTGGACCATACTGAATTCATCTTGGTCATACTTGGGCAGGTGGGGCCCTGCTCCTGTATGCACTGGCACCGCTTTTGGCCTCATGTTCTAGGCCTCAGTACCCTCATTTCCTTGGCTGCAGCCTGTGGTTATCAAGTCTTGCAAAGTTTTGTGTTTCATCTGCAAAAGAGGTTATGCTAGTTTCCACTGATTACGAGCAGAAATCATAATTGTCTACACCAAGTAGTTCTGTAAAACATGTAACAGGTTACTTTTGGACTCGTAAGCTTCAGAGTTGAAGCTTAATCCCCATTAATCCCCATCTGTTACCAAGAAATTAATGTGTCCTTGTTTTGCTATTTGTGTAGGTCTGTATGCTTTGCTCAGTAGGATATCATCTCTTCTGCTGTCATCGCTCAGAGAAGACCAGCCGACGATGGATGGCATTAGATTACGCAGGAATTTCCATTGGTATCCTAGGCTGCTACGTATCAGGCGTGTTTTATGCATTTTATTGTAGTAAAGTAAGTCTGAGTCACTTGTTCCTGTGGTCCCATCACCACGGTTTCCACGTGTTGGTAAGGGGCTTTGTCACGTGGTGTCCAGGTAGCACATTCGTCAGGGGACAGTGATAGGAACAGATTCTGACACATGCGGAACTTTGCTTGCAGAAGTAACGTTAATGTAAGAGATTCCTTTTAAGCTGTCAATTGCACGAGTCTCAAGACAATACTTAAATGATTATAGAGTCAGTCTAAACTTTACAGGTCCTGCCTTTGTCAAACGCATGAGGCCCATGATGGGATGTTCCTCCATCACAACATTTATATGGGGCAGAAAGAAGCTTCTTTGCTTCTTGGAGTTCTAAACTACCTCCACTTTTGTAACTTCCCTGCTCCCTGTACAAGGAAGTAGTAATCTGATAGTTAAAAGTAGTCCTCATAGGCAGACTTATATTTATGTTTTGGTGAAGTGTGTGAAATAAATGTGCAGTAGGAGCATCTTCCCCCTCCTTGGCTTAGTAACAACACAATGATTCAAGCACTGTCATTTGTAGTCACAGAAGTGACGAGAGCACTGATAAATCATTGCGTTTAGTAACATAGACTTTCTACCCAGAGTTTTACCTCAGATGAGCTAACATACAAACTTGATTTTGTTTCTTTTTTCTCAGTACTGGCGTCAGGTGTACTTAATCACTGTGCTGGCAATGATCTTGGCAGTATTTTTTGTTCAGATTCATCCCAATTACCTCACGCAGCAGTGGCGCAGGCTGCGCTCCATCATCTTTTGCTCAGTGTCTGGGTATGGCATCATTCCTACTATCCACTGGGTTTCACTCAACGGCGGCATTGGTGCAGCTATTGTACAGGTAAAAGAAAATAATGAGGAAAGAATACTTATTATTGCTTTGCATTTACCATCTTCCCTCGGTCTCATTTTGGAAACGAGGGAGAAGTAGAGCTAGTGAAGATTTCTTAAAGCACAGAATTCCTTTGGATGTTACAGCCCAATCGCTCAGATTTATGGAAAGCCAATCAACAGGTTGAGTAGATGAAATCTGTTTCAGTGATTTAAAGCTGCACTGTGAGAAGACCCACCTGGATGCAAACACAACCACGACAGCGTGCTTGCCTGAGGGGCAGAGCAGTCTGTGCAGGTTGGACACACCCTCGCACACCCCAGGGCAAGGAGCAGGAGCAGAGAGCTGAGTCAGCAGGCGAGTGGGAAGCAGTCAGTCAGGATACACGGGTTGCAGAGGTGAGGTGAACCAGGAGACATGGGTGGGAAGCTCTTCCTCTTCTGTGCCCTGGGATGATGGCAAAATCGGCATTTGCCCACGCAGCCTTCTGTCTCTCATGCATAACTTGTTTAATATCACTGTTAAGTTACCAAACTAATTTCCCTTCCTTACTTTACCACTACGGTAAAGGTTACTCAGCTCTGAAAAACAGGAAGTATAGCACTGTTAAAGAAGGTGAATGTATCCCAAGGTTTAAAATGTTCCCCCGGGAATCACAGCCATTAGCCAGGGCTCTAATGGCACTGAAAGAACCTTTGCTTTCATAGCAAGCACTGCCTGGGAAAGTTCTTAAGATTGGCACTTCAGGAGGACTATCTTCTAGGATGCTGATTTAGCCTGGTCCAGAGCTACTGCTGAACCTGGAAGAGCAGCACTGATAATAAATGCAGTCTTCAGACAAGGTACTGAAACACACGCTCACTTTGTCAAAGTTCAATAGGCAAGCAATTATTGCTACCCCTGCCCTTTCCCATTAGTTTGTTCTGAGAAAGCAGAATGGTAGATACGGTACTCATTTTGCTTCCATACTTCAGAAAAAATGCTCTGCTTCCAGCAATAAAACACTCTGTTATTGAAAACAAAAAAACCCCAAACTAGTCATGTGAGTGGGTTGCTTTCCAACAGCTAGTTTGGTTATTTACACTCTGGTCTGTAGTAGTCCTGTGGCCTTCCATTCAGATTTTTTCCAAGCTTTGGCATTTGTTTCTCAATTGGATTCTGTTCTACTCAATAGATAACGCGAGCAGCAAAATAATATTCCATTTTGGCACACCTTTTGTTCTTCTAAAATGTATTTTTGAAATTATTATTTTAAAATATTTGTTTACCTTATAGCAGAGTAAGAAAGATTCCTTTTCTTTTGCAGGAGTTCGCTCCACGTGTGGTTGTCATGTATTTCATTGCTGCTGTAGCATTTCTCTTCTATATTTCTAAAGTTCCAGAAAGATACTTTCCAGGTATGAAATTCTGTTGTGGGTGTTTTTTTCTGCAGTTGAGCTTCCTGCAGTGTCACAGTCTTTGCTGGAAGTCCTGAATTTATGATGAGAGTACGGTTGATTATGTTCTACTTAACGTGTTAAATAGAGCGAAACTATGTGCATTGGGACCAAAAGAAGTCAAACTTTGTGCACGCTTTGGTCAAAGTCAGATGACTTTTGTTGTTCTTCATTAAAGAACTTAACTGTCTCCCAGGCAGCTGAATGTGGGACTGAGCTTGGGAAGAGACTGCTCGCTACTTGCCTTGCATAAGCTAATGCAAATTTCACAACTGCTTCCCCTTTTTGTTCCTCACAGGACAGCTCAACTACCTCGGCTCTAGTCACCAAATATGGCACATCCTTGCTGTAGTGATGTTGTACTGGTGGCACCAGTCTGCAGTGTACATCATGCAGTACCGACACAGCAAGCCCTGTCCTGAGCATAGCGTGGACTTGTGAGTGAAGGTATAGCCTTTGTGCTTGTGGGAACAACAGATTTTAACAAGCAGAGTGTTAAGTAATCTTACTTCTAACATGTCACAAGGTTTCATTAGTTGCTTTAATTTAATTAGCTCCTCCAGAGACAATGCTTACTAGTGTAATGTTCCTTGTGAATAAGCAAGCAGCTACTTTGATAGCAGGCAGGCTGCTGCTCCTGCATTGTGTGAGGCTGCAGTGCCCTCAAGCAGAATTTTAGAGCAGGCTGGACAGATCTCTGCCAGGTCCCTAACAGCTCTGTCTGGCAACAGTTGCAAGCACTTACCAATATTTGTTTATATGTAGCTTTTTCTTATTTTTTTCATCAGGTTTTCTAAGCCTACTACGCATTGGATTTGGGACAGTTGGTAAGAGTTGATTATTTCCTATGCATAATAAGTGACAATTTTTTTTTCCCCCCAACTGTCTTTCAGAGGCACTGCAATGAAACTTCTGACTATGGGAGTCTGAACCTTACAAATATGCAGAATGATGAAAGTAAGCACTAAGGCGGTTCCTTTCCAACTTCTGGACTGTTACCCTACTCACTGGGATGGTGCATTAACAGGAATGCTGGGGAAAAAAGCAGCATTGCCTGGATCTCAGTACAACATCTGAACATTTCTTGAACACCTCCAGGGTCAGTGACTCCACCACCTCCCTGGGCAGCCCATTCCAGCACCTGACCACTCTCTCAGAGAAGAAGTATTTCCTAACGTCCAACCTGAATCTCCCCTGGCACAACTTAAGGCCATTCTCTCTGCTATCTGAGATTCATGTCCTTCTCATCATTTCCTGTTCTGCAATCAAGTACAAAGCAGGTCTTCCTTAGAGTGGGACAACAAAAAGGTGAGCTGTAAAACTAAGCACTTGGAGCACTGCATTATTTTCCTGCTTGGTAAATACAAACAACAGAATTGCATACCATTGCTAAGCTAGCAGGCCCATATGCCGTGTCTTCAGGTTTTGTTTAAACACAGAACAAAAAAACACACTCCCAATAGTGTGCTTTTAGAACTGTGATTAACTGAGTGGCTGGTCTTGGATCTAAACTGCATTGGTACAGTGTGCTGCAACCTTCAGAATCATCGTCTGAGTGATGTACGTACACTTCAACATCAAGACAGTAATGTGTAGCGTCAAATTCAGTGGAGTATTGTACTTTTCTAGTTGTTTCCCTTTTTCTGGGAGATGGATGTTATCTACCATATCTATCTTGATTTCAAACCTTAAATTGTTTCCTCAATATAGATGGTGCCATTACTTCAGCGAATCTCTCTGCAGCACTTTGGTGCTTCTGAATACGATATTCTGAAATATTTCAGTAGTCTTACACTGGCTGTTATCCTGGAATTAGTAGAGGTGCAAAGAATTTTTTAAGTTACGTGTTCTTTTAGCAGGCATAAATAACAAGCCCAGAGTAGTAAGACTGCTGTGAATTCAAGTCACTCAACTTTGGCCTTTTAATGACTTATGCTGTACTTCCAACACTTCATTAGTTGAAGTGACTTATTGCCATTTGCTTTCTGCAGTAAAAAGACAGCTTTGGGTTTTTACATTCTGCAGTTAAACCACATCTTGTAATGTCAACACTAAGGAGACACACGAGTTATGCAGGTTGTTAGATACCTGGTGCTCAGCATGAAGAAGCTCAGTGGGTGCCAGCCTGGAGGCTGGCAGGGTGCTGTTCGGTCCTACCGAAGCTGCCTCTGTCCAGGGCAAAACATTCCCAGCTCTCTCAGCCTTCTACACAGAGAACGTGCCAAGGAGATGTGGCCAAGAGAATAGCGATAGACATTTACTGGCAAGTATTTACCTCGTACCAGGGATGGATGAGGCAGGACCCTTCCTCTTCTACTGGTATGCTGGAGGGCAATGCTGTCAGTTGAGCTCAGTGAGGATTTGGTGTTTTTTCTTCCCAGCTCCAGAAACAGTTACTGGAAAGAACTGAATTCAGTTGAAGTTCAAATCCCAGTCTTCTGAGCCTTCCACTATAAACACTGATTATTCTTTTTAAACTTGACAGCAAAGCAAGTTTAAAGTGCACTAATGACTACTGCTGAAGCCTGACAAGGACCCTGCAATTGTTAAAGCCTGTTTTCAGTGTTACGTGAACAATAACATTTGAAGAACGTGTGACTGTGTACTGAAAACATACTCATTTTACAGTTTGCTAATCTGTTTTTCTTCAAACCAACTACTGTAGCAGTTTTCACTGGATAAGAAAAGATTGTTGAGTTGTACATTTTTATTATCCTGACAATTTATCAAACTGCATGATGGCCTTTTCTGTAAATACTGAGCCTGTAAATAAATTTTGGTTCATTGGATGTTTACTTGTAACATTTTTAACAGAGTACTCTTAGACGACACGTGAACTGCTGCACACAGTGTCTGAAATGGGTGACAGACAAGATGGAACAAGTAGGAATGAGCTACAACTTAATACCCATGTTCTGCTGCAGCTCCTGATCTTTCTACAGTGGTGGTTTGCTGCAGCTTAGATAAGAGTACAACCAATAGAAGCAGTCACTGGGCACTGAAAAGGGATAGGGATAAAGCTTCAGTTAGCACCTACGAATCTGAGTGTGTCCTTTCAAAACCATTCTTGGTTCTGAAAGCAGGAAGGCTTAAAGGAGTAATACTGAACCTAAGGACATACTTAATATGTTATCAACAAGTTGAACCAAGATGGCAGTAGTGGGCTAATATAACCATCATTAAAAAACATCAACAGGAACCTACAGCCACAAAAAGCAACCAGGAGAAGCAGCACTGCTTAGAGAATAACTTACAGCCTAAACAAGAGTACTTAAGAATGCCATGTTTAAGGAGATCTGCAAAGTCACTGTTATCATGTTTGTTTATTTAACAACTGCAGTATTTATGACATACATCAGTTTCACCAAAAAAAAAAAGTTAAAGTTCTCTGTTTAGTGGTACACAAAAAAGCTTTAGAAACTTGAAGTCTAACAAGAAATGGAAGTGTAGTTCAGGAAAGTGCACTTAAAAGCTGAATGCCAGCAATTTTAAAATAGATTTTACGCTCTTTAATATTAGGTGATGCCTTAGTCACAAACTCAGCTATACACACCACTTCCTCCATTTTTCTTTGAAAAGAAGCGCTGTAGAAAAGTAACTCAGCAGCCACCCCTTGCACTTTTTTCTCTTGCAGGTTTCCCTTAGTCACTCTTCCTAGTTCCATCAGAATGATTGTGGCTGCAACGTTACTAAAAAAACACAGTGCGATGTGTGCGAGCATGTGTATATTTTATATATACTTCTCATATATAAAAATACACTATATAGTATAAAAAAACTCCAGATAAACTCTTATTCTCACAGTAGCAAATATACCAACTTATTTTCACAGTACTTAGTTTTATTAACTGGGACAACCAGAATGATTCAAAATTATTTCCTTGAAAGTTGGTTTTCGCAGGTCCCACATGACACAGGTCAGCAAAAGCAATTCCGCACGTCTCACAGCTACTGGGAGTCTGCAGAGAAACTCACCATCTCAGCTTTCTTTCAGTGACCATAACCAGAAAGGGCTTCTTAGTACCTTTGACAGAAACTGTCCAAAGCAGCTGATTCTGACAGGTCTATGGTTCAGTCATTCAGCACACTGAAAGAACTGTTAAAAATCAGTTGCTATTTCCCGGTGGAAGGGAAGCGTGAATTCCTTACCTTGTGATCATCGTCTTCACGGACATATGGTACAAGTCTAAGTGCACATGGTCTTTCCAGTATTTCAGGTAAGGTCACAATACACTCCATGAATGACAAGCACACAGGTAGAGATGTATACATGCTGAATAAAGGCAAAAGGATACTATGTTCCCCAGCAGTACCACACTTTGCCTCTGTTGAACCATAGCTGAAGCTTAAACTCAGGCTGCAAACCAAATATACCATGTAAAGTCAACGCAGTGAGGCATACTCATCTCAGCCATGAGAAAAAAATCGTTTTAACTCAAGAAACATAAAAACTGCACGTATGCAAAAAGTTGTTTCATCAGTATAGTACAAAGATCAACGCTTATTAAGGCCACAAGAAAGCAAGTATCACTGGCTGTAACTCAGAGGCAGCCAGAGGCACAATGCCAGTTTCAGAGTAAATTGCGTTTATGGTTTGCTTTTATCTCCCCTATCAGTTACTGTATGCAATCCAACTTCAGCTTTCCTGCACTGTAATAAAACCACATGCGAGCCCTCTGTCAAAAAAATAAAGTAGTAGAAATCCACCACACAAAGAAATTCTGCTGCACTCTTCAACCTGAAGCTTCAAGGTCAGACAGAAATCAAATGTGATTCTTTCCTCTTGTAATTTACCTTAATTGAGGCCCACACTGAGCACCTAACGGCCATGCCAACCCTCAAGCTGTTCTTCCAGCAGGGAAAGCAGTAACTGCATGGCGTCAATGAGGACTGGCCGTATTTAAGACTGCGGGTCAGTTGCTTGTTGCTTTGCTCTTGTTTTGCTTCCCCATCCCATCTGCGCTATTTTTCATAATATTCTGTTCCAACAGCTGTCTTTAGGCAGGGAAAGTGACAGTTCAGAAGGAAACTGCAGGAAGGCAGCTAATAAGCACGCGCATAGGAACAAAACCGCAGTTAACCTGAGTATCAGAAAATGCTACAGACTTGGCGTGCACTTCTTACAGCCTTTGGCACACACACACAAAAAAAAAACTGGTGAGAACAGTAGTAATAAAGCCTAAGAAACTCCTGTGCAAATAGAGTTGAAACACTTCTACTCAAATACTCCTAAAAGCTTAACTTCTAAGCCTGAAAAAGTCATTCTTAAACAAGCAGAGCTGTAATTTCACCGTGTCAGAGGAAAAAAAAGGAGGGGAAGATAATCAAAGTGTACAGATACATATGAGTGAGATTCCAAATCCAGGTCTAGTGGAAACAAACTTACTGCATATGTGAGGCAGCATTTTATCAAAACCAGCTCTGAAAGGAGAAAAGGAATTTGTCTTTAACATGCCATTTTCAACAAATATTTCAAGGGATCCACCTCCTACCCTCACCAATCTCAAAACGACTCAATAAACAGCAGTAGAATTTGAAAGAATACAAAAAAAAGCACAACCCTCAATATTTCACTTCGTATCCTTTGAGGGGAGGAGATGAAGGCAGGAGGAATCAGCCATGAATTCTTACGGTCTCCTTTGATAAACATGGAATGCTCTTCAACATTCATTGGAGCAGGACGTAAAGCTAAGACAAGCAGAGCAGCTGCCTCCTTCCACTTCCTTAGGATTGCCACAGAAACAAGGCAAAGTGGACCATTCTGATGTACACTCAATCTGCAGCCAGCATACGTGGCTTGGCACGAGTCGTGAGGCAGTGGAGTTACAAAGCACATGGTGTCACCATTGACACACGGTAACCGCATCTCTCCAAGGAGCCAGTTCGTGTTGCCTTCCCGCACTACTGGCACTGCAAGCTCCAAGCTTTTAGCCACGTCTTGTGCATCTGATGTCTCAGAGGTACTGTGTGGCAGGACAGCAATCCTGCTGGTAAGGCGTTGCGGTGTGAAATGCAGCTTCCTGCTACAGCAGTGAACAGCATTCTGCAGGCTACTTGCTGCTACTGCTTCTGAAACAAAGCCGGGTCCAGAGAAGTTTCTTCAAAGCTCAGTGCATTTAGCAAAACTTTCTTAAAAAATACACTTACGTACAATAACAGGTTCATCAGAAGTTGAAAATGTTAGGCTACAGTCACTTCATAAAGTTTTTGTTTTATAAAACAACATGAGTTTTGACACAACACGCGTTTTCTTTGTGATAGAAATCCAAGAGGAAAAGAAAATGCATTTTCAGACACAAGCCCCCATTTCTAACCAGATAAAACTGATGGTGCATTTCAGTTAGCTGTACAAGTCATCTGAAATGCTCCACCCGTGCCAGATGTCCTCACGTAAACCAGCCTCTCCCCCATTGTGCTGAGTAGTCTTCAAAGTGCTGCAAACACTGGCTGCATCCCTGCTGGTTTACTCCTCTACATTCAGATTCCATTTCAAGCTGTTATATTCTCTGCATCTTTAGTTTTAACTCTAGACTTCCAGTTTGCTATTTTACATTAATGGCACTTACAGTAAAAAATAAAATTGAACATTTAGGCACACCAAAAAAAAAAAATCTGCCTTTCAGCTCTGCAGCTGCATAGATGTCTACCAGGTGCAAAGCCACAGCCATGCTTTGAAATTCTGGGCCACAGCTCCTCGATGACCTGGCTTCATTATTTTATGATTAACAAAGGTAGTTTTCATCTAGGAAGTGAAGACTCGACTATTCCCAGCATATAAGTCTGGATATTAGTATGTTTAGGTTCTTAGGTCTAGTGCAACTGAGACAAAGAAGAACCACAGTTCCTTCAGCCTACTTGTAAGTTTGGAAAACCTTTTCATGTGATCTCTGCCTGTTCCCTCCGTTTCAGCACATCGTCAAGTGCTGAAAAGGTGATGCAGAAGTGCAGGATGACAACATGTTCCAGGTCCAAAAGTCAGCAACAGACACCAATTCACGTCCCATTTCTCTTTATGTTCTGGGAGCCACCTTTCATAACAGAAGTTTTCAATTTTTCTCAAAATAAAATAAAAAACTGCTGTCTTTCTGCATTCCATCGTGCAAGCTGGCCATGCTTTTTTCAACTTGAATAAACTGTACGGCCCAGCTCCCTGTCAACCAGATAAATTACTCTGCTAATTGAACTCATTGTTATGCAACTCAGAGAGGTGGAAGGAGAGACCCACTGGAAGCATTTACTGTTTGGAAGGAAATGGAGCTGCTCCAAAGGGATCCAACTCTAGTGCCTGTTGCTGCTGGCTCTGTGCACCCTGCACAACCAGTTCTGTGAAGGGGACCGCACCAAAATCATCTGTTTTCAGTCCATCACCAGCATGCACTGGTCCATGCAAGGAGCTCTGCCGAGGCCTGCTAGCCACTACCACTGCACCATGATCCCCACGGCTGTCACCAAACCCCTGATGCTGAGGATGCCGCATCAATTCTGGTGGGTGGAAGGGTTTGGCTCCAAAGGGATCCAGCAGACTCTCATCTGTCTGCAAAGGGTTGGTTCGGTCTTTGCTGTCCGTCAGCGAAACACTGATGTTCTCCTTGGAGTCAGAGATGGTCAGGAACTCGTTGCTGCTCTGAGAGTCCCTGCGGCCTGCTTTCTTGTGCCTGCGGGCTCTCTCGGGAGTGCGGTAGTTGGGTTTCAAAGTCTTCTTTGTGGTTGTTGGGGTACCATGGTGACGCTTCCCATTGTTCTTTGGGACCTCCTGCTTCATGCGCCTCTGGCGGGATGAAAGCTTCTGCAGGTTGCGCTGCTGCTTCACCTTCTGCTGCTGACTCCCTGTGATCTCTTCAAAAGGAACCAGCCCGAACAGGTCCTCCTTACTCCCACTCATCTTGGGGAGAAGAGAGGGCTGAAATGGGGTGCAGCCAAAAATATCAACGCTCCGTGGCGAGGTGGGCGAGAGTTGATTCTTGCTTCCCAGCACATGGTCATCTTGCTGAGACACCTTTTTGCTGAACGGAGCTTTGGTGAAAACATCGAAGTCATCCTGCTCTTGGCTCAGGCTAGGAAATGCAGTCTGAGAAGAGACGTCTTGGTTGCCCTTCTCTCTTGCCTGAGGCTGAAGAGAAAAAAAGGGCACTGCCCCAAATACATCAAATTCCTGGCCAGGGCTCACTTTGACAACAGTAGTTGGCACCTCAGGTGTTTGCATTAAACTGCGTTCTTTAACTTCACTGCTACCCATAACATTTCTGAATCTACTGCTTGGGAGCCCTTCCACAAATTTTTGTTTGGTACGATCAGATTCAGAGTCAGAACTTTGCTTCTCCTCCTCCTCTTCTTCCAGCTCTTCCTCAGAGTCCATGAGCAGAGGGCGGTGGCCTAAATTCTCCGGTTCCGTATCATTGTCATCATTGAAGTCTCCATTCTCACCTTGCAAGACCTCCTCATCCTCTTGCTCTTCTTCCTCCTCACTACTCTTAGGAGAGGGAGGATCTGATTCAAAATCGCTCTCTGACTCATCACCACCTTTCGTCACTTGTCCCTCTGCAGTCTTCCTTCCTGGCCGAGGATCTTTAAAAGCATGACTCAGTCTTCCAGCTTTGGTAGGGGTCCCTAAGTTGTTTCCTTGATTGCTGGCTGAGTTCTCCACTTGTTTTCCAGGGGAATCTGCAAGTCCAAATTAAAAAGAAAAAAAGAAAAGCGATTTTAATACACTCCTAAAATCAACACTTATTCACAATGGTCACACATAAAAGGAATCAAAGCAAATGTATATTCCATTAATACAGAGGAAAAAGAACTAAAAACCAGATCTAAGTTTTCAAATGCTAATGAAAGGTATTTGTAGTCTGAACTTCTAGCTTAACTCTTCAAGCACAGAATCTTTCCAACTCCAATACTAACATATGCACCAGCCAGCCACTCCTCTCCAGGGAAAGATGAACTGCCTTCTAAAGAGGTTCTCCAAGGCCAACACCTGGTACCATGCAGTCAGATACCTGGGACAACACTGACACATTCCATATAGTTTCGCATGGGGAATAATTGCATAAACCTGTCAGTTCTCAGCTTTTCCTTTCTCAAGCTTTCATTGCTCTAGATAATCCTACCCAACGTCTCCACAATAATTAGTTCTCTGTAAGGCCTATGAATAACAGCAGCTGGGTGAGAATAACCCTGTACACATCCTAACTGTAGGGAAGATTGCAATGAGGTCACCATCTCTGTCCTGCCCTCAGGGTACACACTCCTTCCTGAAGCCTACCAACAACCACAAGGGAAGTATGGGTTTTGCTAGTGTTTTTTCTCACCCAGTATTATGTTTTGAGGCATCCAAAGGGAAATGGACAAGACAATGGTATGTCTGGAAAAAACAGCAAGGCAATCAGCGAAAATAACAGTATGGAAACAGAGAAGAAGGGATAAATGTGTTTTCACTGTGTCTGAATTTCAAGTACTTACTCACTAAATCACTAATAAAAAGCATAACTTGGACTCTTCACTGAGAATTGAGCTAGATGGCCATGGCCATTGGTGCATCTGAAGAGGTACCCCCAAGTGCCTGCCCTCCGTGTCAGCTGCGACAGCCCCTCCCAACAGAGCTCATGTTGTGAGAGCAACATGGGAGGCTTTTACAGTGTTGTGTTTTGTTGTTGTTGTTTGCTTTTTGAAGCAATACTTGCTTGGTGTTTCAAATATATGCTTTGAGCACATCTTTCTGAAGCTCCACATCCAGTCCCTTTTCACTTCCAGTGTAGCAATTTAAGCAAAAAAAAAAACCTCAAGTTGACATGAGTTCCAAATAAATGTTTTTTTTTTGTGTTTGTTATTACGATCCATCAGCTTAGTTTCTCCAGGGGAATGAAAGCTCATTCATTCTGTTCTGACATCTTTACCCATGATATTTACTAACAGCTCGAGCTAAGAGGACTCTTTTGTGGAGTGGTTGGTTTGGGAATACTGGGAGCTGCAAAAAAACTTTGTCTGCACAAACAGATGGCAACAGTAGACAGTACGTGCATGTGTATAGTGCCACTAGTCTAGCAACAATCAATAAACAAAACAGGTTGCACTATATTGAAGCTATACTGCTGAACAGAGAGGTTTTTATGAGCAGAACTTTCAGAAGTCTATTTGAGGAGAATCAGAAAGAAAAGCAAATCAGCTTCAGCTAAGGAAAGGGTATTTGCTCTTGAGATGTTCTTTTCTCAGTGACTCAGACCACACAGCAGTCATATGAATTTAAAAAAAAAAAATCACAGAATCACAGAATGGCCCAGGTTGAAAGGGACCTCAAGGATAGTGAATCTCCAACTCCCCCCGCCACAGGGGGGAGAGGGTCACCAACCTCCACATTTAATAACAGAGAGGTTGCTCTTGCCAAATCAATTAAGGGAGAAAGTGTAACACTTTCCACATTATTATGAATGGATTAAACTGCTTCATAATGCAGATAGACGGAAGAAAAGCTAGCAGACAAATGAGTGTGGGTTGGCAGAAGCAGCACACAAGAAGCCCCACACTCAGCTGGACTAATATTACACACCTCTGCTTAAGAGTTCTCCACCTCATTTGTCCTTGTCTATTGTAAAGAATTACACATCTTAACTACTCATACACTTCTCAAAAGAGACCCCAGGCCTCTCTTTCCACATATGTTGTTATCAAAACACAGCAACCATACTAAGGAGCTCCAGAAACTTCAATTCTGGAATATTTTCAGTCTTGACAGTTGTGCTACTAGCTGCTGTTAACATCCTCCAGTAGAAGAGATGATCCTTCATGTCTTGCTCCCACAAGAAGAGCAGTAGGAATCCTTAAGTACAATCTTATTGCTCCTTTCAAGAAGTGCTTTTAGAGAGAAAAGCAGTCTCAAGATTTTGAGCTCTTATGAAAAATAGTTTCTCAACTGTCAAAAATCATCCAAAAGATTACTAAAGTAAATTCACTTATACAAAAAATGCAATAGAAATGAACAAGTGTAATACATACCCAGGAAAATCTCTCCTGTTTTAAGGGTAGAAAAAGGTCAGGTATAAATTTAAGGATCTCTTGTCCATTCAATTCATTGCCATAATGCATTAGATCCCTGTTTCCTCAGCACTTTCAGGTTTTGTCCAAAATACCTATTATATCTTAAAAAGCTACAAGCAACTCAGAGTCTATCTAACTCTCCAAGACAGGAAAGTCTTCTGCTCCATCAAAACATTTAGCTTTTTTTTTTTTAGTTATTTGTCCGATGATCTAAATACGTACTACTGCATTGGCAGCAGCAAATTCCAACGTCAAAAGAAGTGAACTCACCATAAACTGCACGGTTGGGCCAATAGGAACCTTGTTGACAACTGAATAGCCATGTACAGCTCACTTCTACATGACTATAAACATTCAACCTTGGTGATTCTATGATTCTATGATTAGCATACCCCACTAGGCACCCTAAACTAGTAAGATACACGCATGCACCATGAACAAAGGACACCACAAGCATCCAGTGTAAAATTCCTAAATCTCTAGCAACTGATAGCCCTAGGAACAGGGGATGTTTCTCATTAAAGCAATTATTAACAAGCTCCATTTACAATACTGCACCAGTTGCACTTCCCATTTAAATTTCAGCAATTATTTTTAACAAAGTTATAATCAATTCAGTGTGATCTAAAGACTGAAAAAGCTGGGGGATGAATGCATGCATTCCTTCCTCAAAAACAAACAAACAACACAATCAAGTTCTGGATCTTCTGTTCTTCTAAAAGAAAAAGCAATTTCATTTCAGGTTGCATCTTCCACAAAGAAATAAGCATACAACTTCCAGCAGGGAGCCAAGCCATTTTTTCCTTCCATGCCTAGACTTCAACTGCGAAGTTAAGTTTTAGAAGACAAATTTCTTCCTTTTTTTTTTTTTTAATTTCCATATTTTACTCTCTGCTTTCTACGTTCATCAGCCACGTTGCTAGTTTGTATTTATACCCAAACTTTCAACAGGAGTCCTGTGGTAACGTATTTCATGCATGGATTTAAAACCAAGATGACCAAAATGACTGAAAACATCAGGTGATTAGAGCTTTGAGCTGTTTCTTGTTTGCTTCTGGTGTCAGATTGCTTCTTATCTACTGTAATTTTAAATACTACATATTTGCTTTACCACTAAATTAGAAACTGGATTTGGCTGCTTGCTTTAGATTTCCCTAAGGTACAGTCTTCACGTTGCATTATAAACCCCCATATCTTCCAAATCCTTCTGTTTGCAGTATTTACTGAAACACTAATGTTAACATAAATGTAATTAGATTTAAAAGAAGGGGAAAAAAATGAAATATTTCTAGGTTAGATGGTAGCAACACAAAAATAACTCACAACCTTTTCAGTGTCTGAGCATAAACTCACATGGATATTGACAGTATTTAAACTTCTATACAGTTTCCACGTTCTGAAGACACGAAAGGTTTTTTTGAACAAGAAGCAAATTAGAATATATCTCAACAAAAGGATTTAAATATTATTTGTTTGTTGCTGCCACAGTTATACTCAGTGGAAAAGACAGTGCAAAGGACACCAGCAGGAAAAAAGGGACCACATCAACAGCTCACATACACTGCACAAGTAACTGAAGCCACACCATGTTCAGCTCTCAGCAGACCTCTTCAAGCAGGACAGGACATAAACCAAGAAGGACCTGGCAAAGCACAGTCAGACACTGAGATCAGCCTCCCAAGCCATATTTCCAGGCACTGGTATCAGCATACAATCCACTCTAGTATGTCATAGGCACACCTCCAGCTGTCACTCTTGTTGAAAACATGCCACAAGTGACTTTGGAAATCAATCACCTGAAGTCTACAGGCATAGTTGTTAGGGAATCTAGATCAGCATCCTGAACTTCCTTCTGGAATCCAACTGCAATCTCTAGAACAAGATTACTATAATTTCAGGACACAAACAACTCTACAGGCACAATCCCAACAAGAAAGCAACACAGGTCAAACAACTGTTTGACCGGGCTGCACCTCCTCCTCCTACGTACTTTTTGAGAAAGCACTATTCATTTCAAGTATTTCAAGAGTGGTGACCTGAGTGCCCCCTCGCCCCCCAATTTTTGTTTTTCCAGAAACAGCAAATGTCTTGCTTTATTCTTCAGTTTGTGTCGAGGTGTTGTAAACAAACAGAGACAGCTGCTCCAAGCAGACTTGAGTTTATTATTACTTTTCCATACTTGGCAGGCTGACATAGCCTGAATTCATGGAAGAAACTGGTTCTGCTTGTGCTTTCTCATCTGCAGTGTCTCCAGTTTACTCCCAACGATGGAGTAGTGGAGAAAGTTGCAGCAGACCTGTGTCAAAACCAATCAGAAGGAACAAAAAATCTCCTCCCTGCAGCCATCGGCTTTTAACCTATGACAGGAATATCTTTTAGTGTTTCAAGCTACAATTCACATCTTTCACTCCTAAAGGAAGTTAATAAGCTGAATACTAAAAGCACTACAAATAGAAACTTAATGCCCTAAAAGGGAAAAAAAAATTCCTCAGTTAATGACAATTTAATGCTCTGGTCAAACAGATTTCAAAATTGAAACATTCCATCACGTTGATTTTATGCAATCTTCTCAAACTAAACTGCTGCATAGACTGTTCAGATAAACGTTTATTAAAAAGCTGAAAAATGTGGAGTAACATCTGTTTGTAATGTACTGTTCAGATTAGCACACTTCTAATCAGGTTTGCATCTTGTAGGAGACGATTGTTCTTCACTCAAATGCGAGCCAGGTGGAACATCTTTAATCATATAAGATGATCCCAATCTTCAAGGAAATTTTCTGTTCTGATGTTCTTTTTCTAGACATCCGATTATAAGAGGATGAATTCCCTCTAACAACGTCAGTAATTACATGCCTTCTGCTAGTTCATCACTGGAGGGTACCGCGGGGGTGACCAAAGGGTAGGGCATAAGGGCTTTCAGCTTTCTTGGAATTGGTAACATACTGCCGCCATCATTTCAGAGCAATTTGCCACATGTCAGGCCCAAGGATTACCAGCACACTGCAACTAAATCTGCACTACTTCTTTGACAACAGCCAGAGCAGCAGCTGCTGAATATTGTAATGGATTTGCACTGCTTACCACCTTTATTTTCAAGAAAAAAAAAATCACTTCTGCCTGGAATCTGTTGCTTAGAAATTCCTTCCATTATTTGCAGTCTGCATGTTGAAGCATGTAAAGAAAAAAGGGCAACCATGATTGCTCTAAGATCTGATAAAAATAATAAAGCTACAAATCATTAAAGCACACCACTGGCACAGCTACACACGCCATTTGTTCTTGTGAAGCGTGAGTAATTTCAAGTTACTTTGCAAGTCCTATTGAGAAAAGTCTGAAGATGACACATGGAAACACCCTGAACCTGCAGTCAGCAAATAGTACCAATGTCTCAAAGTCACAGATGAAGAAAATCACACTGAAAGTTTATACAGTAAAAATCAGTATTTTCATCAAACACAAAAACTGATATGAACTCATTTGAACTGTCAGATTAACCAGATCTGGAGGACTGTACAACAACCCTATTGAATGCTCAGCTTTGGGTTTCTTTCAACACAATTCAGGAATATCTATTGCCTAAGAGACACAAGCTGCTGTCATTAGCTCTTTAGTGTGTACAGAAAGCTGTTTTTTTGTTACTTGTGCTCTCATGTTTGGACTTCCTTACTAAGCAATAGTAAGTGTCATCCTTCATTTAATTCATATAAAGCTCCAGACTGCACCATGGCCCAACAGCTCCAAAACTGAACAATTTCCAACATCCTGCTATCAGGCATACAGACAGCTGCTTTGCTGCAGAATCCATACATTTGTTGAGTAGCAAGCTACATACCACACCACTCTGCTCTTACTCCAGGGCAAACACATAGAATGACCACTTAGACACTAAAATGAAGGAAATCTGCAAGTCAAAACAGACGCTACAGAACTGAGCTTCCTTTTATTCCTGGTCCCTCCACAGTGAACACACTGCAGCTGGAAAATGGTTGCCCTCTTTATGTTCAAAAGAACAACAGTTGATCAAGAACTCCCACATCTACATGACAAAAGATGAGCTTGATGAACATTCAGTAGAATGGAAAAAGATGAACAGAACTGGAGTTTTATTAGTGAAAAGTCACCTCACTAAGATTCTCCATGGGAGCAAAATGCCTGGCAGACAGCTTTATGTCAGGACTTGTAATGAAATCCCAGTCAGTTTCCCAACATCTCTACTCCATACACAGTTAAACTGCATCATTTTGAGAGTTGCCTCAAATATTTTCTTACTTCTGTGAACTTCAGTATTAAATTGAAGGGAAAAAAAAAAAACAACAGACAAGGCAATCCAGCTCAGTCTAAATCCAGAATTGTCACAGCAAACCATACCATATTTAATATATTTGCTTCTTAGAATTTGAAACAGCAGACAAATTGCATCGCTTCTGAGTTTCTGAAACACTCATGATGTTGACAAAGGACATGTGAACAAAAGCTGCATAACATGCATGTGGCTCAAAAGTTTCTATTCACAAATGCTGACTACAGGAGCCAATTTTCCCACTACAAACACCCCATGGTTCAGGCATTCAGGAACTGAAATATCTTTTCCCCATGCTAAATAATTAGCTAGTAATGGGGCAGTTAAGACATTTGATTGTGCTTTCTTTTTTCCTTCCCCTTCCTCTTTTTAGTAAAAACCTGGCAATACTTATTTTGTACCTATCAGATTGAATGGTAGATTTTCTTCCCAACATGATTTTCTTCTCCAGCCACCTCACATTGTAAGTCATCTCTATTTTCCACAAATATGGAGAAATAAAATAGTGTGTATAGAGAGTTTATATGTGGTACTTCCAAGAACACCTTTAATGGAATACAACCCAAGTGTGAATGATACTAAGCATTTTGTATCAACCATTAACACAAGGAACCCAATAGTGTTTTGGCTCGTGCAAAGTGATGCACATGTTGCTGTTGTCCATTCCCACCTGAGAGGAGTAAGCAGCAGAGCTGACGAACAAGCAGCCTTACACCATCCAGACTCCCAAGAGAGGTGAAAATAATTGAAAGAAGTCTCGTGATGACATCAACTAACTCTCTGAGCACCCCGAGGTGAATTCTATCAGGTCCCATGGACTCCTGTGCATCCAGGTGGAGCAGCAAATCTTGCACAAGTTTAGGGTTGTCTGGGAGTTGACCATTATTGCAGTCACAGCCCTCTAACTCAGGGCACCTGAGGCCCCAAAGTCCATCATCAGTGTTGAAGACAGAGGCAAAGAATGCACTAAACATCTCTGCTTTATCTATGCCCATATTTGTAAAATAATCATTCTCATCAAGTTATAAACCATGTGGTCTCCTTTTGCTGTTAACGTATTTAGGAAAACTTTTTATTGTCCCTCACAGGACTGATCAGCCTCAACTCTAGCTGAGCTTTGGCTACACAAATATTCTCTCTACAAAAGCAAGCAACCACCCTGTAGTCTTCCCATGTCACCTGACCTTGCTTCTGGTAGCCACACGCTTTCTTTTTCACCTAAACTCTGGAATAAGACCCCTGTTCAGCCAAGCCAGCCTTCTACCCCACTTGCTTGACTTCTGACATTTTGGAATTGCCTTACAGCAATCCTGGCATTCTGTCCCTAGGCTCATCTCTAGCAAGCCTGATTTTATCCCTTTTCCCCTTCAAATCTAGTTTAAAGCCCTCTCAACAAGCTCTGCCAACATATGGGCTAGGATCATTTCCCCTCTTTGAGACAGGTGGACCAAAGCTGTCACCAGCAGGCATGGTGCTGGATAAACCACTCCAGGATAAAAGAAAACAGAATTCTGATGGCACCAGTCTCTTATGCCATGTGTTGATGATCAGGTGGGTTTTCCAGTTCCTCCCAGTACTTACCTCTGCTACTGAAGGGATGGAGGAAAACACCACCTGTCCTGGTTTCAGCTGGAGCAGAGTTGATTTTTTTTTCTTCACATTGTCTGGTAGGGTGCTATGTTTTGGCTTTGGGAGAAAAATGTTGATGACACACCAGTGGTTCTAGTTGCTGCTGAACAGTGCTGTACAGAGCCAAGGACATTTCAATTTCTCATCTTCTCATACTGTTCAGTCAACGAGGGGCTGGGGGGCAGAAGCTGCTGGGAGGGGACAGAACCAGGACACCTCTGAGCTAAACAAGCCAAAGGGATATTTTATGCCATAACATCCTGTGAAAAAAAAACCTATAAAACAGAGGGGAGTTGGCTGGGTGGGGGGGGGGGGGAAGGGTGAATGGGGCCTGCCTCTGCTTGGGACTGGCTGGGCATCAGTTGGCAGTTGGTGAGCAATTGAATGTGTATCACTTGTTTTGTAAATACATGTTATATTCTTAACATTATTATTATTGTCCTTTTCTTTTCTATCTTAGTAAATAGTTTTCACCTCACTTTGAAAGTTCTACTTTGTTGGGGTTTTTTTTTTTTTGGTTTTCATTCCATCCCCCACCCCCAATTCTCTCCCTCATCCCACAGGGACGGGGATAGAGCAAACGACTGTGTAGAGCTTGGCTGCTGCCACAACATACCCAAATACTGGAATTGTTGGAAACATTAACCATGTTCCATGTTCCGCATTCTATTCGGTCACCTTCACGCTTATTCCTTGAATAAGGGGCACATGTCTAAAAGCTTTTATAATCACAAGATACAAGCCAGAAAAATAACATTGCACATCAATGGTAAGAACAAGAGGAAATCCAAATACTGTGGTCATTTATTTTTTTTAGAAAGCCCTCAACTAGAAATAAAATGTCTGTCAACATCGTTCTCCCTTTCTTAGCTGGCTTAAATGTGCTTTAAAGACACTTCCAAGAATAATTTTGTGGGGAAAGAATTTAGATTCTTGAACATATTTTCAGGTGTAAGCACTTATCAGATCAGATTCATCAGTTAAGAGTAATTCACTGTTAACACTGAATTCAAACTCCTTCCTTGAAATCAAGCAAATACATATGCTAGATTAAATTCCAATTATAAGTAGGTAGAAAAAACCCTACAAGTTCTGGGGGCTTCCTTCCCTTTTTTTTGTAATAAATGCAATTAAGTGTCAGTTTCGATCCATGACAGAACCTTTGTACAGTTTTCTATTATGTCAAGAATTAAAGATTAACCATGGCAAACTGACATAACATAGCAGGGCCATCCAGTGAAGTCGAACTTATAACGTAACAATCTTAAAAACAGAAATGAGCAAATAGATTTCAAAGGCCAAGGTATGGAAACAAAAGTGATCCTTACACACAATTATCAAAATGCAGAAGAACAAGCATCTGACAGTTACCACTTCAGACTAAAGGTAACAACTGTTTATTTTGCATGGGAACTTAGGCTCACCTATAACACCTTTTCCATGAAAACTAGAGGGTAAATGCTTCCAAACTGACAACTATTGGGAAAGTGAATACTTATTCACTTAAGAATTGTCTTCACATTGCATTGAACTACTAAATTACAAGAACAGAACGACAGAAAACAGCCTGATCTTTGACAAAGGAAGCAGAATCAAAAGACAAAGAAAAGAGTAACAGATCTTAGGTAATTAATTCAAGTCTTTCTGACATAGGACATAGATAGAGAAACGTGGTTTTACATTCAACTGTCTTCTAGAACATAAAAAGTGCTACCCTGTTGTTTCTTCACTGTGTATAGCACCAGAGCACTTGTGAGCATTAATACCTAGCAAAGCATCTCTAGGAAGTCAAGGTGAAAGTAAAAGTAAACATAGATGTTAACTTTGGTTGACTCTAAAGTGATTTATTTTAAGGCACTTCAAGCTTTTGAACTGAGATAAGAACAGTTAACAGAAGGCATATGAAAGCACCTTTTTCCCCAAAGAAGCACTTGTAGGGATGTGTGTAAGGCCCATAAGCAACTGACACATTTTTATCATCAATTCTCATAGGTTTTTACATTGTCTCAGGTTTAAAAAAAATTATAAATAAAGTGCTGATCAGGAAAACATTAAAACATTAAGTTGCAAAATAACAGATTCACATTCATAGTCAGTGGTCACAGATGTTATTTTTACTTCTAAGGTAAAATTAAAAAAAACAGTCAAAGCTAAAACACAAATTCTTCTCCCTCCAAATTTAGATATGACAAGATATTTAATTTGTTTTGAATCAATTTTCTCCAAAAACGATACATTCCAATTCACCAGGAATACACATTTTTAACTTGGCTGAGGAACTGAACTAAAATACTGCATAAGTTAGAAGTAGACGGTAGGGTGGATGTGAAATCTGTCCATAGTCACTTATGTGCTTTCAGCAAAAGCATTTCTAGTTGTATGCAAGTGATTCATGCTGCATTGGTCCAATATATTTGCACTGTCAAGACTACAGTCTGTATGCTGTCCAAGTACCAGGAATTGGATGGAGAGATATTTTTATTTGGAGATAATAGACATAAAAAAACATCATGAGGCAGCCAAGCCTTATCTTTAGTCATTTAACTGGACACACATACTCAGCATATATATATACACACACACAAAAATATATGTATATATGTATGTACACACACACGAGGTAGCAATGTTACAGATGTCACTTGCCTGGGTGAGAAATGAAAGGAACAGAACCAAAGGGATCTTCGGGAGGACTTTTCTGTGGAGCAGAATGTAGCTCCACATTCTTATCTGAAGTTGTTCTCCTGTCCACCAGCCTGTCTGTAAAAAATAAAATGAAACAGAACAAAAAATAAAATAAAATAAAAATGGCAGGACTTACTCCAATGTAATGATATCTATTCTTTGGGGTGAGTGAGCTACAGTGTTGATTATTTCCCTGTATGTCTTAAAGATACCCTCAGTTCATACTTCTTGAGCATTCTGGAAAACTGATCTGCACAGATCCCTTTTTAATACCTCTAAGTAAAAACAACATGTATTTCCTCATGGAATACTTTATAGGAAGGTCTTAAAAGCAGCCTTTGTGCTCTGTAACAGAAGTTACAACTAGTCATCTGTACTTGAGGTTTTTAAACCAGAAACACTGTGCTGATCTAAAGAGCAAAACCATTCATTTAATCCAAGTTTTGAGTAGCCTTTGCCACAAAGTTAACAGTCACAGCAGAATTGCTGGGAATACTTTCTATTAAAGATATAAATTGTAATAATTTGAAACAAATCAAGTGTCACTCTACAAAGAAATGCAGTATTTGTTTTATATTGTTTTCAACTCCGGGGTACTCATTTTTCATTTTACTAAAGGTTTCACCCCAAGGTTTTTAACCATGCAAAAACTAGAAGCACTGGGAATGGAAAATGGTTTTTTCTGCCTAAGCACTTCTCTTACAGCCTCATACACTCGTCTTAAAGTCACACTGAGCTCCAGACTGTCCAGCCCAGCCACCCCACTGCAGCTCAGGAGGGTCCAGGAAGACTCATTATCACCTCCCAGCACCACAGGGTGCCATCCTCAGCTACCATCCCATAGTCTCAGCACAGGACACAGCATCTTGGTCTCCCTCTTTCACAGGGGACAGCTGTTCTTCCAAACAATTTGTAGCAGGACCTTCTTGTCAACTTGCGGCTTTTGAGATGCAGTTGAACTGTGCTTAAGTAGCATATCAAGTTCCTTGCACATGCGCTATTCAGCCCTTCCATACAGGAAACAAGAGGCTTTCTTGAGATAACCAGCAGGGCTAGGACAGCAAGCTTATCTACTTCAGACAGATGCATATTAGCTCTGTGTACAAAGTACACGAGTTCTGAAATTACATGCCAGTTTTCACAAACAAGTGTTCTTTTCACATAAAAGCACCCATAGTCTCAATTGTTCTATTCTTATCTACACTTTCACACTCAAAGAAATAAGAAGTAGGAGCTGTTGCATCACAGGCAATCTCTACTTTAAATTTAAACCCAACTGAGGAACTTCTGGTGGGGAGATAAAGTAGTGATGCAGTCATATAGAATAAAGACATAAGTTAAGATGCGTAGAAGACTAGCTTGAATAGCTTCTGAATGTACCCAATCTTCAGCTCGCACCTTTAGAAAAAGCAGGCTTCTATTATTCCTAGTTTCTGCCTCTAGAGGAGAATGAGCTGAGTGCTGCACCAATCTGCAGGCAATCAAAACCTAGAAGGACTTTTAAGCATGTAATAACTTGAACCACCATCCCTGCTAATGCTGGCGCATAGGACTACAGAAATCTCAACCCTCAGAACATGATAGTATCTTCCTACTTGAGCAACACAGGGGAAAACAAAATGGATTGAAATACTAAGCATGCAAGAAGAAGTAGGAAAACATAACATAGGGTTTCATCATCTCCATGGAACCTAGACATAAACGTTGTTGAATAAGTTTCTATGGGAAATAAAGTTTAAAGAAGTGTCAATTCAAAGCTAAAGCTATTGGAAAAGAAGTCATTTTGTCCATCTGAAGCACAAGTGTGCTTTGTCCATTTTCTATTAAGATTCACTTCCTTTTATCAAACAGTGTTTTGGAGACAACAGCCAGCCATGCTTTCTCCAATTTCAACCAAGCAGAAGCAGACAAGGGGACCGCCCATTTTGGCATTATTGCACTTCACATGCAGCATCCTCAAAGCACTGACCCAAGACTCATTTCTCAGTGAATGCAGTGAATCCAAATGAAGCTGAGACTGCAGATACTACAGAGACCTATCGGGTACTAAATGGCATAGATGACCTTTCATGCCAAGTCAGTCATTTAAGCCCATGAACAAGAGGTACTGCTGTGCATAACTTTTTACAACAGTGATCACCTTTTTACTTTGGGAATCTTCCCAAAGTCTAAGCAAGGCTAGCCAAGAGGTAGCTCTCTTTTCCATGGAAAAGGGTAATCATCACAGCAATACCCGTCACTGAGCACACTAAGACATTATACTATTATATACATGAAATCATATAGCAAAGTTAGCCTGACAAGTCATCATATCTTGATACTCTAACAAGGGCCATGCACGTTCAATTATTCATGCATTAGTGTCATAAGCAACAGATTTTAAAATATTTTCAATTCATGGGTAATTTGTCAGCTCAACAACACAAAGCAGCTTTTGGAAGCGGAAAGAAAGGATGAGCGTGTTGAATGCCATACTCAGCACTATGTAACGCAGCAGAAAGACAGACTTGCGTAACACCGCACATGAGTTCTACAGCACAGGACAGCCACTGGGTTCAGTCACAATACAATTTCTTTAACAAACCCGAATCTTCAATTCTCCTTCTTCCAGAGGGCAAAATGATTCATGGTAAACTCAAGAATTGAAGAAAAAGTACTTGGCAGTAAAACAGCGACTTTCTCTCATAAGAGAGAGCCTACATATAAAGAGAACCAAGCCTTGATCCTTGAGATATATCAGAGGAAACTGCAGAAAGCATTAAAGAGGGAAAGACAGCCATTATCTTTAGTTGTAATCAAACCTCCCAGCTTCTCATTACTCCATGTAAATTTGAGCAAGTACAAGTAGGCAAAAGTAAATATTTCTGTTCTAGATGCAGAAGAGGCAGTCACAATGCAACAGAACTATTAAGATTTTCTTGTAATAGCAAAGAAACAAAGTGAAAGGTCCTGGAAATCTTTGGTGTATGTATCAATGTGTACACAAACAAAGATTGACTGGACCTCTTAACTGAAATCAAGCCCAAGAAAAGCTGTAATCACATCACCTGATGCATAAACAAGCCTGCCACCTAGTGCGCTACTGCTCGGTTCCATAGTATTCACTGTATTCTGGTCAGTATCTAATTCAGTGTTTCGGCCCATAGAAATTGGGCCATGTTGTTATGCACTCACTGCAGTGACCAGTTGTGGCTGTTTGGCAAGCAGCAGCAGTTCCATACAACACTACCACCATTTCAGTAACACGCTGCTTGGTGTTTGCTTCCTTCTGTGTCAAGTTTTCTTAGTCCAATCTTAACACAATGTCAGAAGTCTTAAAAATGAGGTATGCAGAATAAAATGCATAACATAGGTGCTAAAGACCATTAGGGAACTTCTTCATTAAGCACCCTCATAGGAAGCTTACCAGAGCCTACAAGGAAAAGGAAAAATCTCACTTCTAAAACCATAAACTCAAGTAACTTTTTATTGTTATAGAATGTTCCATTAAAATTTGGGAAAAAAAAAAATCACACTGTGCCAAACAGAACCATGAAGTTTGGTTATTTGGTAATAATATTTGGTTATTTACTTTTACTTATTTCCCCAGCTTGCTAAAAGAGCAGCCTTTTCAGCTACCCCAAGCAAAAGCATTTCTCATGAAGTATCTTCCAGCTTACTCATAAAGCCACTTCAAGTATATCCTTGGTTAATACATTCTTCTCAACTTGAATCTGTTTATAATGCATGGCTTTGCCAAACCAAATTAATGGAATTCAACACAACTACAGTCAGCAATCCAGCAGCCAGATAAAGATTCGAGAAATGAGCAACATCATGCTTTTTGATTTAAGCTCATCTGCTCCAGATTGAAGACTGTGTCATTTCAAAAGTTTTCAAAGGCTTCCACTGGGAAGAGCAAGCCTAAGATATTCTACTACCAGGAAAAATCCCAATTTTACTTAGATTTGCAAAGAACTTTCACTCTTCAGCCAGTACAATACCCAATCTCCCCAAATGCTAGCAAGAAGAGTCATTTTATTGTGGAATGAGCATAAGCTACATTTGCATCTCCGAAATAGAAGTCTTGTGAGACCAGCACAGGATAGAAGTGAAAACCATCAGCTACCACCAGGCACTGACAAAAATAATACCAGATGACATTCTGCAAGGATGAACAGGTCACATGCAGTTCTTGATCAGCTGTAATTAACCATTCAGAAATCCATGAAGAAAAAGACATCTGAAAGCATCATTTCTTTCCCCCCAATTACTTGAAATTTAGCTTTACCGTGTTTTTAATTGCAGTAAACTTACTGAGAGTCAGTCAAGTACACAGAATATATGTATATTTTGACACTGCCACATCTTGTAAGTCTTGCAAATGACAGAACTAGCTTTCAGGAAAAGCGTCTAACAAACGTGTTACGCAATTAAAAAAGTAACTCCAAGTAAAAACCATTGAGATAACTGACTTCAAGAGAAAAGTTTATTCAACTAATGCCATATCAGAACAATAAAGCAGCCCTTACATGTAGCCACTCATCAAAAAGGACATTACAAAACATTAACATAATGTAAGAGATCATTTTTCTTTCAGGCATTTTCAAAGGACATATCAGACCCACAAAATCTTCTGTTCTGGTGTGCAAGAAAAAAGCTGAAGAGGAATGAAGCAAGCAGCCAAATACCTCTGCTAGTCAGAGCTTTTTAACAATCAAGGTGACATAAGCAGGATTTAAAAGCCAAGATAGAGCCATTTCTGCAGTACTTCAGCCAGTAGCTACCAGTTTTAGACGGTCATCTCTTATTGCACACATTTTCAGAAAGGGAAAGGAAAGGAGACAGGCCCAACTCTGCCCTCAAATGCTCAGAAAGAATTCTGTACACAGACTGTATGGCCCTTCAGTAAAACAGGTGATGGTACTGCTGAGACCTTATTTACTGTGAAGCAAAATAAGCCTTCAAGTGTCCCTTACTTGATCTTAGCAGGTCAAATTCTCTGTCCAGCAGCTCCTCCTCTGTCAACTTGGAAAAATTGTCCTCTCCAAATGGGTTCCAGCCTGACATATCAGGTGGGTTATTGATGTTCTGCGTTGGGTAACTGGTAATTGCCTCAGCATCAAGAATGCCTGACCTGTGAAGTCAGTCCACAGAAAGAAAATAGAAAGGAACATTACAGGATTGTCTGTCAGGATAAAAATTGATGGTATGCTTTGTTATGTCAAAATACTGCATACAGGTAACGTGTGTTAACAGCTTAACCAGAACGTATCTGAAAACTAAAGATAGAATGAATTGCTAAAGAACATGTGGTTTGATCACATTATTTCTGTATGTAACCCTTGTACATTTTAGTCGTCGATTTACTAATTATAGCCAAAGCACAGAAAACTTTGTCAAGATGCAGGATCAAAAGCTGTATTTCACATTGTTCATTTCTATACTTACAGAGCAGTCTTTTTACTTTTTTCTAAGAAAACAAGAAACCTAGTAAGTATACTCAAAGTTTAATCTTCTGTTTGCTAACATGCTACAAAATTCACCTGATCAGAGGTTTTCCCTTTTATGCAAGTTTTGGCAAATGAGCTCTATCACTTTTCTCTCCTTACCAGATCATCCTTAAGCACTGCCAATTGTTGCTAACTTTTTGGTCACTGACTTAAAGCTAAGCAGCAGAGTACAGATCTTTAGTCACGCATACATAAGATGAATATTTTCTACCAGACTGCAATTATTTCTTTAAAAAATTATTTGTAACAGAAGTATTCCGGTAATAGGCTGTATCAGAGAACAGGTGCTAAGTCTCAGATATGGACACAAACATGCAGGAAAACACTTCGCTATGCATTACACCACCTAATTGATGCCATGAAGCTAAATCTGTCACAGCAATATACTGTATCAATAAAGCAATGGGAGGAAAATATTTTGCCTTTCACTCTTTCATCATACTGTAAAGTGACTATGAGTGACAGCAGCACCTGAAATGCGCAAGTCTGAAAAAATGCCCGTCAACAAAGGCTGCACCACAGACTGAAGGGTTCGAAGAAGTACAAAGGGCTTCTCTTCCAAATGTAGCTATAGTAGTATTTATGTTCTTACGTAGTTAACACTAACTTAGGTCAGAACATGAGTGAAACTAGGCAAGTGTGCAATTTTTTGCCTTCTTTTTTTGTAATGTTACTTTGCTTTCATTCCACATACTTATTTATGGTGAGAATTCACAAAGAAGTCATTTTTCACCACGCTTTATTAAGAAGGGGTAAATGCGTGGGCCTCTGCAAAGAGTCCTTATCATTGAAATTACGATACATTCCATTACAGAAAACAAGTCAGACCACTGATAAATGGACAGAAGAGTTAGAACTCCTACCAAATTAATCAGAATTATAGAGCCCATCTTAAAACTGTATCCTACAAACTGGATTAAAGAACAAAAAGTGGTAAAAATTAGTGTCTGTTGAGTGTCATATTCATTACTTCATTAATTACGTGCTGCTGACCACCCAAAGCAAACTGGTTAGCAGTCTGTTTCTTGGAAGAAGTCCATTAACAACAAAACAACACAAGTTTTTTAAAAAGTTTGATTAGGCTCATCTATTGATGAGTTGCATCCTGCTCTCCTTCCTCATGCCACTTAAAATATCCATTACCACTATCACCTATTTATTAGTTTTAGCAATACTTTATGAATGAAGCAATTAAATTCTGAGGAGAGGATTTGGTAGCATCTATTACAGAAAGCAGACAGTAACCCTTGGTACGTTTGTGTCAGAATACTTGCCTGCTTGCAGCATAGGGAGAATCTGCCACTGTTCCAGCATGTACTGGAAGTGATGCAGAGTAGGAGATTAAGGCTGGCGAGAAGTCTTGTAGAGAAGGGACATATTCAGGAGATTGCACCTGTTGTGACCGCTGCTGTTGCTGAGCAAGCATCTGCTGTTGTATAAGAGCCTGCTGATATTGCTGCACCTAAATAAGACAGGCAGCACATTATTAACATTCAGACAGGTCAACGTGAAGCTCTTATGTTAAGTAACAACATTGGCCTCACAGACAGATTAATTAAAAACAACCATATACCAGAAAAGATTGGCAGCTTAACCAAAAGCAAGGAACTTTCTCCCAACTTCCGAACACCTTTTGCCACGTAGTTACAGATAAAGCAGGAAAGCTATTGTGTATGTGTGTATTTCCATTATGCTGTAGCAGCATCACAAAGGGCATGCAAGAATATTTATATTTTTCTGAAACCACTAACTCAATGTTGAAACACTTCTCCATTTTAAGCAAGAACAGCCAAAATGCTCTTCAATGCAGTTTTAAAACCTTAAAAATTAAGTAACTAGCACAATAGAGCTTAGTCACCAGCAACTGACAAAACTTCATTTTTCTATCACGCATTCCAGTGTGAAACTATACACAGCAAGGATTTCTCTGGGCTAGTTAGGTTTGTAAACACTATGTATAACCTTGACTGAAATGCACCATTCAATAACGTTATTTCCCTGTGACAATCAACCCGGATTCTCCCTTTCTCTTTCTTTCTGAAGTAGTCTAAGGGTGTCAACCGTATTCTGTTGGTTTTATACTACTTGAAGACTCAGAAATTCTGCAAGATTTCCTCAGCAAATGCTGCAGAATACAGCTACGTACACACACAACAGTGCCTGTGAAAGTAGTTCCTGGCTACCTCTACTTAGATGGTTTAATTAGACATCCTGGGCTTGAAGTAGAAATTTGATGCCATTGTGGTTTTATCACTTTGCAGAATAACTTACATTTGCTGCTGTGGTCATTACTGGGAACTTTAAGTATTAAGTATGTTTCCAATTAGTACTGTACCGATCAAAATTTAGACTATATCACATTTACCACTGATGTGACATAAGCTTTCTCAACAGAGTCTGGATGAGCTATTTATTTTTCCTCTCAAGTGAATATAATTTTAGATATTTACCAAGTCCATAGCTCATCATAGCTACTCACAAACTTGTGTTGCTGCAACTTCACAGCGTCTTACAATCATAGGACATATTTGAAGACTATCAGTGACATTCCATTGTTGACATACCATAGCAGGATACTGAGACTGGGAAGGTTGCTGCTGGTACACAGACTGCATCAACAGTTGCTGCTGGATCACCTGCTGGTGCACTGCTTGTTGATACTGTATTTGAAAAGAAAAAAAATAGAAATCTTGAAACCATGATTCCCCCATTTAGCATACACAAATATTTAGACTCAGAGGGTCTATCTATACCAGCTCCTACAAGCATACTATTGTCAGCTAGATCATCCCAAATGTTTCTCTGGAGCATGCTTACACATAGACAAAACCTTTATCTGGGCCACGAAGTGCTGATTCAAAGGAAGCAGAAATTCTGGGTCAAGAAACAAAAGCAGGACAGCACAAAGAAAACAACTTCCCCATGTAAGTATTGCAATGCCTAGGCAAGAGACAAATGTGCAAAGCTAGAAAGAAGGGGCAAAAGCTACAATCCCTCTCTCCTAGCATGGAGAAACCAGGTCATATTGTTTAACTAGCACATGATTTAAAATGATAACAGATACAACATAACTGCTCATCAAGAAATGTAATTTTAAATATGTGACTTGTACCTGCTGAATGTAAGCCTCCTGAATTGTAGGTTGTTTTTGCTGGTGATGTAAGTGGTGTAGCTGCTGTAGCCTCCAGTCCCCCTGCTGCAGCTGCTGGAGAACTCTGTTCTGCTGAGGATGGTGCTGATTGGTCCCTTGAGACAGCAACATTTCTTGACCGTTTCCAGGTCTTGGGGTTCCTGTAATATTAAGACAACACTACTCACATGCCAATTTCTAAACTTCAACTGTCCATTTGCCCTGGCAGTTGGTATTTAGCATTTCAAGGCAAAGCAGTTTATAGTTCCCTTCCAAGTGTGACATCGTGCATGCTAAGTTCGCTGTATATTTCACCTTCTGTGAAGACAACTGCAGGCTTATCAATCCATAGTGTCTACTTACAAGACATGAGAAGCTTCCTTTGCTCTCATTACAGAGGAAGCTGGTTTCAAGAGTTCTGCTTTACTAATGACTCACTTGTATCTTCAGTGTCTCAAACAACGCTCATCTATTCTAACTCAAAACTGGGACATAACATTTTTGTCTATATCCTTATTACAATAATCTGACAAATCAATCCTTGAGTGAAAAAATGCAGTGAAGTGCTTTTGGATTTTGCATACTTGGAAGCCAAGTAAATAAAATATCCAACCACTAGTTTCTTGCAGTACACGTTTAAATACTGATTAGTGCCTCTGAAAACATTCTTAAGAACTACTGGCTTACACGTGTAATTCCTTAGATTGCTGAGATTTGCCATTCAGTTGTTCTTGCAGCCTTTTAATTAAGCAGTTACCAGCATAAATCAATGTGTTTTGCATGCCCACTACTTGCACATTTAGAGTCATCCAGAAGGGATGAAGATATGGGGCTTTTTTGACAAAGTAGTATCTACTTAGTTTTAAGTTTCAAAGGTTATCCTCAAAAGATTGAGGAAAAGAAACTTGGAATGATTGTTTCATTTGCTTCATTCAAACCTTAGGTGTTGGTACATTACCTTTTTGCCCACGATTACCAAATACACCAGGAACTTGTACTTTGACTGGTGTTGCTGAACTCTGGATC
Organism: Gallus gallus; assembly: GCF_016699485.2. Taxonomy (NCBI): domain Eukaryota; kingdom Metazoa; phylum Chordata; class Aves; order Galliformes; family Phasianidae; genus Gallus; species Gallus gallus. Next base: position 44,485,619 of record NC_052535.1, on the reverse strand, counting down.
GTCAGAACACTTGAAGCAGCAGTGCTTGAATTGGCCTTTGGTCTTTGTCGTGGTGCAATTGAGGTTTCTGTTGGTCCAGTAGGATCTGTTATTCTGAAACAGTATTCCCATAGATGAGACTTCATTAAAAGCAACTGCTGTGTATTCAAATTTTCATCTCTTTGCAGCTCATTTGCATTTCAAACATACGCTGTTTACTTCTGAGCTCAATTTAAATACCTCAAGATTTGTTTCCCACAATACTTCCCACCACAGTCCTAAGAGATACGACTGCTGCAGACGATTTTCATAAGGCCATGCAACAGCCTTATTCTCTATGAGAATAAAGCACTAGATTAAATTTCTGTGCAAGCTTTCCTTAGTTCACAGTAGTGAATAAAAATTACCTGGAAAACTCAAGGCAGCAATCTTGCAACTAAAGATATAATTACTTCTCATGCATGCACAGAGTAAGATTTTTCTTGATCTTATCTGTTAATTCATTTCTGGTTTCATAAGAGATTTAACATCTAGCAGTTCTATCACTCATAAACCTCCCTAAATATTTGTGTCTTTCTGTAGTACATCAGCACTGTATCATGTTCAAAAATGGACTTTGGAGCTTTAATCCCACTGTGTCCAGTCACAGTACTGGCATCTTTAAAAATCATCTAACTGCTTAAAAACACAAATTCACCAGCTAAGCTCCAGCACTTAACACTTCATACTAGTTCTTAGCAAGTTATATTTAAATATGTTTTCTGCCTTAACCTCTGTATCTTACGTAGTCAGAAAAACTTCAGTAGGAAAACTCATGGTTCTTTCCTAGTAGTGCCTAGCAGGTGGAGTTGAAAACCTTATTCCATTAATACTCTATGCCCTCCCTCAATTGTACGTCACTAACTGACAGCAGAGCCAACAAGAACAATCACTACCTTAAAACAGCATAGATACATCTATGCAGCTCAAACATGGCTTAGATGAGCCCAGATGTTTGCTTCTCATTTGCAATAGGCTAATAAAGTTGCAGCTGAGCTGATGGTCACAGCTAAAAATTTTAGTAATTAGGCCACATATTGGTAGATTCAGAACCATAATGATTTTCAGTATCAAGGAATATAAGGATCTCAGTTTTTCCTCAGTGTAATCTCAAAACAATTGAAAAAAAAAATTGAACAGAGAGACTTGAAGCACTTAGAAGTGTAGTTTATCTATTCTAATGAACTATTTGGGTAATTTTTTTAATGAAAAACGTCTCAGACAAATGTGCAGTTTAATAATACTAAATAAAAATGAAGCCACATCATCTACTCACCTTGCTTTTATTTGGCTTTTTCTAGCAGCTGCCTCACTGGCTGTCATAGGCTCAGGAAGAGTTGAAGGGACAGGAGAATTCTTGGGAAAAATAAACGTGAAGAAATTAAAAGCACGAACTCCTGAAAAAATCATTACAAATCAAAAAGAAATAATTGAGTTCAAATCCTTCACACTGCAAGACTTCACGCAGAACCCAGTCATGTGGCTGTAGGTTGAAAGTGCTTTTACTGAACACTATTTCTATTTTCTGTTACTTATCACTGAAGTACAAATGAAAACACTGCTGGCCTGATTCACTACTATGTCAGCTACTTCAGTTCATTCATGCAGTACCAACAAGGTAACACACTTTATTCATATGCTTTCTGTTAACAGTAGAGAATAAAGATTCATTTTTAAATTTGAGTTTAAAGAATTAAAGCTAAAAACCAGAATGAAATACAAGTAGTTTTTAGTCAATTCAGCTCTTCCAATCCAATGCAAAATCCACAACACAACGCAGCATCTAAGTTTTTATGCTGCTATAACTAATCTCTTACTACAAATCACAACCTCATCATGTATGTATTTACTGTCATAAATGCACACTCTTCTTATACTGGCCCTTATTTCTCTGGCTAGAGACACGTCACTAGAAGCCATTAGAAGCCAGTTTGCCTCTCTCAGCTCTCACACTGTGTTTGAATTACACTGAAAGTTATCCACCCACAACACTAACTGGAAACATAACCCCACCTCAGCGACAATAAGCATGCACTAAGATTCAGGGCTCAACAACAACAGTAAGCTTGTCTTTAATGTTCTACCTTCTCCCCCAGCTCTTCAACATGAGCAAGGTCAAGTTTTCCTCTTTCACTCTCAGCGCTCAATGAAAATACTGGCATGTAAAGCATTCAGAAGCCCCTTCCTTGCTTGCACCAGCTGTCATCATTGTACTACAAGGCTTCAAGTTTTCATCCATTCATTTCTTGTAAAGCCAAACCTTATCCTGATCTACTGGCAGCACCGAGCAGAGGAAAAGGTCAGACTATTCCCTTTTACAAAACCTTCATGATCAGCAATCGGTGCACCTCTCTAAGCATTAGGTTTTGAACACAGCAAACAATTAAATATCAATTAGATATGGAGAGTATCACCTTCCTCCTAGTTCCAAATTAATTGCTAACACTAATCCTAGCCTCAGCAAGTCTCAAATACTTTCATTTTCTAAATTCACATAATCAGCATGTTCTCTGTTAGCTTACCAAGCACCAGTAGTTCCATTGGCTAAAGGGACGAAATAGATGTGATCAGGCTCTGCTTTCCTCAGAACAGTCACTCCCTAATTCATGCTGTATCTGAGCCAATTTCAACACACCTCCTGCCCTTTACAGAAGTAACTACTTCTCTTCAGATTATCTTTCTGCAGTTCTTATCTGCCACTTCAAAGCTTAAAAGAACCTCTCAATTTAATTTCTAAATTAATTGCTTTTCACCTAAGCTGCATTTAATCAAGGAAAACAGCAATTATGGGGGAGGGAGAGAGGGAAAAAAATGATCTCATGTAAGAATAATCTTAACACACTAATCTTAACACACTAAAAAAAGCAAATCTAATCCTGGTCACAAACATTTATAACCTAAGGTTAACAATTTTTTCTTCCTTTTTCCTTAGGAAAAGGAATCCAATAAGCAGATATAGCCAAGTCACTTGAACAAGTTGATAGTACTCTTTCAGCCTGCAACCTAGGAAATTCTCAGTGGTATGTCAAGATACTTATCTTGTACATATTTCAGTATAAAAGAGAGAAATTATAACTATTGCACCACCTAACCACACTCTGAAATAGCAAGAATACAAAACCCTTCAAAACTCTTGAAATTTAGCCTTTGCCTACAAAAAGAAAGGCCTCCAGTTTTTTCTTCTTTTCCTTAATATGCTTAGCATGCTAACCTATGCCAAGTTTCCCAAAAATAACATTCACTCTTTAATGAGCACCTTCTTCTATGGGACCAAAGATCAACAGTAATACATTCCAAAGGGATCTCGGTAAATTCGCTCATCTACCTCTGAAAGCACAGTTTACTTTAAATGACATTTGTTTCAAAATTAATTTTGCCATTGACTTTTCCTAATGCCTTAATGCCTATCGTGGGAATCCCTCTGTAACACTGAACATTATTGATGTGTCCTGGAATTCTTTGACATAGCAGTTTGGTCAATGAATTAGGTCATCTTTGAGGGAAGGTTCAGAACTTCAAGGAGTTCAGCCTCTCATGTAAAGCAAAAGCACAGAAGTCAGCTAACTCACTCACTATTTCAATTCACTTTCAGTTCATTGCAGTCCTTTCCAGCATATTGCTATAATTGACAAAGATGATTAAAAAGAAAAAAAGGGTTTATCTAGAAAACACTCTTGACACTTCATACTATTAAGATGTTTTCTGCTGTCAACACGTTATGTTCTACAGCATACTTGGTATTAATTGTATTAGATGTAAGAGACGTGTATGGATTAGAAGCACAAGTCAGGTATTGACTGACATCACATAAATGCAGTTTATGAAGCTATGCCCTCAAAATGAAAGTGTTTCATTTAGACAGCAAACAGTATCAACAGGAAATGTATTTTGCTCCACATCCTAAATTTGGGAACAAGGCTTAAGAAATAAGAAATTGAAAACTTCTTCCTCAACTGATTTGATTGACTTATCTCAGTGCTATCTATGAAAACCCCTGAATGCACAGGAAAAAAATGAAAGACTACTTACATTAATATTGGACACCGGACAATCCTTTTTGGCAAGTTTAAAGGCAAAGTAAGATACCTGAAAAATATCAGGTCTCTGTTCTTGATCTGGTTCAAGCATATATCCTGCAAAAATTGGTAAGATCAAATTGTCATTGTTTGACAGCAGAAAGCCTACTGATGCACTGTGCTAGCAACAAGAACAAATTCATTCAACTAATTTTACCAACCAAGCTTACTCCAAAAAGAATGATTATGTTCTTTTTTTAATGCTTTTTGTCAAATTAAATAGTTTTCAGGGTCAAATATGATTGACAAGGATGCATGCTGTTTGATATTTTGAATATCAGCTGCAGAAAGGATAACAGAGTACTAACTTCAAATAAACAACAAAAAACATGAACAGTATTAGAATTTTCTAGGGTTGTGCAAGATTCTGTGCAGATAACAGGAGATTCACAGATAACTATCAACATCAGGCTAAGTTCCTATACCATCTTTTGTCTGGTAGGTTCTGTAGGTTATGTACAATTAAATGTTAAAAATCATCTAGTTGTATAGATAGCAAGCATTTTCTGACAAAACAATTTCTGATGTAACCATTAAATATGATTTTCCCCAGACATAACATTTGACATCAAGCAAATAAATTAGCTTATTTTGTTTACAACATGCTACTGAGTACATCATCGAGAACTCTTTTTTAGATGATGAAATATTTTTTCTAAGCAAGCAAAGCCTCTGAAAGATACTCAGCTACAAAGAAAATGAATTATCTATGGAATTTTAAGTCAATTTTTTTATGAGAAAACACAAGCTGCATTTCTGAAACCATTCAGCAGTGCAGCCAACCTTAAATAAGGTTTTGGGTAAAATTATGTAACCGCTTTCTGTATTTCTATCATTTTAGGCAGATCATACGATTCTACTCGAAGCCATTATTTGACGGCCAACATGGTTTACAACAAATCCCATTTTTAATGGATTTTTACAAAATAAAGCTGATTTGAATTAACGACAGCATCATTATGTGGAAACAGAACATCTGTTGTAAGGTAACTCCTGCCACTTGATACTAAAATATCAGGCTTACAAGGCAGACACTGCTCAGCTTGCCAGTTTTTTTTCCCTCCTGCAAAAGAAATGAAGCCACAAGTCCCTTAAATACCTTTTATGATAAGCTTCAACTTTGTGGCTTCCCTTCCAGAAAGGAATAAGTTGAGCTTATGAGATTCTTCCCCACCCACACATATTTCATGCCATAACGTGATGCTTAATGTTGCACAGCAGTTCACAGAAACTTAATAAATCAGAGTTGACGCTTACAAAGAGAGAATCAGAGCCTGTACTCTTCTCAAAGTAACACTGTCTGGCAGTCTAGCACAAAGAAAATTAATTATTTGAAAGATCTCATTTTGCAAGCATTTCCAGTAGGCTTGGTAACTGCTAATTCTCCATAATGAATGTGTGCTCAAAAGCATGCTTTGGATTTGGTATTTCCTACAATATATAAACAAACTGTGTGCTATACATGTTGAAGACTGAGGAACAGTTTAAGAGCCCCTGCTCCCATTCTCTCTATTTTTCACGTTGTGCCAATCACATTCTTTCAGGTTAACTTGCTCAAAGTTGAAAGAGACAACTAGAAATATTCATTATCAGTGTATGTTAGATTCAGTATCTCCATATTCAGACAACAGACAAACAACCAGCCTCAGAACTTAGTGTTCCTAAAATTCTCCTTCATACTGTCCTCGCTGTCCAACCTTTGCCAAAGTTTTATCTGGTCCTTCGGGTTGCACTTAAACCTTATCAGATTTGTTTTGTGTTATGAGACATGAAACCACTACAAACATCTCCATGGAATTCATCTCTGTGCATCTTAGGGAGTCGGCAGAAGTGACTGCCAAACCTCTGAAAGGTCTTGGAGAACAGGAGAGGTGTCTGAAGACTGGAGGATAGCCAAAGTCACTCCAGTCTTCAAAACTGGTAAGGACAATCCAGTAAACTGCAGGCCAGTCAGCCTCACCTCTGTCCCTGGAAAGGTGATCTAACAACTTGCACCGGATGCCATCTCCAAGCAATTGGAAGAAGATTATCAGGAGTAGCCAGCCCGAATTCACCAAGAGGAAATCATGCTTGACCAACCTGGAGGTGTTCTATGATGTTATCACCGGTTGGGTAGATGAGGAGAAAGCAGCATTGTGTACCTTGACTTAAGCAAAGTTTTTAACACTGTCTCCCACAACATTCTTCTAATGAAGCTTAGAAAGTGCAGGATAGATGAATGAACAGTGAGGTGGATTAAGTAGCTGCTGACTGGCAGAGCTCAGAGGGTTGTGATCACCAGCACAGTCTAGTTGAAAGCCTGTAACTAGAGGTGTTCCCCAGGGGTCAGTACTGGGTCTGATCTTGTTCAACATCTTCATCAGTGACTTGGACAAAGGGCTAGACAGCACTCTCAGCAAGTTCACTGATGATACAAAGCTGTGAGGATTGGTTGACACACCAGAAGGCTGTGATGCCATTTATCAAGACCTGGACAGACTGGAAAGTTGGACAGAGAGTAATCCTATGAAGCTCAACAAGAGCAAGTGTAGAGTCTTGCACCTGGGGAGGAATAACTGCACGCATCAGTACAGGTTAAGGGATGATCTGCTGGAGACAAACTCTGCAAAGAAGGACCTGAGTGTTTAGGTGGACAACAGGTTGGCCGTGAGCCAGCAGTGCACACTCATGGCTAAGAAGACCATAATGGTATCCTGGTGTGCATTAAAAAGAGCACTGTCAGAACAGCAAGGGAGGTGATTCTTCCCCTCTAGTCTGTACTGGTGAGGCCATATCTGGAACACTGTGCCCAGTTCTGGGATACCCACTTCAAAAATGACAGGATATTCTAGAGAGTGTCTAGCAGAGGGCCATGAAAATTATTTGGGGCCTGGAACATCCCCCTTTATTAGGAAAGGTTGAGAGACTTGGGTCTGTTCAGCCTGGAGAAGAGAATACTGAGAGGGGATCTCATCAATGTTTATAAATATCTAGAATGCTGGAGTCAATTGGATGGGACTCTTTTTAGTGGTGTGAAGTAACAGAACAAGAGACAACAGGCAAAAACTGGAACACAGGAAGTTTCACAAAAACATGCAAAAGAACTTCTTTCCTGTGAGGGTACAGAGCACTAAAATAAGCTGCCCAGAGGAGCTGTGGAGTCTCCTTTTCTAGAGACACTGAAGACCCGCTTGGATACTTTCCTGCTCAACCTACTGTAAGGAACCTGATTTTAGCAGGGGGGTTGGACTCGATGATCTCCAGAGGTCCTTTCCAACCCCTATGATTCTATGATCTCTGTATCTACAAGAAATTTGAACTACACATTCACCTAATTAACATAATTGTCTAACCTGGATAGAGAATACTATTAATCTGACATTCTGTAGAGGAAAAAGAGATGTACATAAGATCAAAAAGAAGTCATGAACAAATTAAGAGCTACAAATTTAATTCTCCCTCTGCATTTGATTTACAGCCACCCATGACAAACAGAAAACCCATATCTCCCAAAGAAACCAAAAAGCTCTTCTGAGCTGAGATGTATAATTCATTTTGCCGATCTCATAAGTGTTTTCTTTGATATTTCAATTCTTAAGTTATCAACTCCTCCCTTACATGCCTAGAAAACCGTAACTGATAGGAGAAACTGATTTGTATCTGCTTTACCAGTTTCACTTTTGGGGCAGTTTCTAACAAATTTGCTGCAGGTTTCTTCACCTTCCTCCAGGCCAGCTTCTCAGTTCTGTACCTGGTGGTAGAGCCTCCTGTTTTGTAAACAGCTGGACCAGATGATCTTAGGATCTTTTCAAACCTTAATGACTGAATGACCCTAGGGAGTAAGCAAGCTTCCTTTCAAGGGAAAGTACAAGAGCTGAAAGGCAGATGGTAGCCATGAGCAACTCCTACTGCTAACTCAAGATCCAAGCCAGTACGCACCATCTATCCAAGCCACTCATCTACATCAATAGTACCGTTTGTGTTTCATTTTATTTACAACACCAAAGAATTGCTGTGCTGCCCAAATACTTACTTATCAAACAGTGTATACTTTGAGTGTATCGGGAATTGTCTGGAATAGTAAAACTTCCATCACAAATAGCAACTTGACTTTCTCCAAAGGGAAGTGAAAAGAAACAAAGCTTATACAGCAAGCAGCCAAGTGCCTGTAAAAACAAATATAGGCCCCATAAAAGGATGAGAGCAAGCCATTTACACAATAAAGAAGCACCAACAAGAAACTAATTGCATCCTAGCTACAGCTGATGCTTACAGTGTTATGTAGCAGCTGCATTATGAACCAGGGTTGATGTGACAAGCTGATATACAATGCAGCTCTAGAAGAGCCTTCTTTCCCACTGACTCGTGGGTTAGACAACAAGCTACCAGAACTAGAGCCTAACCCAAGGGCTACATTCACATTCTGGCATCACTCAGGGATACCACTAGTGTTTTTGCTGAATTTAGTCTTTATTTACTTCACTACAGTGGCTCTTAAGCACCCTGTCTAACAAAAACACATTTCCTTGTTGTGCTGTGAGCAAATTTCTATGAGAAATCATTGGCGACATTCAGGCAGCAATCTGAGCCAACAAAATGGAAAGAGTCTACTTTATCTCTCCCTTAACAGGCTCATCACATTGTACTCAATTTACTTACACAAGACTTAACTACCACAGATACCATTACTATACTCCACATTATATACTTGCATTGTATATTTCCACTTTAAATAATTAGCTTTCCAGTTTGTCTACAGCACTTCTAGCTAGTTTCTCCCCCTCTTAATTAGTTGTGTTTCACAGTACCTGATTTTTTGCTTACCCAGATATCTGCCTTGGTAGTAATTGATTTCCCTCCATAAAGATTGATCATTTCAGGAGCTCTGTACGATAGTGTTGTATACCTAAATGCACATAATTGCAAGAGAACAGATGAGAAGCATGCCTCAGAATCAAAAGGGCCTTTTCTTGCATCTGCCACGCACACACACCATTCACAGACACAGGTGTCTAATACACACCAGAAATTGTCTTATGCAAGTAATTTACTGTGTTTACAAGTAACACAGTAGGTTTGGAATAATAACGTTTACTGTTATGGATGACAATTTAAAGTCAGATAAAATGTACTCTTCACATTAGCTTCCCTGTACACGTGCTTCAGTAATGAAGTATTGCTCTGCTGCAATACTGCAGTAAGCAGTCATTGCAAAGATTCTGAGCCCTAAACGAGTCGTCTTCATCTTATATTAAAACATGTGGTATGGAGCATCATCATCACAGGTATCTTCCAACTTAGGATATTATTTGATTCAATGCTTTAAAAAAAAATCTAGCTTGGCAAAATCACTACAAAACCAGCAAACTGTTCTGTAGAGGCAAAAAACACACATGTATCACTTGATCACTTGAGAACAAGTAATCTGTGTTTATCTCTCTGCAACAGATGGCCTGCAGGGACCAAACTAAACTAATACATATTCTCAGGAGTGTGCTTGAAATAAAGTTAAAACAATTTTCTGACCAGTCTTAGGAGGAAGGACACAGCATTCCATAACTAAGACTGTATGTAAGTTCATTTGAATGCTGATTTATAGCACTTTTCTCCCTCAGACCTTTACAGTTAGCCATATTAAGAAGTTAAAATTTTAACTCCTAAAATGGCCAGCAGCCAGGCATACATTTATCACCCATTCCATTTCAAAGTCACATGCCCTTTTCAAGTTTTATTCTATGTGAGCCTGTTTTGCAAAAATAGCATATAAATAAATAGAAAAAGCAACATTAGTAGACAGTAAAACAATGGAACTATATTCACATCAACTTGAATTTCTTCATCTTGAACAGTTACATTAAAATCCTTATCAGTAAGGTAAACATACGCTACTCAAAGGTCTTCATCTAATACATCATCACACTCAGCTGTCTCACAGCACAATCACTGCTTATTAAGGCCACTTAAATGTGAACTTACTTCTTAATTTCTTCTTCGACCACATTAACACCATCTTTTTGAGGATTAAGGAACTTGTTTGTAGCACTGCCAAAATCACAGAGAACATAATTTCCACTGTCATTTAGCAATATATTCTCCACCTTGAAAGGAAGTTAACACAAACAGCAACGTTAGATTAAAATAATGGCACTGATTTCCAATATAACTGTTACTACTCATTCTTGCCCTCGCATACAAACAAGGAAGTTACCAGAAAAATCAGTCAATAAACACAGCATTAGCAGTAAGTGATCCTGTCTTTCAGTTTCACTGTTTACAGGTGCTTCTCTAACTACAAGTCAGCCTTAGTGAAATAATTCCTGCACTTCCAATCATACTTGAGTGCACCATCAACTTTTACCCAGGTGTTTCTAAGTATCAGGTTCGTACCTTCAAATCCCGGTGAACTATAGGAGTTTTGCACTGATGCAGCCGAGCAACAGCTTCACAGGTATCACAAAATATTCTCATTACTTCTGACTCTGTAAAGCCCGTCTGCAGGCGCTGATTCATCTGATTCACAACTTGCCCAGCTGAAGAAGCAGCAAAGAACTTTATTTTACCTTTTCATAATTTCCATCATGTATAGAAGTATAATTTTCTCTCACGCACAAATAGCCCACAACATGCAATTCAGCTTTCTCATGTCACCAATTTAAAAAAAAAAAAAAACAAAAAACAACCCAACCAAGCTATTTCCAAACTTTCACTGGTATGATCCTAGGCAGAAAGGTTACTGTCTCAAACAAAAACATCGCCAACTGAAGCTCTTCTATCAAATTGCTGCAGACGGAAACAATCATCTATCACACAAAGATGCTCCCCCAGAAGTGCCTCTTGCATTTAGATCCACAGCCAAAATGCTGTCAGCCAACGGAGTTCAAAGTAACTCATTATCTAGACAGCCTTTCTTTGTCTTTCTGAGACACTAAGAAAAAAAAAAGGACATAATCCACTCCTAAAAACTCTACATAACCCTCTCACAGTTTCCTTTTTAAGATCAGGAAACATTGTTTCCCTATTTCTTGAGGTAATTTCACAAGGTCATACTTGTATCTTCCTATCATAATGCTCATTTAACACTAACAGATCTATGGGGTCTTGGAGAGTGCTCTTCCTAAATATGGAAGCTTTCAACAGGAAAACACCATCCAGTCATCTGATGGTTTACACTTTTGTGGCTTCAAAATAACACTGGCAGAACTCAAATCTAGAAGCAAAGTGTAGAAGTGAGTTTCAACAAAAGCTCCACATGCCAATAAGCTATCCATAACAGCAAGTTCAGAAAAATCCAACCCAGTTAGTTGCGTAAGCTGAACACTGAGGAACCAGCTCCCATGAACTAAAGCAGTAGAGGAATTCTCCAATATTTACTACTGTAAGTAAGAAAAGAGTACTGCTGATACAGTCTCAAGAGCTCCCAACAGGGCAGAAACATTCACTCTGACAACTCACAGACAAGTTTATTCTAGTAAGTACGTGTGGTGGGGAGCGAGGGAAGTCGATTACAATATGGTTTCACAAATTGTTTGAAGCAGCTACATTATGAAACAGAACACATGACTATTATTTGCATGCCCAGAATCATCAATACTAACTATATTATGTTCACTTAAAGCAAGTCACCCGTCAGGTTAAGATTAAAGAATCTTTGCTATAATGATCTAAAACAAAAAATAGGAGAGGCAGAACAGTTGCCAGAAGTTGCTTATTAGTTACATGTTTAATCAAACAGAAGAGCAGAACTATATCAATGTCTGCTTGAAGTCATGTCCCTACTTCTAATTAAATAAGCTTAAATAACTTAAGCTTAAATAAATAACTTAAATAAGCTAAGTGAAATTGACTTTTGCATTTACTCAGGCTTCGGCAATTCAATGTCTAACTACCGACACAAGCTGAAACAAATGGATTCCAGCTTTGAGACACGCAAGCTATCTTTCTGAATTAAAGGGACACTATCAGGTAAAAAAATCCCAGGTGATCAAAATACACATTTCCTTTATATTTTCTCTGAAGCCAGAAGAGCCATCACTTACCTCGACAGTACTCCATGAGAATGAGGACCTCCCAGACGTTATCACTTATACAGTTAACAGCACAATCCAAATAGCTCACGATATTCTTGTGCCCAGATAATTCTTTCTGAAAAAGAAAATACACATTACGCTTTAGTATAGAAAGATTTTAACAAATAAATACAGGTGGTTTTCATTAGAACCACTTAGGACTTCAAAGCGAGCCCTGGTCCCATATGCACTAAACTTTACAAAATACTCAAAACTGCATCTACAACTCAGTCAAGAACATTTGTTTACGGTATTTGTTCAACAGTGCAAACATCCTCACTGCTGCATTCAGAAACATTATTATGTAGTAATAACTACAGTCTTATACATGGGGAAAGAGGAGGGGGGGGGGGGGGGAGAATCATGCTACTCACGTCCATTTTAATGGCAATCCCCAATCTCAATACTAAAGAAATACCTATACTGAAGAATACTGTCTCGTTAATAATAAAAAAACCCCACAACCATACACAGCTGGAAGCAAGTAGCATTTATAGCCTGAACTACTATCAAGTTAAAAACACAAAGGCAACCAAAGATGGCCCTGAGAAAAAAAGACGACAAAAACCACATCAATCTTTAAGAACCATTTCGCAAGTTGCAATTAAGCAAATTCATATTTCATGTCTGACAACACCAGTGCTGTTGTCTGCAGTACTGCTTCTGCTCATCTATGTTTAACATAAAAGAATGTCTTATGATGAGTAAACAGGTGCTTCTATGATTATAACATGTTTAAACTAGAAGCACATGGAAATGAAAATAAATTACCTTCACAGTATCTGCTAGAAGGCAATATAATTGATTTTCTCGTGCCCTGATACCATAAACCCAAGCACATCTGATAAAAAAAGCCTTCTGCTTTCTCAATTTTCTAGTCAGCAGCTCAGAAACAACAGAACCCGTGATTATATCATTGAGTTCAAAGTTTTGAACTACAGCCATATCTGTTACCTATGTACTGGATAGCAACTACAAGAACGTGCTTCTGTCCAGCGCAGGTAACACTGCTTGTATAAAAATAGGCAGTGTAATTCGGTTAGCAGAACTGTGGCCAGCAGAGGGCTCTAGAATTTGTTATTACTACAGAAATGGAAGAGACCACTTTTTTACTGGGAAGCAAAATTACTGATCAAATCATTGACTGCAAAATCAAATTTTCCTTATAATTGCTTTAGAAATTAATCACACTCTACCTCTATGCTCAGTATTATCTTATGTAAAGCACTACTGCACAAAAAAAAAGTGAAAAGATGGTCTAGAAGGGATTGCCATTAAAAGACAGTTGATTTATGTGCACTATAAACAAACACATTCTCTAGTTACAATTAATTCATTTCTTACCATAATAGTAATTTCTCTCTTGCACACGTTGAGATCTGAGACATTATTAACATACATTCGTTTGAGTGCACAACGTATCCCACCATGGGTACGTACCAGAAACACAGTTGAGAAACCACCTGGAAAAAAACAATAACAAGCCAATGAAGCTATCTGAGTTCTCTTTATTCTAAGACAGTGAAAAAGAAAGCGTGTGCCAGTCATGGAACAAGGAGTTAAACACTGATGACATTACTAAGATTTGACATCTGAGTCCATTTCTCCTATCTTGACAAAAGCATAAGGATCTTAGAATTATGCTACAGCATTAAATAAAACTATCTGAAAAGCACTTGCATATTCAACTAAATGTAAAAGCCTCGTATGAACTCTGTGTATTCACGTATCAAACCCACAATATTTTCAGTCACCCAAAAACCTGAATAAAACAAAGATATTCTCCCTATCTTCATGGTTTCTAAACCCTCCAGTACTTGAAGTTTAGTATTCATTCCTTATACCTACATTTTAAAGTATAAAGAATAAAATAGTAAAATGTAAAATAGGTAACTGAGTATCTTTCATGACTTTTAAGTCACACAACTTCTCAGTATAGACTGTGGATGAGAAGACTCACCCTTGAAATCACTTTGTTACAAGCAAAGTTGGGTTTTTTTCTTATTTATTTAAATACTTGTTAAATGTGCAGGTAAGAATTAGGTACGTTCCCCCAACCAGTACAATCAGGAGCCATCTTCTGAGTTCAACCATACGAACCACAAGGCATACACTTAAGCCCTCCTCCAAGCTTCTCGTTATCATTTTTCTTCTCCCTCTTTACCAGTAGAAGAAGAAATATGCGAACAGTAATTATTCACTGAAGCCAAACACTTCTAAACTTTCAGGCTGCAAGCCAAGGGGAAAAAGAATTAAAAAACCCCATACTCTCCTCTTTTGTCTGTTTTCAGTTCATCTGAACTACTGCTCAAGGCCTCCAGCAGACTGCTTTCACATCGCCCTGAGGCTCACAAACAGCTTTCCCACAGCTTAAAGAACTCTGCCCCACGGTAGCCCATGCCTTCCGTATTTGACTGCTGTCTGATGGTAAACCAACTACTGCCATAAGAACTTAACTCGTGCAAACACTAAGCTATACAATCAGGACAGAAATATGTGAAGAAAAGGGATTAACTACTCTGATAATCAGGTGGCCCACTGGAATGCATGAAGCACTTCAAGTTGCATGATATAATCTGTAACCAGCATTTATCAAGAATAACGTGCCTCCTCTGATACAGGTCTCATGCACTTGAACTGATGTGCACATTAGAATTTAGTTGAAGCAAGGAAGTTGTGTTAGGATGTTTTCTTAAGGAAAAAGCACTTTAAAATTAATTGCTCATTTAGCTAGCTGGGATATTATGCCATCAAAAGAGAGATGGTGCCAATTTCAACGTAGCAACCTAAATTTTACAGACTCACTACACTTCAGCTGCAGCTGATCTACACAGGTTACTCCCAGAACACTGACAGGTGCCCTTGAGTTACTCCAGTTCTAAGGCCAGATCCAGGTGGGGCTGAAGGAATCCCACAGGGAATGCCATCAGCTTTGAGGATTAAATAATGTGGTACGCATACGATGGGTATTGGAAGATTTTAGCAGCATCCTCTCAAAAAAGACTCCTATGCAAAGCACAAGTACTTGAGCAACAATATAAAAAATACCCCGGTAAAGCACAACATTCTAACTATTGGAAGACAATCACTTCTTGTCTCTTTAACCAGCTTTACAGCCTTTTAAAATCAGTTTTGTAGTCTTAATATTCTGTGTCTAGCTCAGGACAAGACCAAAATGCTGAATTTCAGTTCTTTGGCACCTGTTTTCAATGCAACCAGACCAGTCACAACTCGGTAAAATGAGTAGTGAAGAAGTCTCACACACGGGTTCTTCTTGCCATTAGGTGGCACTATTAACTAATACTTAAACTCTGAAACAGCCACGAAAGCAGAACTATTCCCCATTCTGCAAAGGAGTAATGTGTGACCTTGAAAGGTTTTCCATTAGTAAATGTTGTCTCCACTATAAAATGCCACTGGGCTCCTTGATAAACAGATCAACTCTGAACAAAACTTGAATAGGTCCATAAATATTTATAGGATATCTGTCATCAACATTCTAGCAGCCTTTACCAAGCACAACACCGAAGCATTAAGCTTTCAATCTTTCCAATAGCTTCTTGTTAAACTTGTCACTGAAAGCACCAAAACAAGCGAACGACAGTGCTATAAAATCCTCAAATAAACTCTCATTAAACTACACTATTTGGAGGGGAGAGGGGAAGCCAGACAGGCACCCTTGTCAAAAGTTGTATGGAAACAACCAGAAATGATGAGCAGTTGCTTTGCCCCAGGGCCCACAAATGGAGGCTGAGCAGAGCTACACTTTCACGTGTACGTCAGTACAGCAGCTGGCATTTCACCAGCATTTTTAGAAGCTGGAAAAAGAAGGTAATATCTAATGTCAGCGAAGGCAGAAAATGAACTTAGTTTCTCATAAAACAACATATCAAAAAAATCAATCACAAAACATCACTGCCATTCTGGACCCTTTCTCTAATTTCAGTTGTTTACCCGCTGTAAGACACAGCCGAGTCCCAAAGCCCCCCATGGATTGCTTCCATTCTCCTCACAGATGAGAAGTACCACCACGTGCCATGACTGGTCTCAAGGCAGGCGTGCAGGGAGCAGCTGCCTAGCACTAATTCTTCACCAACTGGGCAACCAGCAGCAGCTTGGCTGTCTTTGAGGTCTTTGCATCAGAAGGAGACGATTTTGAGTCTCCTGATTTTTTAAGAACAGCAAAGTTTCCAGTATCTGTTTAAATATTGACCAAAATGACACAATGACCAAATACAACAACCTAGCAAATTGAGTATTTGCTCAAACTGTCTCCAGGTTTGGTAATACAATTATACACACATCACCACCCTTAGCCTTTACAGTATTTTACTGTGACAAGCCATTTGGTTTGCTTTACTTGTCAGTAAATCACTTCAGATAGCATTATCTACTTCTGGGGATCTTACTAAGAAGCTTACCAACAAAGTTTGAAACCAACTAAAAAAAAATTATAATTCTATAACAGCTACATTTTCTGGTCGAGAGTTTCTTACTTTTTGCCATGCATATTTAAAGTTCCATTGGTCTCAACTTTCTATCTATATTTCACCTTGTCACAATCTTGATACTCTAACCAGGAAACTGTAGCCGTCGGAATTCAAAGTATCTTCTTTGCTTGCTTTGATAAAGACTAAGGTTGAAGAATCTTCCACAACTATTATAATCTTTCAGACTGCTAACAGTTCCAAGAAGACGAAAAGAATACCAAGAAAAATATTCCAAACAAATCTCTGCTCATTTCAGATATACAGACAACAAGACTGAAGAAAGATTTCTTTCTTACTGTTCAGTTAAAACATACCCAACCACCAAGAGTTCTACCTGCAACTGCTTCGCTATCTGATGACATACTTCAATCTCAGACAATTGGAACAAAAGGTCCCCAGCAGAAGGAGAGTATATACATCGCAATGGGCAATAATCACACCCCACACCTGCAAATGTTGAACCAGGAATGGTAGAACCAGACACAGTTCCAGAGCCAGCTTTCTAGTTAGGATATGAAGTTGTCCCTAATGAAGCTGAAAGATCTAAAGGATGGTTCATTTCTGTTTTGAAGCAAGTTCTGCTCTCAGCCTTGCATGACACTGGCCTACAAGATGGCCACATGCCCTTCTATCTACCAGGCTGGATCAACAGACTGAAGTGCAAATGATTATCCAGTGACCCATCCCCAAACACATGTAAGCTCTTTTCTCTCTCTGTAGCAAAATGGCAAACCAGCCACAGGTCAATATGCTTAAAAAATACCCACACTGTTTTTTTTCTGAATTTCAGATAATCTAACATAAAACACAAAAGTAATTTAATAATTGAGGTGCACTCATTCGTGCTGTGAATTAACAACTTCTGCCTTAAGCACCACTTTTACCATCTCACTCAATCACTTGACACGCAATCACTTTGTCTACACGTGCGTGCTCTAACTCTGGAGCCCCTGGTCACCTAGATGTCACCAGTACCTACTGAAATCAGGCTGACCAGCAGCCAGAGATGCCCTCTTTCCAAAGTTATGCACCTTCCAGTACTGCATAGCCTTCTGAGCGCTGTAGTTTGGAAGCCATATGTACAAAAAGGAATAATTTTAGGGGCTAAATATGGGATAAGTACAGTCCCCCTCCCAGGGGGCAGTATGAATGCCCTGCAGGTAGGCTCTAAGCAAGAAACTTCCCTGCAAGCCCTGTAACAAACAGCAGCAGTAAGGGCTCATTAAATGCACTGAGTGCACGCTGTGTTAGCAAAAACCATCCATTGCTGGAAAAAAGTACAACTAAAACCACCAACAACCCTGACCTCTATAACCTGAGCTGCAACAAAGACACCAAAGCCAGCCTCCAAAAAAACAGGACACAAAACATGAACATAATTGCTTCTCCACAAAAAACCATGACATCATGAGAAGCCAGCTCTCACTGCCTACATGCACATCCACATAGAGCAGAGGGAAAGGTCCTTTTTCAGTAAGCATTAAGCAGCATCTAGACACGTTATTTTACCAAAAATTGAAGAAACCCTATCTTGCCATAAATGAACCAATATCAAGAGTCTTTCCTTGCTGCTCAGTTTTGATCATATCTTCTCATAGCGTTAAAGACAAGCTCAGCACATTCTTGGAGTTCAGAGAGTACTTCTGTGATCCTGATACACGCAGGCCTCTTCTCCATCTTGCTGAATTTCTCCTCTCCCTGTGCTCTGTGGCAGCGTGCATCCTAATAGGATAACTACAGCATCAATATCCCATCGGTATCAGGAACTGCCTTATTCCTGCAGTGAGGGAAGTCCTTCCTCTGTAAGACCCTTTGGATAACCCTTTGGATAGTCAGTACAGATGTAGTTGTGCAGGCACTCTTGGGGAAGCAGCAGACTGAAAGCAAACGAAACAGTACTTACATTCATGTAGAGAACACTATTCAGTTCTTCAAGATAATAAAATTAACACCTGTTTGTGGCTGAAACCCTTAAAACAGTGCAGAACTCGAACTTTGGAATTTTTTTCTTTCAGATTCCAAACAGTGCATGATGTTGAGAAGCTGCATGCTAAGAGAAATCTACCACAAAGCTTTCAGGCCCTACGAAGAATTTTTGCTACAGCACAGTTTGTATTACAACCTCCACAGGATCAGGAAGCCACTGACTAATTCCTCAGTAACCACTGCATGAGGGAATAATGGGACATATCACACAAGCTTTCTGTTTTCCACTGACCATTGTTGTGGTCCATATCACCAGCTCCACTGCAGAGCCACCTTTGTCCTGAGCCCAGCAGCAGCTGCACAGCTGCTGGGAAGGTGCCATGCACTGACCTCAGGGGCTGCATGGCCACCAACTGAAGCCATGCCACATGCTCATTTGCTGGGGAGCACTGTAAAGCGCCCTTCCTAGTGAATAAGGAAGCATTAGATGACTGCATTTTTATGTATAAATTTAGATGTATAAATATTTATATACATACACAAGTACGCATATATATGTGCATATATTCCTAGTAAAATACTTTCCACAAGTCTCAGCACAAGGCTCTGAGACATGGCTCCAACTGGAAGAGAAGCTGACAAAGGTCGTCTGCAAGCCCAAGAGCTCAGCATTCCCAGAACCAAGACCAAAATTAGCTCCACACCCTTAAAATAATCTCCTTCTACACACACATTTTGAGTTCAGCATTTCTCCAGCGCATGCAGACAACGCATTCAAAGGGACCCACTATAGCTGCTTTCTGCCCTGCCCACACAAATTCCCACTGTGTAACACCCTCTGAATGCCATGGGTAGTTCAGACCAGAAGCACTCCTTTCTCCAAACCGCCATCTGTTCTAAAAGCAGCAGAACAAAAATAGCAGGCATGAATTACAAACTGAGCTGCATGGGGGAATCCCGCAGGACACTACCATACCCCCATTGACAGCAGATCTGCCATGAGTACCCCAATCCAGTAATGGGGCTGATACCTCTACCTATGAGCATGTGTTCCAGGATGTCATTTCTCCCAGCACCAACTGCAGTCCAGCAGTAAAATAACACACCGGACACACACAGGTGCTAAACCAGAATAAAAGAATCTGGTATTCTTCCTGGAAAAAAGAGAAACAGATACATAACAAAGCCATGTGCCAAATGCACAAAGAACTTCACTTTTTACCCATCTAAAACAAAAAGCTGAACTGATAGTGTGCAGCCATAACAGGAAACCCACGCATCCAGTGACTCTAAGAGGTGCTTTTTTCCCCAGTCATCAAGCAGCAACAAAGCCTTATCCTCAGTGAAGCTCTCACACTGAGATTTCACCACGCCATTTATACTTTCTCTTTAGAGCAAGCACCAAAGGCTTGCTGCCATGCAAAAAAAGTAATTCTGAACAAACCTAAGTGCTACACAACAACAGCAAACTGCTCAGAAGTAACAGAACCAACCCCTTGCAGCACAATGGGGAGCAGGTAAGAAGGTAGAGGGGTGGAATGCAGAGGAACATTAAAAACAGCAGTCCCAGACTGGAATCTTTCTTTTTTTTTTTTTCAATCCCAAGAAGCATTCCTAAAGCTGGACAATGGGCCTGAACAATTTCTTCCCACGAGAGACGTTACAGCTTAATCAGAAAAGCCCTGATAGGAGTGTTCAGCCACCACCTCTGCTAATGCTGCCTTCACTCCTGGCTTGGAAGACTGAGTCTTAAGATGGACTACTGCAACTGTTGGTTAAATTTTGAAAACCCTCTCCTCTGCAAAACCTCCTCTCCTTCTTCCATCAGGCAACATCCTTCTCTCAAGGAAAAAATCCTTTAAGCAAAATGAGTCAGAGGCAAGCATGTGTTTGTGTGTGAGCAAGCAGCTACTAATTGGCCTGCTAATAGGCAGCCTCCACAGAGCTAAGTGGATGTCATTTTTCTTGCTACAGCTGGCAGCGTGACTGCTTTGCGAGAGCTTCCCATACACAAAAAGACTTTCTCCAGATATTTACTCTGCCAACCCAGCATAAAAACTCTTCCAGTTTAATGAGGCGATACAGACTTGAGAATATTCTTTTTCTATATGGAGCAAACCTGTTCTAGTTAGCTGCAGTCCCGCAGCTCTCTGCTAGCTCATCAACTACATCTGTTACAGACAACTTCCAAATTTCAGTGTAACGCCGAAGTTCTAGATTTTAGCACATTTCATCTGACAGCTGACTGAGATACTTCCAGCTTTGATCTAGCCTACAGCAAAGGAACAAAGCTCAGCGTTCTGCATTAAAGATGATCATGCTGCTCCACCGAAACGCTTCTCAGAGCATCCAGGTGACGCGCCAGCCACCACCGATTCCTTTAATGAGGGCACGGATTTTGTGCTGACTTCTGACTGCCTCTGCTACTTTTCCATAGAAACAAAGAAAAAAACCAATTTACTAATGCAGATGATTTTGTAAGTTATTTTAATGGAACGTAGCTCCCAGAAGAGAAGCACTCGGATTTTCTGTGATATGCTGTCAAGCTTAAAGAAGATGAAATTACATGAAATACCTCACTAAACTTATGTTCAAAACATTTAAAAAAAAATCAAAACTAAGGTAAGTATTTGGCATTTCACACAACGCTGTTCACCCAAGACAAAGCTCTGTCTTAGGGTAAACGCCTGGTCCTGTCTATCTCTTTCATTAGAAGATATAAGGAAAGTGTAAGGAAAGCCTCTTCACATCCCAGTACTGTCTGAGAATCAGTCACAACCATTCTGTTGCTTTGTAATACTATCTTATCACCTCCTCTTCCTATTCACTGAAAGGAAAATCTAATACATTTAGACTGCATTTAACAGATCCTTGTATTTAAGTCAACTAACACCTGTTCCCTTAGTAAGGATGAGAACATGACTAGTAGACCACCAACAGTGCAGTTAATTGACTGTGAAGATCGGAACACATTGAACTTATTTTCAGCTACAGATTCTGAAATCACACTGACAGTATTCAATGGGTCCATTATCTATAGTAACAGAAACTGAAAGCAGGAAATAATAGGGTAAGAACTGGCAACAAGTCACAATCCATTGAGCTTCATTCATTGCAAAGTCAGCTCTTCAAGCTCTAGAGCTACACCATCATGCAGACACTTGAAACATCACTTTTTAATCAAAAGCTAACACAAGCTAGATATAACAAGGGTCAGAGTACTGCTGGGGTTCATTCTTCCTTTTCCCTCCATCTCTCTGCAAAAAATGAAGAGCTTTCCTCTCACAGAAACAATCCATGTGTTTAACGTTTCGAGTGACTAACCCAGCCTGCTCCCAGCACTGCAGGGAAATGGGATAATCTTCAACATAGAGTAAGTTCAGGTGGTTTTGTGTATGAAGACTGTACAACATTTGGTTCAGTGTTCACAGAACAGCCTTCCATCCAGGGAACAATGCTATTTTCAAGTGATGCACAGATCTTCAGGTCATTTTCACTTCCAAGATGCACAGCAATCCGATCACTGTCTTTTCTCCTCAAAGTCTTTCCTGCTCCACGCATGGACTTTTCTGTGTATGTCAGGATACTCAAATAAGCATGTTTTCCCTTTATAGAGCAGGTGGGCATTTTTAAAGCAAGTATACACAAACCTAGCATGTTTTGTCAAGTACTGTCGCTGAATTTCTCATCCACAGTGCACTGCATTACTCACAATTGCTTCCTTTACTAGCTGTTCACTTTTAGAATCTCCCTAGCCGATGTAAAACAGCTCTGGAGCAGAAACTATACAAGTTCAAGCAACATCACCACCATTTCTGAAGCCGAGCACTTGCAAACAGTTGTCACTGGTGACAAGAGCAAAAGATTTCTTTCCAAGAGACAAAAAGCCTCACATCAGTGCTTCCCTTTCCAAACAGTACGCTTAAAGCACAAACAAACTCACACAACAGAACCCTATTAAACAACCCGAGCGGCGTTTCATTTGTTCAAGGTCAAGACTGTTGACTAAACATTTCTATACGCGATTATGCCAACTGTGTAACCCAAGACAGAAGAATTAATTCAATTCCCTTTCACGGCGCCATTAAGCCTCATGACTCTCAAACCTTACTAGGCTAGATGTATGCTGTTACTCAAGATGCAAGT
The DNA here is from genome assembly GCF_016699485.2 of Gallus gallus. Classification (NCBI taxonomy): domain Eukaryota; kingdom Metazoa; phylum Chordata; class Aves; order Galliformes; family Phasianidae; genus Gallus; species Gallus gallus. The sequence goes on along the minus strand of NC_052535.1, from coordinate 44,462,918 downwards.
GAGGTGATGCTTTCAGGCAGGATGTGCTTCCTGTTCAACTCTGCTCAACAAAACTGCTGAAAATCTCCAAGACACTGATTAAAAAAACCCTATAATCAACACCTGGTAGCACAGGAAACATTACCTGGAACAGCACTCATCTCTCCCACAAATGTAAAGGCTTTTTCCTCGCCTCTTCTGACCAGTGAATTTCTTCACTGATTTTCTTTTCAATTCATTTTGAATTTCAAAATAGTAAACAAGCGGATGAATAAAGTACAGACACCGCACGGTTCAATTAGTGGATACAGATGCATTGAACATACAGTGCACAGCCACCACAACTGTTCTGGAACCAAACTCTACTTTCATACTGAATGGTTAACATACAAAAAGCCCCTCTCCAACCAACTCGCATTTGCTCTGTAGTTTGTCTTCCATTTTCCTTGAAATCACTATTTTAACTATGCTTTAAATATGTAAGCAGAAGAATCCAAAGCAGACTAAGTGAGCAAATGGATCCATTACCATGTAGATGAATAATTCACCCACTGAATACCACAAATTTACCATGACACAGAAACAAGGCAGAGCATAAGGTACCCAGCTTCAGGAAAACGTCATTTAATGGCATTTTGGAGAAGTACCACCTTTTGCTGCATCAGAAACCGAAGAGTCAGCAGGCCATGCAGAAAGTAAGCAACTCACAGCACTAAAAGCACTTCAGACCAGGGCAGGTATCACATGAAGATTCTCTGGTTTACAGTGTTTTTTTAATGGTATCATAAGCACACAAAGCCAGCACAATGAAATTCAGACCTCTTCATAGGATGAATATATTGAATCCATCAATATAGACTCAATAGGATGAGTCTATATTGAGTCTTCCACCATTTTACATCTCACTGTAACAGCCAGTGGGCTGACTGATCATTTTTCATACGTAAGCATGATCAGACTAGACTAACTCGATGAAATTCTGTTTAATATTTAGATATTTAAATATGAATATTGAAAGCTATCAGTATAAGGATTCCCCATTCTCTCTTCCACAGGTGTCTACAAGTACCAGTGTGCATTTCAATTCCCAGCAGCAGATACAGATACACCTGGACCACGGAGGAGAGGGGACCAATAAACAGCAACACATTTGACTTGCTCCCTGCTTACACCAGTAAATGGGACTCTGAAGTATTTTAAGTAATGATTGATTTTCCTTGGCACCTTAAAGCTCTATCTGGTACATGCTGTATTCTTGAGAACACCCTCTTAGGCACACCAAACATCTTTATTAAGACTGTTACCTCAATTCTCTTACTTAATGCTTGGGATTCATTATCCAACAACCCTTTCAGACCTCCAGCTGTGACACATTTATAATGAAGGGCTGAAACTTCCAAGTAGTGTGAGCAGCTGGAACACTTTATACTATCTAAGCAGCAATGGCAACAGAAGTCTAATTATCAGAGTTAGAATTATCAAAAGCATTTAATGTCCCTCATCTATCTACTGTGTTTTAAGAGAAAGGCAGTCAACAGCAGTAACTCCAAACAAGACGGTTATTCATGGAGCAAGCTGGAAGCATGCTGATTTTGGGTTAGTCCCTAAAAATGAGAATGCTATGACCAATCTACTGCCCACACCCAAAGATACCCTTCAACACAAATCTCCTCTTACAGATGCAGCTATGTAACCCAGTGTCAGATGAATAACACAGCAAGCCAAAACAACGAAGTAAAACAGTCTGTCTGATGAAGATAATTAAATGGCATATCTCAAGAAAGCACAAAGCTGGCAAGGTAATACTTGGAATTCAAATGAAGATGTGAAGAACTTGACCAAATGAAATGCAGCAAACAGTGTTTTGTTTTGATGAGCGTTTGCATGGTTACACTGTTTTTACAATTGCCTTAATAAAAAAAACCCTCTGTCTTCAGAGTCCTAAGGGACCTCTGGATCTCTCATTCAGAGAATAAATGATCTCCCTGATGTTTCATTAATTCTTATGAAGCCAAGAAACTCTACGTAAGCAATAACTGACCTAAACTAAAGGGGGAGGTTTCACTACTGACCAAGCCACTAAGCTACATGTTAACTACAGGACTGTGGAGGATACAATCACTACTTAACTATTCTTTTTTTTTAAAAAGGTTTGTTTTCCTACGTTTTATGCACAGAACAGACCCAATGACTAGCACAAATCTCATGACAGATTTCATTTACTCTTCCTATTTTTATTACACAACACACACAACGCTCAACTCAGACCCTTCTACATTTGTAAGGTAACTAAGTGCCTTCTATTCTTTAATGATCTATTTGTTCTGTATCCTAGAAATCAAATTCAAAGCCAAAACACTAAAAGAAATCATCTTCTCTGTTTACATCACTGCAATCCAAACAAGTACTTGGCTCTGACTTCTTAAACAGCTCAGGCCAAGTCGATGCACATTTAGCAGCTCTATCAGCTCCTAAATTGTCCGTCTGCAGCTTGTCTTTCTAAAGAAGCAATGCTTTAATTACGCAAGGCCTTCAGCAATTAACCAAAACCTAAAAACGTGGTTTAGCAACAGACTTTTTAAGTAACAGCACATGCAGTTTTTCATCCTACAGGAACTGCAAAAATGTAAGAACATGTCATATTAAGCATTGATTTTTAGAACTATTCTTTTATACAAAAAGCAGCAAAATGCTGCAGGAATAACAATTCATTAGACAAAATGCACAGATAGAAATCACAGTGTAAACAAGTAAAAAACTGAGAGCAGAAGTTGGTCTAATAATTAATCCAAGCATCACACCATTCCTGTATAAATATGCATCTCTTCAACACTTGTGCATGAAAGCTTCCAGACAGTACAGGAGCAAATCTATCAAAGTAATGTGCAAGTTTATAAGGAATATGAACATGTATATTGTTTAGAATAAAACCTGCTGAAGTCCTAACATGAGAATTCCCCTTGTGGTTTTGTTTGTGGCACTAGAGGTATATTACCAGTACATTATAGAAGCAATAAGGAAGAAACCATCTTAGAGACAGGAAGTTCCTAACTCAGCCCTCATCTCTAGTTCAGACTTGTGACTGTGGGCAAATCCCCTCACCTTTCTTTGTTCCTCCACTTACAAGATAATGATTTTCCCTAAGGGGACGTGATGTTCTTCTGATCAGTACCAACTCTGACACCTCGTGAAGAACAAGACAAAGACAGACAGAACTGTTTGCTCTCATATGATCCTACATAACCATTTATGCAGCATTTTTACTATTTGCATCAGGAGTGGCAAGGCAAATATGACAAGAATTAAGGCCAAAAAAGGCTCTACAGAGAGAACACAAAGTTAACCGGCTTTCAGTTCCTCAACATAGCCTTGGAGTTCTGTAACATCTGTGTTGATGTTGCTCAGGAACAAAGCAGCAGTAAATGCAAAATGTCATTTGCTATTCAAAACAGAAGAAATGTTTCCCACATCATTAAATGAAATCCCTAGGATCTATTTCCTTTCATTCCTGCTTGTAACTTGTACTTTTCTGTGCATTCTCCTTCAACTTGCCTCTAGTTTGAGAGCTAGGTTCTCAAGCACATCTAAGATGTCCCACTGCTACTAGTGCAAACTAACCAACCTGGGCAACCATGAGCACAGAAAGCATAAATCAGATGAGAGGAGGGGAAAGGTTTCCATCCTCATAGCCAACAGAAAAACACTCAAAAACCAAAATCCATTCTGAAGACTACCAGGAAAATGTGAAAAGAGGAATTCATCTTCCTTCCTTGTAAGTAGCTAGACAACAAGGAGGAGAAAAAAAAGAACCTGCACCATAGTGAAGAGGAAAATACAGGACAAAGACATCTCTGCTGCAGCAGAAAGACAACCAGGGACAACATCAGCTGCGGCAGTGAAGTGTTGTTGCTCAGTATCACTGTGATCTGGAAACCAGACTCAGACTTTCAGTTTAAGGTATTAGAAGTAGGCAAGCATACTTCAAACATTTCAGGAAGCAGCTGTTCATCTGGGATATTAACAGCTTCTAAGCTAAACCTACAAAAACATTTGAGGAGAAGCCTTCCAAAACAGATGTCAGCAAACCCAGCGATTTCTTAGGAAAAAGACAACATCCTAAGCAATCAATGAGGTGACTGACTGCGTCTATGTCTCTAATTAGCCCCAAATGCAAAATAAAATGTTTACTAGAACCACTTGTAACCTGACACACTTACAACTGCACACTTTGGCAGGCACAGAGCATTCATAGTGTCAGTTAACACAGCACTGCCGACAGCTGCGACTCCTTCGACTTACGGTAACCTACTTATCTTGAGTATTACGGAGGCAGAAAATAGCTACAATAAAATCAATATGCCCCAAGGTTAAGAAACTAACAGTTTCAAGATTGAAGACTTAAAAACAATGCTGTAAAACCACAGACAAGAAATACAACCTCGACAGTTACACAAAATATTTTCCCTTCCAACCTACACTGCAATTTATTTAGCTAAAAGTGAGATGTTCACCTGACGCTGTGCACACATCTACAGCTAAAACAAACACACACCTACAGCTAGGAAGATACCCAAGCCCACACAATTAACATCTACCTTTGTTAAAGCATGCTCATGTTGCTCCCAGACATAGGACAGGGAGACTAATTAAGTAGCTGGATAGGGACACAGTCTCTGGTGTTTGCTTCTCTCCTCCACCCACAGGAAAGCTGTACAAGTACTTCCATAGGGGGTAACATTCTAGTTAATAACTTACAACTCTGAAAACCCAAATAAGCACATCCTCTCCAGAGTCACTAGTTTCTACTGAACACCCACCTAAAAGTTAATTCTGCCTTCATCAGCTAGCAAAGTTTTGCTTTTCTATGCTGACATATAAAATACTGACATCTAAACCAAAAAGCCTTCAGATGAAAATTACACACTCATAATAAGACCACGTTTTCCCTTTCAAAGAGAGACCAAGGCTTTTAACAGATAAAGCTAACATATTCCTTTATTATTTCATGCTGCTTTACCACTCAAGGCTGTCCAGGAGTTTTACATTAAAAAAACCTGCACACGTACACCCCCATTCCAACAACTGTAACGTTAGCATGTTTCACCAAAACCCATACACAAGGAAAATAACAAGTAGATGGCACACTCATTTCTTTGATTTGCCTGCCAACATCTGGCAAAGGAAAGATGGCTTCAGACTGTGCTGTACTGATGTGATACTGCTCCAATCAAGTTGCTTTGCTGTATGACAATTGCACTCTTGGCCACTCTCCCAACAACTTAGCTCAGAACTACCAGATTCCAAAGTACTTGCTCAGTGTTTAACTACTTCTGGGCCCCCAGAAGTTAAACCGATAATTTCCTTGAAAAAGGAACGACTATTTGCAGTCCAAAGAGACACAGCACTACATGTTCATGTACAATGAAGTGCAGGAATGGGTGTTCTTAGAGGATGCAAAGACCAACATGAAAATGAGAAGAGCATTAGACCAAGTGCCTAAGAGCTAAACCAACTCTTGGCTGTACGATAGACACCACTGTCAAATTACATGGTCCTTAAACTGTAGTGCCAAATTCTCCATCTACATGAAACAGTGGAAAGTGGGTGAGCAACAGCAAAGTCCTAATGTTGCTATTTGCTACTATGAGAACGGCACTTCTCCTTGAGTATACTGAAGTAGCACACTTGGTACCATGCACGCTTCCTGTGTACACAGCACTGCAAGTCAGGCTAACAGCACTTCGTGCAGTGTGTTACACGAAACAGTATTTTCACTTGCACATCCATGTAAGACAAGGATCACGTGCTAGTATCCAAACTCACTCCTGGTTTGGGCTCCATCATTGCACAGAACACAGCTACGCCCTATAAAAAGCAAAACAACACTCTACTTGCAGTTTATCTGCCTGCATTAGGCTTGAAAGCACTGAATATAAATCCCAAGCATTAAAGCATAACCTCCCTCTTTTCATTACTTGGGGATGACAACTTTTTTCAGCATCACACCTCCTGCCATTCTGAAATCACATTTGAAATAAGGCAGCCGTGCTTACTTCTGGGGCTGTCATAGAATCACCATGGTTGGAAAAGACCTCTAAGAACATCCAATCCAACCGTCCACCTATCACCAATATTTTGCACTAAGCCATATGTCTCAGTACAACACCTAAATGTTTCTTGAACACCTCCACGGTTGGTGACTCCACCATCTCCCTGGGCAGCCTGTTCCAGTGCCCGACCAATCTTTTGGAGAAGTATCTCTTAATGCCCAGTCTGAATCTCCCCAGTGCAACTTGAGGCCATTCCCTCTTGTCCTATCAGTAGTTATGAGTGAGAAGAGGCCAACCCCCAGCCCACCAAAACCTTTCAGGCAGTTGTAGAGAGTGAGAAAGCCGCCCTGAGCCTCCACTCCTCCAAACTAAACAACCTCAGCTCCCTCAGCTGCTCCCCATAATGCCTGTACTCCAGACCCCTCTGCAGTTCCAATGCCCTTCTCTGGACATACTTCAGGGCCTCGATGTCTTTCTTGTAGTGAGGGGCCCACAATCAAAGACGGTACTTGAGATGCAGTTTCACCAGTGCTGAGTACAGAGGGACAATCACTTTCCTGTTCCTGCTAACAACGCTATTTCTGACACAAGCCAGAATGCCACTGGGCATTCTTGGCCACCTGGGCACACTGCTGGCTCATATTCAGCCAAGCACTGACCAATACCCTCAGGTCTGTTTCCTCTTCACAGTCTCCCAGCTACTCTGCCCCAAGCCTGTAATGCTGCCTGGGGTTGCTGTGGCCAAAGCTCAGGACCCAGCACTTGGTCTTGTTGAACCTCATCCCACTGGCCTCAGCCCAGCAATCTGCCCAGATCCCTCTGTAGGGCTTTCCTACCCTCATCAGGGAGATCAACACTTCCAGCCAACTTGGTATCATCTAAAAACCTACTGAGGGTGCACTCAATGCATTCATCCGGGTCATCAGTAAAGATACCGAACAGGAGAGGCCTCACTACCAACCCCTGGGGAACACCACTCGTAATCTGTTATAAAACAGAAAAGCTGCACATGGCTTTTCTATGCATTCAGTCAAAATCAAAGTCAAAGTCCTCATGTTGCTTTTTTCTCTCCCTGTACCTTCCAAACTTAAACAAGCTATATTTGCTACTCATATATTAGCAAAGCAAAGCCGTGTTTGAGACAGAGTAAGAAACAGGCACAACTTTTAAGATCAGCACAGATTCAGTAATGTTATACCCTGAAAACTCAACATGACCAAGCCCAACTCAAAGTCCACAAGTAGTATTTCCAGACTACCTGCCAGCTTCTGATCTATCCCAACAACTGACCTGGATTCCTACTGAAAGCTAAATAGCAGTTCTTGCAAAAAGCAGCAATGCTACATAAACGCTAAACCAATGAAGAAACCCAGTAATTAAAAGCTTCAGCTTCCTGCAAAAGAGATTGCCACGCCACAGAGTCATGACAGAAGTGACACTGCACCAGCTACACTCATCACATTGGAGATTAAGCTGCATCTTGCACACTGCAGAAACAGGATCTCTAAGTTAAGTTGGTCGGTACCCCATACTGCATTTAATCACTTTTCACTCAAGTTAACAGACCCACTACAAGGGCACTTCTCCCTGCAGAGCAAACATGAGAGAAAGCAGTGAATGCTGTACATCAGCACACTTAAGAATGTGCAGCAGCTTTCTCAATTGCAAATCCCCTACATATGTAACTAGGAAGAACTAAAAATCGGGGTATGAAAGCGTCAGTGAAATGGGACTTGAGAAAACAGAAGGGCAAGAGAAATTTCTGCATGTCAGGAAGTTGATCTATCTGAACTAGTGGTTTAAGTGCAATTGCTAATATACCTAAGACAGAGAAACTTTCAAGATGATTGTAATTTTGAGAAGAAATTTGATGAACTTAGTGCATCTCTTTCCTGGACATGACATAATGCAGACTTGACCACAGTTGTGATGACAGTTACATCTTAAGATTCCCCTTCCCCCTCAGACAACTAATTGGGGAAATAAAAACTCTTCCAAGAAAATACATTTGTCATTTAAAAAAGGAAATGAAACAAGACCAACAGCATGACAACCTACAAATGCAGAGCACGTGACCTCAAAGAGCAGGATGTGTACTCCTCGCTAAAGCAGCTTTAGGACTCAGTTTGGACAGTATGAAAATGAAAGACTAACTAAATAATGCAAGTCATAAATTAAGTGCAGGCTCAGTTTAAGCAGAACGACCCAGCTTGCATGCTCACTCCTTCAAGAGTTTGCCAGTACTGATTCCAGGAAGTTGGAGCATAAGAAGGATTATACAAGAAAGGATGAGCTTCCAATCTTAGAGAGAAACTTGAACTTTTCATTTGTCCTCTGTGCTCATAGAAACTGATGATCTAACCATCGTATTAAAAAATGAAGCAAACATTCTGTGTAATACAAACACTTACTAACTTAAAACCAATAGCAATTTCAGATGCTTTTCCCCTCCAGGTTCTTTGGTCCTAGATATAAAGTCATTCGCAGAAAAGCAGCGCTCTGAGAACTCCTGGGAACCAGCTGCACAAGGTATTAAACAGTTTCTCTGAAGCAAGTCACAAATACTCCACCTCCGCAAGCCTTCTGGTGGGATGGTCAGAGGGGTAAACAGTGTTCAGACCTCATGACAACAGACTCTTGCTCCCTGCAGAAACCATCAGGAGACTCCTTTGCCAGGACCAAGGTTTTTGGTAACAGTCACCCCCTTCCTGCACCCTATTCGAAGTACACAAGCACATTCTTCATCCCTACCCAGGGTCACAGGCAAACAGTACCTACTGGATGATCCTGAGAAATCCACTTCACAGCAGCTTACCCACAGCCAGATTAGCATTCCCAGTTTGTGACCATAATAACTTATTGTTGTTTCTAGAACACCACTTCTTACAATTTAAGGATCTTCGCTGAAGATTGCTCCAGGTCCACCAGTACCAGCCCACTATAGAAGCTTACAACCACTTAGCAGCAGTGCTATTCTTTTTTCACAAAATAAGAGTATTTTCCAGATGCAAGTTCCAACCCTTTAACTGCTTTGAAAAAGTATGAACTCCAGATGGTCTAAGCTGGACCAATCCTTTCCCTTCTTTCAGCACGGGACTAAGTCTCAGCTCACTGGCTTGAAGGGCTTCTGCTTAAAGAACAAGGGCATGCATGGATTCCTGCCTCTTTGTGTAGTAACTCCAAAGGAACAAACACTTCGTAGCCCAGAAGAAGGGGCTGCCATCTGACATGAAGTTAACCCCTTTTGCTGTTGGACTACATAAATATAGCTTAATTAAGAAATCACAAAGTGGCCAGACACAACACTGACTGGCCCAGGCAACAGCAGAACTACCAGCCAGAAGGAGTTACTGAAACAGTGGTACTTGAAATACCAGTTCAAGGCATGCAAGGTACTGAATGACAGATTATTAGCTGTACCACAGAAGAAGAAAAACCAAAGACAAATCCAAAACCAAGCTAAAAAGAAAAAAAACCTACACAGCAGCTTTATTTTTTAAATATAATTCCATATACCCTATGATAGCACTGATCAATTCTAAATAGGAAATACACTGGAAGCAGCATAGTGGGCATCTTTCTGTGCTTTCAAACTAAGCCTATCTGAGACTACTGCACATCATCCCTCCCTCCTTCCTACTAATTTCTCTTTCTTAAACATCCCAAAGTGCCTCTCCCTGCTTTATCTGCACTCAGTGAAAACACACCAACACAGTAACTTTGCACACAGTGCCTACTATGCCCATCTTTGCCTGCTAAACCTAAAGACACAAAGACAGGCTCAAACCTGGAAAAAGCTTTATTTCCTCTGTTTAACACACAATTCCAAGACCTCCTAAACAATCAGGGCAAGAATAGAACTAATTTCTAATTTCAAAATACCTTTCAATGTCTATCCTTACAGTCTCCAGGAAGATAAGCTTCATTGTTTTTCTTAAATACATTTCTGAATTGTAAGTCAAGGCAAAAAATGAAGTAGTATCACACCCTAATGTAAAGCCACAACATTCTACCTCCTTCTTATATAAATCAGAAATATCCTAGCAAGTTGCTTGGTTTTGCTTTCCTTTTCACTGTTCATAATATTTACTGTTTTGCCTTTGACATTTGAGATTGATTTGAAATGACGTTTCATAGTTTCCACATTCAGTTTGCTGCAGCTGCTGTGCTAGAAAGCCTTTTTCAGTACTGGAGCTGCCCCATAACTAACTTTAGTGTTGCCAGCACATCACCCAATCCTTCGAAGAGACAGACTTCTCCATATTTGCATGAGATTTAATTTCCCAAAGTTAGGCTTCATTGCACACACTCTTGTGCAACAAAAAGATCCAAGCAGCAGGCCTTCAGTCTGCCCGCATCACCCGTTCTGCATAGTTCCACTACCCGCCTCTGCTTCAGCCTCATACTTTGCAACAATGAGAACTCACTTCCTCCATCAAAGCTTAACCCAAATTGACCGTTTTTCCCCTATCTCTGAATAACATACCTCAAAAACAAACAACTCCATCTAACAACGTACTGAGCCCAGGGTTACTGAAGGTAAGAGGTATTCAGAAAAGAGTCAGCACAAAAGAAACAAGATACTACTTAACACAGCTCTTGAACCTTTGTACCTACTTCACTATGTAAGTTTGCAGTGCTTTTAGATAGCACTATATAAATCACTTATGCAAGAGAACTACTTTATAATGCAACGTGGCTTTGCCTTTAAAACATTACAATAAAACAATGCTGTCAAAGACTACAGAAGTGAGCAACACCTGTACCAACAAAGGAAACACACCAAAGGTTAAAATTAGTACAGCCTATGACATTACAACAATGAGTGTAGTTATGGCTTGAGCCCTTTGGCATCACTTCTGCTACGTGCTCTACTTACAGGAAGCCTCTATCACTTAGAAAGTTAGGTCTCGGCTTTCCAAGTCAATTCAGAAGCAAAATAAGGAATGTGTTGGGGGTAAACACCTGGAATCCAACAGACATATCATGCCATTAATCCTAACAGCTAGTAAAAGAGCCTCTCCATACCACAGAACGTTGCTATGCATCTGTATTGAAACAGGCTTGTTAAGTTGGTTACAGTCATTAATGTACTAACAATGCTTCTTGTTACACGATCTAAAGCTCTAATATAAGTCTCTCAAACTCGCTCATAAATTGTATGTCACCAGCACTGAATAACTGGACCTACGTGACAAGCCCAAGCAGCTCAGCAGAACTGGGTTTCCATAGAATAAAGCCAGTAACATGCAGAGGGATTAAAGAACAAAAATGCTGTTGCTCTTGCCCCAAAGGAGAGGGGATTATTAAGCAAGATTTATAGTAAGTATTAATATCGGACTTTAATATTACCAATACATCACCCGCCAACAATTACTACTAAGTGTAACCACACCGCAGGAAACCATGACTGTCAGGAAGCAACTCCCAGGTAAAAGGAAACTTTTCATTCATGAACTGCTGCAATGTGTCAGGAAGAGCAGGGCTGAACAGAAAGCTCACAGTGAGTGCCCCATTAGCCCCCAGCACAAGCTTCTGTCCCAGCAGCTCGCCAACAGGAGCACTGCTCCTCTGTGGCTTTTCACCACCACCTCACCCGTGTGGTTACAACAGCCACCTGCGCTCTCCTTCTGTTCTGAAGCCCTTTCGGGTTGAATAGCTCTGCCTTTGAAGACCTCCCCCGAGGGGCAACAGACTGGCACTGCCCTGTCTCTTACCAGCTCTTTTCACCCACCTTTAAGTGGCCACACGAAAGCTTTTCAACTCTTGCTACTTCTGTCCCCCCCAAAAAGGAAGCACATTTCCACAACTCTCAACCGTTTCAACGCGCGTTCACTGCAAGCTACAGAACGATCTGCACCGAGAAAACTTTCAATAAGAAAAGCTGAACCGAACAAAACTGCGTGCAACCCTCCAGCTGCGCCCGCTGGGCTCCTGTGCAAACCGAGGGGCATTCCCACCGTCCTGCAGCAGGACTGCGGTGCGGCGGGGCCTGCGCCGGGGCCCACCGCAGCTTTCTGGGCACGCAGGTGCCCCCCCAGCCCGGCCCGTCCTACGGCCCCAGCGTTACCCTCTGCCAGCAGCTCCTCGGCGGTGACCTGGTGCCGCCCGACGGCGAACACCCGGCCCAGGGCGGCCGCACCGCCCGCTCCTCCGGCTCCGCCGCCCGCTCCGCCGCCGCCGCCGCTCCCCTCGGCCTTGGGCATGCGGGAGAACTTCTTCATGGCGAGCGGGGCCCCGAGGCGGCCGGAGATGGGGAGCTGCCCGCTTCACATGCCGCCGCTCCTCGGCCGCTCCCCGCTGCCTCTGCCCTACGCGGAGAGGAGGAGGAGAAGGAGGAGGAGGGAAGGAAGGAAGGGGGCGGCGCGCCTCTGCCAGAGGAGCCGTGGAGGCACTGCCCCGCGCCGCGAGGGGAGGGATCACCTCAGGGGAGGGAGCGGAGAGCGCTGCGGTACACCGCGCAGGCGTAAACCCGCCTCCTACCCTCGTCTCGCAGGCAGGCGCGCGGCCGGAAGTGACGTTTTCAGTCCCGGGAGGCGGGTGGGCGGGGCCGAGCGTGGTGGTTCGCTCACGTGCGGTGCGCGGGAGGTTGTCTGTTTGTCCTCTCAGCGCCTCGATGAGGGCGGTGGGCGTGGGTGTGCTCGGTGAGGGCTGCGCTGGGCTTCCCGTAGGAGGAATAACTGTACAAGAAGGGGCGGCGAGAGTAAATTCCCAGCAATGGGTCTCCACGAGTGCCCGAAACAGTGAGTAGCAGTTAACAGGCTAAAAAAGTGTGGTAAGAATGGGTGCTGTCAGCAGTGTTTGTCACAGTTCCCTATAAACAGCATTGGGGAAGTACCCATTTCCCAATAGCTTGTCTCAAATTTCGAATTCAAGTTCAGGCTGAAACCAGATGTCAATCTGACCTGGTTTTCATACTGAAACAGTGTCTCTGCTCCTCCCAAAATAATCACACAAGAGTCTTACAAGAAACATTTGTCATAGATTACAAAAGACCTTTAAGATCACCGAGTCCAACCACCAACCCATCCCCGCCATGCCCACTGACCACGTCCCTCAGTGCCACATCTCCACAGTTCTTCAACACCTCCAGGGATGGTGACTCCACCGCTTCCCTGAGCAGCCTGTGCCACTGCGTCACCTCTTTCTAAAGAGATGAAATTGTTCCTAATATCCAGCCTTAACTTCCTCGCAACTTGAGGCCATCACCTCTCATCCTATCACTCTTATCTGGGAGAAGTGGCTGACCCCCACCTTACCACAACATCCCTTTTATCCCTAAAGTCTTCCCATCTCAAGAGTCAAATTAGTTTTGGCTTAATCATATGGCTGTACTTCACATTAATACCAAACGATAGTATTTCTCTGTTGAAGTGACAACACATCATACCTTGAAAGCACAGACACAGCTATTCCCACTATAGTCCCTTTCTTCAGTTGTTCCCATCCTCTTTGTAATTGGAGATCAATTTTTCAGCAGCATAGAGAGAATCTAATCCTCAGTTTTCCTTAGAAGATAAAGGTACTTTGACTGCAGATGAAAGGAACAGAGTACTGAGGAGAATGGCACATCCTCACAGTGATGCATGCCTGTGCTTCTTAGAAATAAACTTTTAATTGTCTTTGGAAAAAGAAGAAAAGCCGACTTAAAAGTGCATGCATTTAGTGACAGCAATGAGTACAACTTTGCTTATCCTCAACTAAAAGTGAAATATTTTCTAATCATTGCTCTGAGAGGGTTGGATTGGAGTTTTTGTTTGGCTCATTACTTTTATTGATGTTGGAGGCTCCTACCCCCATATGCTTCTGTACTTTTTAAGGTAAAAGATTAAATTATTGCCAGAGTTATTTAAAGGCTGGACAAACGAGCACTCTTGTTATACAGGGATTAACATTGCTAATCTCTGTCTTTGCATGTGAGAAGATGTAGAGGTCAATTACTTCAGCATAGCCAGCAGATACTCACATCACTATTGCTTACAGAGCTGCGGTGATGGACATGGTGATTAACTCCAAAGATGATGGACGTGGCCAGTAAGGCCAAAGAGCTGCAGCACAGCTAAGTTATGAAGCTCCACAGCTGTTTAATTGGAAACTTGGCACCCAAATGGTCTATTTCTGTGACTAGCCAGCTCATTATGATGTGGTTTTATGCCAAGAAATATGTTTGCTTTGGTTATTTAAAAAAAAAATGGGCCCAATCCTCCAAATGTCTAAATAAGTCATAAACTGAATGCAGAACTAAGCCACTGACTTTGATTTCTTTGTCTGAGCAGAACTGCATTTTGTTATTTCTAGAAACTATTTTGATTTCAAGAAAGGGAGAGTTGGGTGAAGCAACGCATCGGCACAGGCTGCCCGGGGAGGTCGTGGAGTCACTGTCCCTGAAGATGTTCAAGAACCAAGGTTAGTGGACATGGTGGGGTTGGATTTGGTGATCCTAGAAGTCTTTTGTAACCTTAATGATTCTGTGATTAAGCCTTTCACTCAGAGTCTGAAGCACAAAGTAAACTCTGATGTCCCTTACTGAAATGAAACTTCCTATTTTGTTTCAGGCAGAGAAGAGATGGTTCAGTCTTCCACAGCTGCAAGTAATGAAGTAAAACCAATCTACATACATCTGCTCAACACAGGGACAGTACAACAAGAACTTTGCACTAATACCACAAGTAGAGAAACTGAAAACGTTTTAAGTCATTGAAAGTGTGCACAAGTAGAGTTAAGTTTTGGGTAGATGTGAAATAATGGATGGTCTGAAGAAATATCCAGGGGCAACTGACAGAAAATCAGAAAGTCAGGAGAGATCCACTGCAGAGGGAGAGAAGTAGGGGGGGAATGTTAGTAAAGAGGCTGGGTCAAAGCTGTGAAGTCAGTTATCATGGTTTGTTCATAATGTTTGGGTTCATTGCTTTTTTTTCTCTTTTTTAATTTTTTTTTTTTTTTCATACTAACTAATGGTTATGTTTTAAGCCTTCAATTCTATGATCAGAGCAGAGAGTCAGCTTTCAGTACTGGAAAAAAAAAACAACAACAAAGAATAAAGGTCATTTTCTGCTTTTTATGACTATGAAATCAATGGTGAACTTTCACTACATGAAAACAGAAGAGAAAAGGTCCCAGTGGCATGCTGTGTACATTTGTTTCCATCTCTATTTTGGTAGATTTTTTTTTCTTTGTCTTGCTTGGGGTCTGTAATGCCCCCCAATATTTTCTTCCTTTTTCTTTCTTTTTCTTTTTTCTTTTTTTCTTTTTTTTTTTTTGAACAGCATAATGGTAGACCCCTAACAGAACATAAGCACATCTTGCCTTTATTCAGCACAAAACACGCATCTTAAATCTTCTCTTACAGTTAGGTTCACAAAAGCAAACCTCAAGTTTTTGTTGGTGTTGTTTGTTTTTGTGATTTTTTTTAGCACAACAGAAACCACATCCTCAGAATCACGATAGCATGTCATGGTCTGTCTCACTGGCCTTATTTCAGAATGCTGCCACACCTCAATTAAAAAAAACTAATAAAATTAAGATAACTACTTACTCCACTGTAAAACACTTTGAAGACTTATAGATGAAGGCATTAAGTGAGAACAACTTGAAAATGAAACATCAGATACTCTGTACACACTCATCTCAGGCTTGGTGTTTGAGGAGTGACGATTTAATCCTCTTCAAACTGCTGAACAGTTCAAATGCCTTTCATCATGATTACTATTTCTTGTGCATTTCTCTTCTTACATCTCTCCCCACTTTTAACTCTTTCCTCCATGCAGTATATAAATTGGTTTTAAATCAATCCCTTAAGAATCAAACAGTTTTCTGTAAAAATGTGACGTGTCCCTGACAGCAGTTAAGGAGAAAGATGAGTGGAAAACTTTTGTGGTGTAAATATTGGTCGCAAATCTCTTGCTGTTTCTGGACAAACTCTTTACATGCTGGTCACTCAAGCTGAGCATTAGAAAGTAAAGAAAAAAAAACTAGTTTTCTAGAAATCTGTTATTTACGTATTAAAAGTCTTTAAAATATCATTTACTTATTCTTCACTTTCACTGAAAACATAGATCTGTGCCTTTGTTACACAGGTGCTCAGCTGTTCAGCATTTATTGCAGTAATTAGGTTTTTGGGTTGATGTTGTTATTGGTTTTTTTGCCCTTGAATATGTGAGGGTTAATCTGTTCTGTAATATTTTAGTCCATTTGAACAAAGCACTGCTGAAGCGGTTTTCCTGATAAGCACTTAGGTCTTTTTTTTCCCCCTCTTTTATCTTCAGTGTTGCATATTTGTCCCATGGAAGCCATAAGAACCATCATTTGATACAGCAGAAGTTATACAACTGGCCTATCTTAATACTGTTTCTTAGTTTTGTACTGGTGACTTTGATGAAGTTTGCTCTAGAGAAATTCACTAAAACCAGACAAAATGGTTTAAATGAGCTAAGAGCCAGGAAAGCTGTAGGAGACAACTGGTTTGGCTTTGGATTCATGTTTGTTTTTTCTAGGATCAAGTCATATCACTCCTCTGAATCAGCAGTAGTTCTGAGAGGCTTTTTGTTGTTGTTGTTTGCTTAATGCAATTACAAATATCACTTGCTGCAGCAGGAAAACACAGATCACCTCTGGAGCAAGTACATAGCTGAAGATCTGAACAGCACTCCAGGCCTTACATTGACCCAGGGTCTAGAGGCAAATTGGCATCCTTTTCAGTTTTTACAATTTGTTCTAATCAGAAAGTAAACAAAAAGGAGTAGTGGAAAAGAAACTGCTGATTTCTGACATTAAAACAGAAACAAACCTGCAAGTGATCTAGTGAAGACGCACAAGGGCAAGAGAGAGCCAAATTCAACTTTGGTGACATCTGGTGCAACTCCCATTGACACTGAGGTCAAAAGTCCCTTATTGCAATGTGAGATTTGGCCACTTGTAGTATAGTTGAGTTTGGAAGTGTGTTCTGTGCAACACTGCAGCAGTAAGAAATCATTGAAAAGCCATGGCCTTTAAGGTACAAAAAGTTGTTTTTTTTGCCTACAGTTTTTATTCAACTTGCAGACTTATATTTGTTCTGTGATGAATTTAATGTACTTCTATTCCACATGTATTTTTCAAAAAGTAGAAAACTGCAAATCTATCATTGGTCATTTCTTTTGCTACAAATATTTCTGTGCATACACTCATAATCTTGAAGGAGAAATCTGTGGAACTGAGAGCCCAGGAAGGAAGAACATCTTTTTTGTTTGCAAGTGAGCAGTCTGTGCTGATGTACACAAACATGGAAATTATGTAATAAGCACAAGAGCTGTATCACATCTGGTGGACTTGTACTTGTAGAAGCTCGTGTAAATTCAGAGTTGTTGCTCATAATTCAGAAAGATTTTGCAACAGATAACTTCCTTCTACAAACAGTTATCTAAAAGTGCATTTCAAGTAGTATTGATTATGAAGTCCAATTTCATTTCTGCTTAGATAAAACAAGGCTTCTGGCAAGTTGTTTATCCAATATCATGTGCATCCAAGCTTAAGAAAGGAAGTAATTTGATCTATTGCTCATGTAGTAGGAGTTCCATACCACAATATAAACAGTGAAAAGGAGAGAGAAAAATAGAAAAAGAATTGCTTGTTTAGGTAAAATTTAGATAGGCACAGAAAAACTGCATTATTTCTCTTAATTTTTCAGTAGTATTTCTCAAAACACAATAGGTTGTCAATTTTAGCGCTGCATACGAAGAGGGAGTCAGCGTTATTTCACATCTTAATGACTTATTTAATGCTCCGTATTAAATGGGACAGATTAGTCTTTGGCAACAGAACTGGCTATATTTCTGTTCTGGAAGAGTTATTAGAGGAAGAATTATGTTAGATCTGAATTTGAATTATATGCTGAAAGCAGTAAATCTAGAGGCGAAAAGTGCTTTGAATGAGAGGTCAAAAAGCAAGGAAGTTCACTGTGAAAAAAAGGAATAAGAACAACAAAGGAGAGGCAAATGACTTCATAAAACTTTGCTAAATGTTCTCATATTTACAGAGGGGAACATAGAGCATTAATGAGCATTAATCTAATTAACAAAGGAGAACAGGAGACCTGATGACTTCTGCAAGGTGGGAGAATCATCATTCCAGAGGATAAGCAGCAAGGTACTGATGTAAGGGAATAATGGGCAGCTTAATAAGGAAATTATCTGAAAGTCTAAGATGGAAACATTTTATGAGCTTATGTAAGTTCATAACAAATGCACGTTAAGGCTACCAGTGCCATTTTGACTGAACTGGGGCACTGCAGCAGCCTTCCCTGGAGCGAATTTTATTTGAGATTACTGTTAATTGCCTGCATAGTAGAATAGTGTACACTTCCAGACTGTCTGGATTGCACAATACCTGAAATGAGCTGGGAGTAGTTTGGAAGGGAGAATTTCAAATTGGAGAGCCCTTCAGAAATAAATAAATGGTCTGAATATACCCAGATTAAATTCAATAAATTTGAAGGCATTAACTAAGGGCAGAAGAAAAAAGAAATTCTAAGTAGAAAATCAGAAGTATCTAACAGCAGCGAAAAGGGTCTGAGGGCTACAGGAGCTCAGTCTGAACAGGTAGCTGCAACAGAGGAACAAACACTCAGTTCAGCACATCCCATTTTGGCACTATGCTTTCAGACATTATTTTACATTAGGGTTCTAAGACATGCAGCAGTTAAAAGAAGTTTGGAAAAGATGTCCCCTGCAGAGAAGTTAAATGAGTCATTCTTGAGAAGAAAGTTAATTTTCCAGGATGGAAATGTTGAAGTTGATCAGTGTTTCCCTGTATTTACTACTAGGTACTAGGAAGACGAGTACATTTTTCCTCCGTTACAGCATATAAAACTTGAAATAGATAATGAAAAAGGCTTCCTTATGGTGAAGGTGAGGAAACAGTAGAAGAAAAATCATAACACGTAGTTGAAGTTCTTTAAGCTTCTTTAAGTTCTATTTCTTCAGATAAACAGGCAACTATCAGTTCAGAACAGGTTAAGCTCAAGATGCTCCTTAATGTATGGTGGTGGAGGACCAAAGTAGATTCTTCTCAGCCCTGTATTTCTGTAAGTGCGTTCAGAACAAGGAAACATTAATTTTATCCAATTTATTGTAGTATCTGTCAAAGACATGACAGAACTTAAGGTGGTTCTGGCCAGCAATGCACTGACTGCTTTTATTTATTCTTTCTCACGGTGACCTTAAGATAGCTATAATTTTGATTTTTCTTTATGAACTAAGGCAGGTATCCAAATTTTTATCGGTCTTCAGCAGTACAGATTGGCTTTCAAAAGCCATGAAAAGTGGCTAAACCAGCTTTAGCAGTATTGTATGGCACAAACCACTGTAGGCCAATGATAAATACAGACTCATGTCCAAATGTGCTTGCAGGGAGAAGCTCTGGGCTAAACTGAGCAGAAGTATAAAATATGTTTCAAGGATTTTTTGTTTGTTTGTTTTTAAGCTGGCTAGCAAGTTGAAAGATGATTGAAACAATCTGACTCACTTTCTGGACGCACATTCTTTTCAGTGAAAGCATTGGCTTTCCAATTCCAATAAAAGTGTGTAATCCATTAAGAAAGAATCCCTCTACATTTTCCCCCATTTCTTACCCTGCCTGAAATTGCAATAATTTTTCTGCAGGATCTTGGCCCATCGCTTACTTCCAGCCTTCTACAAGTCTTTAGAAAATGCCTACCTAGTCATTATTGTTCAGTTGGAGCGTCAGTGACTAATAACAATGCTTTTAATCTTCACAAAGGGCAGTGAATTAAGACTTGCAGTGTCCTTGAGAAGAGATGAGTAAAAGCAATCTGACAAGCCATGAACAAAACCCGGGCACTGCCCACGTAAGCCTCGATACTGCTGACAAAAGTAGAAAGACACGAGCACTCTAAATACCATCTACTGAAGCCTGGTTCGCCAGCAGTGTATGGTTCATCATTTGGAGCTGATTCCTACTCATTTCTGGGTCTTCAAACAGACCAAGCACACATTCAGCTCTTGAAGTCTACTTCTTTTTTGGTCCCCTTACAGGCAGATTTGTCAACAGTTACTTAGCATGATGTCAGTGCGTGTCACCACTGCTCCAGACTTCCTGCAGCACAAGGTTATCTCCAGTTCATTTTACCCACAGTTATAAAGCTGTTCACTTCTGACCATTTATGAAATCAGACAAAAAGATGCCAGCTACCTGAGAACATTCATCACAGTCATCTGTAACAACATGCTTCAGCAAGGAAAAAGGGAGTTCTCTATTCTCTGCACCGAGAAGCTGCAAAAGCAGCTTCTGTTGGACAGCAGCTCTTATCATCAACAGGAATGGCATGCTGGAAAGCAGATAAAACAGAAGAGATTCGGTGTTGACTGTGCTCCTGAATGCACGTACCATCTTTGAAGCATCAGAAGTGTGAGGTGGCTAAGGGAAAAGGGAGCAAGGTCTGGCATGGTGATTCATTCCATGGGAACGTGAAGCACTGGCACACGTTGTCCAGAGAGGTGGTGGATGCGCTGTCCTTGGAGACGTTCAAGGCCAGGCTGGACAGGGCTCTGAGCACCCAACTGTGCTGTAGGTGTCCCTGTGCATTGCAGGGGAACTGGACTGGATGACCTATAGGGGTTTCTTCCAACTCATGGTTCTATGACTCTCTTTTGTACTGGCCTTGTGGTAACAAGGGGAAAACTCTTGACTCATGTTTAGTCTCTGGTTTGCTCTTCAGGACAGCTCAGCTCAGCATTTTGCAAAGCCCAGGTGTGACCATAATTTTTTACTTAATACAGGTTTTCTGCATTAGCTGATGGTTGAAACGTCTGCCACTGCATGTAGTTACTGAATTCTAGGGGCTCACAGTCACTCTCATGTAGCAGCATTGGCTTAGACATGAACCTAATTAAATCACTGCAGCATGCATGCTGCTTAAGCAGTTCCTAAACTGATTTAATTAAAAGCAACTGAAATCATTACTCAAACTCTTGCTTAAGCAGTTCATCTGTGATTGAAGAGAATATTCCCCCATTCCCTGTGCATAGCGTTATACCCAGGCTACTGAGGCATTCACGCTTATTTGTAGCTATCCTGCCACCCTGCATCACACTCAGGTAACCAGAAAACAGGACAGTGGAGTGCCACACCCACATCTAAAACAATCTTATCACTAGCAACTGCCTTTGCTGCCGTATCAGCATTAATGTAAGAAGCACCACAGAAGTCTCTCGATGCAAATGAAGGTTATAAAGGTTGGACTTGGCAATGTTGGCAAGACTGCTGCTAGTATTGTGCAAAACAGCGAGTAACATGAGAATATTATATCACATGCTCTGTATTTATATTCCGAAACTATGAGGGTAGAATCAATTAAACCAAAAAGCAAACGGTTTAAAACTATGGAAAAAACCTGTAGGCAGATATGTAAATATATATATAAATAACATTCTGTATGCACATGCTACTGGACTAACCTGTGGAACTCTGCCATTAAGGGTATGGATATTAAGAAGTGTATTCAAAGGAGATACCTATTTTGATCATGGGAAAAATCACAATTATCTCAAGCAGCTTGACATATAAATCCATCCTTAATGAGTACTACTAGTTTTCATGCTCCATTCCAGATAATTGGAAAAGTGTCTTTGTTACCTGTACATTCATTTTGTTCTCTTCCTCCATTTTAAAAACTGATATGGTTTACTTTGCAAGTCTAGATAAATTGCTGTCACTTACCCCATTTTCTTTCATATAATGATATTAGAATACTTACCTAAACAGCCCATGTGTCTTCAGAACACATCTCTGTGCTGGAAGTAATGAGATGTAAACGTTTTTCAAAAAATGACCTATTTAAAAGTAAAACCTGTTGGGGGAAGGAAAGGGAATTTATCTGCTAGTGAGGAATCTGACATCTTTTTCCTAGCTTTGTTATAACGCATACAGTTTAAGGAACGAGAAATAGCATTTGTACTGCAGTTGACTCTTTAAGTGCAGTTTCCAAAATCATTTTCAAGCCTCCTCATTTGTGGTGATTAAGTGAATGAAGTGTGATGTGTTGTACACTTCAGTCACCGTTGCCTCTTTCCTTGGATTACTTTTTCTTCCTTTTTGTGCTTCTTTGCTCCTGTATGATAGTAAACCACCTCTGAGATGCTAACTTAAAATTTGTGCAATGATGTGAACTCAGCTTTTCAATAAAAGGGAGAACACAGTACAGCAGCTCATCAACCTGAACATTCCCACATCCATGGAGAACATATGCTCATGTTCAGGGCAGTTAGAAGTCAGTACTAGCGTGTACTAAAAGCCTGCATGACAGGAAGCCAGTGAGAACAGCTGCAGCTCAAGCTTCCTTTTTCCTTTCAACCACGTCTGTGGCTCAGAGTTACAATCTATTATCACATACAAACGTTGCTCATCTGAGATGGGAGGCACCTTGCTTAACTTGGAGACCCAATGACATGGTTTTGCTGTTCAGAATCAAATGCTAACCGCTATAATAGAAAGCAACTACGGTTTGCTTTCCCCTCCACTCCCACCTCGAAAGAGCACAGGAAGAGTGTTTGCCCACAAATTACACTGAAGGTTTTTATCACAGTGCAAAACTGGTGTTTGTATGCATCGGCATCATTTAGGCACAGAAACCCTTCACAAGGGCACGTCAGCTCTGCTGATTGTATACATCTACAAATACTGCAAAATTTCCATACACAAATGCTAAGCCTGAGTACTCTGAAAGACACCAAGAGACAGAACTGCAGTGGTAATTGAGAAACTAAGTCGACCGTGGCAGCCTTCGCCACCCCAAGGGCAGAGCACATTCTACACACATACCCATCCATCCCTGAGCACACTGCCATCTCGCCTCCCTGTGTCCCAGGGAAGGGGAGAGGCAGAATTGAGCGTGTCAGTACCCTAATCTGCTGGGAGCATGAGTCTTCTGCTTAACTATGCTCTGCAGTTCTTTCTGAATGTGCTTTCTCTCTTCTGTAAAAACATGAGAGCAGGATGCAAGTTTGCTGTCATTGATGAAGTGGATCAAGAATAGCTTGATGTTCTTTGAAGTACAGAACACACAGCATATCTAAGAGCACAGAATAAACTGCTCAATATGTTGTAGATGAGAAACGGTGTCATTAAGTTAACACACTAATGCATACCAAAAACAAAAATAAAAACAAAAGGTCACGGGGACAGGCAACTTAGCATTATCATTTATTCAATTTTCCCCCCGCCACAATGTGGCATATGGAATTGTATTATTGCTGCAGAACCCCGTTGGAATTCTGATGTTGACTTCATGATTTATAGAGTAAGTATTAGTAATACATGATTATTTTTAGAAAATAATGAACTTGAACCATCCCTACCCAGTAGCTCTGTGAGCTTTTTCATCTACCTCAACAGTAGCTGGTTTAATTTATGGAAAGTAAGAAGAAAGTTTCAAATCTGCATAAGGCAGGCAAACATGCAGCATGATTTTAAGAGAGAAATTACTATTTGAACTCCTGTGAACCATTCATACTTGGAAGAATGCAGATTGATTGTTCTGGTGTCTCTCCTAGCAAGTACCATCACACAAGCTAGCTTCTGTCTTATTGTTTTCTGTTTCTGTAATTGCTATCCTAGTAACAAGCCAAGCAGTCTTCGCCCAGCCTTCCTCACAATGCTTTAACCAGGCAGCACATCTCTGAGTTCCTCTCTTCCCCCACTGCTTGCTGAAGTGGAGAATGAAGCCACGTTCACTAATCTAATTCCAGCTATTTGTTTTGTAACCTCACACACCACTCAATGTCAGGCAGCTACAGAAAAAAAAAAAAAGCCCAAACAATAAAACAAAAGTACAAAGAACAGCTTAATACTACAGCAAGCAATTAAAATGGCTCACTCGCTTTCTCACTTTCATTCCTCAGCAAGCATCTCACCAGATTCCAAAAAGAAAATTAAACCTTTGTTACTGCCTAGTCATCAGGCAGGACTGGATAAAGGGGACAAACATTTCTTCATTTATTTCCCGTTTAAAGTTTGATGGGAAGGATTTGTGTTTATTTGCGTTATAAAAAGTAAACGTGGTAGCTAAGAAACTGACACTTGTAATTTGCAGAAATTAATTCTATCGAGCACCAAGCACATGGCATTCAAATAGGAGTTCCTTCAACTAAAGATGAATGAAATACAGTAGATGTGCATGCAAGAACTCTACCCTGGCCACATTCAAATCTGCCTTAGAGACTGAGTCTAGCTTGCTGCAACTTGTCCAGCACGTTCTGCTTATTTTTTTCTCTCCCCTAACTTCCATCTCACAGCCTTTGCCCTTGTTTGATGAACTCCTTCACAGAAGAAACACGAGTCCCCTTATGGGGAAAGCACATTGAGTCATTCTGTAAACGGATGTATGACAACAGCGCTTACACAGCTGAAAGACAAAAAAGACCATGGGGTTATCAGAACTAATATTTCCAAAACTCGATCCCTGTTGTAAGAGTTCAGTCCAAGCAGCTTGCACTAAAAATGTGGGATAAAACAAAGAGTGTTGGGAAGGAGTGCACATCATGCACTGCCTCAAAGAGAGGCTAAGGCTCCCGTTGGGCTTCACACCGCTTTGGTTATTTCCAAATCTGATACTAACATACAAGTATTCTACTTGCAGTTCTGCCTCCTAAGGCATATCCCTTCTGCCTGACTTGTCAGTGAACCCCAGCTGGGAAAGCAGCGCTGTGGTTGTGGTTGCACTTCTGAGATGCTCTGCACGCTGACACAAGCCTAAACATGACTCCCTGGGCTGGGTGGAGAGGGAGAGACCAAGTTACAAAGCACACCCACAGATAAATGTGTGGAATATGTTGATCTTCATGCAACTTTTTCTTAAGCGAAGGTGACAGTAGAGAATTAGCAGGCTTCAAGCACACCTCGAGCTCATGTACACCATACTGGATGTACTGCCCACTATACTGGTGCATTGCTCCACAAGGCCCTTGTAGTACTGAAATTAAGTTAGCATTCAGCATAACACATCAAAAGACAGAGCCAACGAGCGTCTCTTCCCCTATAAACTGCATGAAATGCAAATCAAGAGGCAATAGAAGACTAGCTCTCTAGATTTGATCTGTAGCTTCCATTGAATTATCTTACCCCACTAATTTCTGCTGCTTTTGTTTCTTTAAAAAGGTACCATGAGGGATACGCATACCTTGCATTGCAAGATGGAATCCCAGAGAAGCTATTACAGTGTATTACAGAAGCTATTACAGCTATATTACAGTATTAAGGAGATCTGGGTTTACTTAGCCTTCACAGTTTTCCCTCTAAATAGGTAGTTCCCAAAATAACCTCATTTCAAAGGCTCTAAAAGAAATGCATCCATAGAAGTTGTTCTCAAAAAGATGAGTCAAACCATTCTCTGCACCCTAATGTCCCTTCCAGAACTGGATTTCTTCCATGCCACCCTCTCATTTAAACTCATTTACTTTATTTTTAAAGTGGAATGTTCAAACATGCAGCTCTTCAGCCTCACCGACCTCAGTGTTGGCAGAAGGTATCGAGATCTTCTATGGGATACAGTTGTGGGATATTAATGCTATGATAAGCGCTCTTCTGTGATGTCTTGGTCCAAGACTTCCTCAGCTATTTAATTTTAGCTTTTTAAAAACTGAGTGTCCTGTAGAAGGAAACCGAATTAGAGTGAAAGCAATAAATGCATTCATTCAGCATGCTTGGCCAAAATAGCTCACAGCTCACAGAGGTTTGGAATAAAACAGCCCTTGTCTGTAGCAGACCATTACAAGCACACGCAGAATGGTTTTGCCTAGAAGGGTAAAATGCCTTTTAACACAAGGAAAGGGGTGAGGGGAATATCCTGATGGGCATAAAAATCAGTTTGATCAGAGAAAATAATTAAAATGCTTCTCCTAATAGGAAGTGGGGAAAAGATGGGAAATCAGAAGTATGTGGAGGCAAGAGTAAAGTGAGCCTTTATTGTATGTAAAACACTTAATGCTCTTCCCTTCCTGTCTCCCTTAAGAAAAGTTCAAATAATTCATCACAGAAGGAATCAAGTGGAAAAAAAGCATACATATCTTCCTTCTCATCCACCATTGCTCCCGGTTGTACCACCTTGAATGATATCACATCATTCCAGCCCTTATCAATGTCATCCTTTCTGCACTTTTATAATGTACACTGCTTCCCCCCATCACCCCCAAAAAGAAAAAGTTCTGAAATTGGTCTTCAAAGGGACCAAGATGGCAAGGTTTGTCAGCTCCACATCCAGAACCAAGATTTGCAGCCCAGAAGGCCAACTATACCCTGGGCTGCATTAAAAGAGGAGTGGCCAGCAGGGAGAGGGAGGTGATTGTCCCCCTCTACTCAGTTGTTGTGAGGCCCCGACTTTACTACTGCGTCCAGGCCTGGAGCCCCCAGTACAGGAAGGATGTGGAGCTCTTGGAGCGGGTCCAGAGGAGGGCCACTAAGATGATCAGAGGGCTGGAGCATCTCTCCTGTGAGGAAAGGTTGAGGGAACTGGGATTGTTTAGCTTGGAGAATGCTCTGGGGAGACCTCATTCTGGCCTTCCAATATTAGAAGGGAGCATATAAACAGGAGGGGGAACGGCTGTTTACGAGGGTGGACAGTGATAGGACAAGGGGGGGGATGGTCTTACAGTAAGACAGGGGAGGTTTAGGTTAGATATTAGGAAGCAGTTTTTCACTCAGAGGGTGGTGACGCACTGGAACAGGTTGTCCAAGGAGGTTGTGGATGCCCCATCCCTGGAGGCATTCAAGGCCAGGCTGGATGTGGCTCTGGGCAGCCTGGTCTGGTGGTTGGCGACCCTGCACATAGCAGGGGGGTTGAAACTTAGATGATCATTGTGGTCCTTCTCAACCCAGGCCATTCTATGATTCTATTCTGATAATGAACCTATGGAAAAGCACTGCAGACTTTTGGTAGGACTGTAGATGCACAGCAGCTGTCACATCCAATAAATGCTACTCAGCACATCGGCAATTAACTGCTCCTGAGATGAACTTTCAGATGTCACAGCAACTCTGTCCCTTCAGGGAACGTTTCTTTCAGTTCTTCCCTTGATCACAAGTTCTCTGACAGGACTGCATTAAAAAGTTATGTGCACTTTTTCAGACTGTTTTTTTTTTTTCCATGCTCAAGATCACCAGACTGCAGGTATCTTATATTCACCCTACCTAGCAGAATGCAGGAAATGTAGGGTAGAGGCACACATGATGTATTGAGCTGTGCATGTGGCTCCCTGTGAGCAGACCCAGGTGCCTGTCCTTAGGCAACTTGCAGAGATGTGCAAGTATGGAACCTGTGATCCTACTGCATACTCTGAAGAAAGAGAGTATTTTAGCTAGCAGTGTTTCTAAGCATTACAAAATCAGCCAGCAAGGTGAGGAGCCATGTATTTTAGTAGGATGTGATCTCCCATCTCCTGCCACAGGAGCAGCATTTCAGAGGCCACTTCACTCTCATAGTCCTCTGCTTTTGAGAGCAATAGGATGGAATGCATTCCAGGGCAGAGTGCTTTCTGAAGAGGCTGTGGCATGCTTTCCAGATGGGCTGTGCATTATGCCTCCATGCTGTTAGCATACACTTCAGCAGCCCTGCCAGCCACAGGAAGCTGCTGATGCGCTCACTTGCATGTTTTAAGATGTCTTACGCTGAGCTGCCAGATTTCAGACAGAGGTTTTTGTTCTGTGTGCCAAATATTCCTTAAAGAAAACATACCCCATTTTCTCTCATCTGATCCTTGCACTACTTAAGGGAAATTATGTTCTAGTCTGGCTGCAGAGGAAGATTACCGTTTCTGCTTTTTCCTGAACAGAATGCTAAGTTAGACAAACATCTGGTTAAATCACATCTTCACATCAAACACTTGCTTCTCATGTTTGTCTGTTGATACTCCGTCAGTTGCTACAGATAATTATCTGTCTGCAGATGTCAGAAGCATGCGCTGACCTTGTTTCCAACAGCAGGTTGTCATGGCACATGCCAACTTGGTCTTACACCACTGTCTAGACACAGCCAAATTTAATCTCAGCCTTTTCTGACACTGTTATGGGAACAGTGAGTCTGTAATACAGCTCTTCAATCCATCTGACCCAGGGCAAAAGACTTGCTTCAGCCTGAACTAAAAATGAATCCAGACAACAGAAGCATGGTCACCATCTTGGGCTACTGTTGCCAAGTACAATTATTTTTGCTCTCACATGTCAAAATGATAAGCGTGGGACTGTTGTTTTTTATGTTTTTAATAGAAGTTTGCTCAAGACTTAAAATGCAAAAAGCCACAGTCAAGAGCATTCTCCATCTCCTCTTTCCCCATAGCCAAAAGCCACTGAAGTTTAGTCACATACATAGGTATATCTAATCAATTTGATCTTTCTTATGCTTTCATTCCCACCACTTATATGGTCAAATCTCCATCCTGGTAGGCACAGAGTACACACACACAGTACCAAGATCCCATTTCCCAGCATTGTTTGTGCTCGGAGCTAAGCCTCAAGTTGAGCAGTACAGGAATTGCCAAAGCAAAAACAACATAACATGTAGCTGGCTTTTGTGCTCCTATCCTGAGTTTAGTCCTCACGTAACCCATCACCATATACAGAAAAACTACATTCAAGACCAAAATATTTAAGAGTTGCTTGAAGACTGTCCATTAACGTGATTTCTCTCCCAACACACATGGCATATTTGTAGTGAAAAATTGCCTTTAAGGTTTTTCCTTCCCTCTAGTCTGTTTACATACATACACACACATGGAAAAAAAGCTACATTTGTTACATAGGTTTACCAGAGAGCCTGAAACTAATACTCAAACCCATATACTGTGTGCTGAAACTCCAACAATACACCTGTGTGCAGCACACATGGTGCTTACATCAGACACAGCTATAGGCTGACCTGTCTCTGCTGCCAGTTCATTAGGTGACACTGGAGAGTTCTTTGTGCAAGTAAGGGACATTTCCCTCTTTGTAGGATGAAAACGATATACATTTCTAGAGTCCTGCGTACTGAGTTCAGTAGGGATTTTGCTCAGTAACGACTTGAACGAGTAGGAGATCCATTCCTGTATGAGTCATATGATATACAAGTGATCTTATGTATAAGTGTCCTTCCTGAGTCACCTGTTGCTCAAAACATCTCTTCAGAAGCCCTATAGCGTCCCTTTAAGATTAGATGAGATCTGTGCCATCAAGCAGCTCATTTCACTTCCTCAGCATTTTCTCTTCTGCACCGTACATTTGGCAGTCCTGAGCAGGTGGTTCTTAAGTAGAAACCTTCTGCAAAGAGCAAAGTTTGAGGCACCAATGCTGACCTCTCATGAGCATTAAGCCAAAGATGAAGACAGCAGTTACTGTGGATTCCCATAGGATAGGAGGGATGAGATGCCAACACCTGCAGCACTGCTCCACAAAGGATTAATCCACCATATTCTTATAGAACAAGAAATCTTTCTACCAAGATAATGAAGAATATTCAATGAGCCATCAGCTGCACCACCAGACATTTGGAGCTCACTGGCGATGGAATGACACTAGCAGTGTAAGGAGCACACACCTTAGCAAAACAAATCAAACTAAAAAGCCTTCCCAAAGCTGGAAGCTGGCTTCTCATCATTCCCCTCTCCCACTCAGCGGAGGGGAAGTATACCTTTATCAAAAATTGCAATTTGTTACACTTGGGCTGAAACACGCGGTGCAAGAGCCCAGCTTTTCCCCTACTGTTCTAGGCTTGATTTCAGAGTTGTGCCTGTTTTACATCAGTCAGAACGCGATGAGAATCGGGAACTCCATCCTTAACTGCTTTTGTTGCTGAGATAAATGGCCACGGTTTGCTGCTTTCCCCATGGCTTACTGCAGAGATCTGCTGCCAGTTCAGGCTGGCTTAGCACCAAGACCTGACACACAGCAAAAACACTTGATAAATAGCAACGCTGCAACTAATCAGCTAATTTAAAGGTTTTTGTGCTCAAGAGCTGTAAGCAGTTGGGAAGGTAGCAGCCCCAGAGCACATTTGGATGCCTCTTTCTATTAGTGCTTTGCAACATTTTACTCTGCAGGTTTTTAAACAGGAAGGAGATGACTTGAGAAACTGAAGCAATGAAAGAAAAGGAGGGGGTAGGGAGGGAGAAAGAAGAGAAACAGCTAATTGCTGTAGAATGCATAAACTTCAGTGGGCAGCCGAGCAAGACACATCAACATGTCACATTTGCACAAGAGATCTGGTGGCAGTCAGCTACAGAAAAGCTGCAGAGACACTGCTGGCATGCAGTTCAGCTCTTTTGTAGAGAACAGTCCAGTTGCAGTGTTTGAACCTCCATAAGGATTCACAGTTTTATGACTGCTCCCAAGAAAGCCACTTGGGCCTTTTTCTACTCATTTGTCAGAGGAGCATCTCCATAAACATTTCATACACATTGGTCAAAACAACACAAATCAAATAGGCATCTCCATGGGGAAATGTTGTTTTCCATTGATAGCAGCGTGGGCAGTACAATTCACTTCTTAAGAGAGTATAGACATGGGATAAAGTCTTGGAGGAAAGTTAATTTGGAAGAATGAATATACCAGAAATAGTTTCTCAAACTATATAGCGTGGGAGGCAAAAAGCATTCGGTCCCAGCCAGAAACACATCAGCTGTTCATGTCGTGTTGGGCAGCGTGTAACTTGAGAAGATGATTTTGGCCCCAGACCTGAGCTTCAGCCTAAAGCCTTCTTCCATGTGAAAACACGAATTCACAGCATCACTCCATACTTTGCCTAAGCAGTTCTAAGTGAAACCTTCCCCTTGAGGAGCAAGTCCGTGTAACTAAACTTTTTTCCCTTCCACATTTGTTTTCTTTTTTTTTTTGTGAGCATCCAGACTCACTGGCTGATCAAAAGCAGATTCTCTTCTACTCTTGGAGTGGGGGAGAAAATGCAGTAACAGGAGGAGCGAGACTTCATCTCATGCCATCAAACAAGGTGTGCGGTGTGGGTACTCAGCATGCACAGCTTCATTCTGCTGTCAGCTCACCTGGGAGAAATGCTCATTAGTTTTCAGAAGGATTCTTCATCTTTGGGATGCACACAAACTTGGCTCAGGTGTCAGCCTCCGCTTCTCAATGTTGGCAGTTAGAAAAAACAAAAGCAAACTTCCTGCTTGTCAGCTGCTGGGGTTTGCTTCAGGGAGACACAAAGGGAATTGCTTTGATTTCACTATTTTTTTTTTTTTAAGCTGTCTTTTAGGACCAGAACTGCATTTTAAAATACTTGGAACAAGTGCCTGACTAAAAATAGGCCTTTTGAGAAACTGCTCCATAAAGCATAGTGCCAAAGTCCCACTGTGAATGAGAGCATCAGCATGTTGGGAGCCCTAGGCCCGTTGTGACAGAGACATTCCTTGGCCACTCAGCTGCCATTGGAGATGGCATGGAAATACCTCTCTTCCAGGGACAGCTGGAAGCAGCTGTGGGAGAGGGAAGCACTGCCACAGAGCAATAACTCAGCCCAGATCCCAGCCCCAACTGTGTGAGTTAGGATTCTCAAATGATCCTAATGGGTGGATGGCATTTTCCATGGTGGCAGGAGAAACATTAAAACAAACAGTTCAATTCACTGTAGTTGAGTGACTTGTTAAGCCATGATTATGAGGGCACCTCAGCAGCCACCTCTTTTCTTCCAAAACCAAGAAATTGTTTACCCTACATGAAAGCCTTGATGCCACCAACCACTGAAGAACAAGTGTGGCATCTCCATTTAAAAATGCTCTTTTCTACAAACTCAACAGTACCTACTAGCAGTGAGTGCCAGCAAAATATCAAAGTCTGACAGCTCTGACATGCACAGACTTTTAACATCATCAGCTGAAACATGTACTTTCTCAACTAGACCACACACTGATGAACTGAACCACGGGCAAACAGCAATCCATATCAGAAATCTTCGTTTAATACTGCACTTCCCTCCTTCTCTCATTCTGGAATGCCCACATCCTCACTTCAGTGAGGTGAGCATTCTTTTATAGATATCCAGACCACATATTCAATTAGCTGGTTAGCCAGAGCTATGCTAGTTCCTAAGTCATGAGCGTCTGTCATTAGCATCTCTGCTTTACAATGGTGCGTGCAGAAAACTATCAAGACTATGATAAACCTTACAGGTATAAAAACCAGAAGCATCACAAGACAGAAGCAAAACAAATCGCTTTCTTATAAAATGGAAAGAGACATTTCTGCAGAAATACATATTTCATTTGGGTTCTGAGTTCAGTGCTTCAGAAGACCATAAAGTCGTTTCCAACCTAGCTCTGCAATTCTGGAGAGGTGTAAGGACAACCACAGCCATATTTATTGGGACTGGAAACGAGCAAAAGGAAATGGAGCAATAACTGGATACTAAACACATACAAATGTTCTATGAGTAAAACTGAAGAGCTGGGGATATTTTTCTTCTTTTGAAAAAATAAAAAGATTTATAGAGAAGTTGTCTATAACCACTTTCTAACTCTTCTGGACACAGTTGGCAGAAGAGAGTGGGTGTCACGATGAAGAAACCAGAGCCACTCCAGTGACAAAGGGGACTGACATGGGGTTCCACATCACCAGATGCACAGTTTCTATCACATAAATGGAGCAAAACTAGTTTTTGGGCTTCTGTTATCTTCTTGCTTTAGATGTGCTCATAAGGCCTTTTCTCTCATTGACAGACTGCTAGGAAAAAGAACTCCCTTCCAGAGAAGCTTGAGACACTGGTGAAGAAACACTCCCCGGGTTCTGTAAGACGCTAAGCCTATTACTCAGCAACCATGGAAAGAACTCAGTCTCAGGTCCTGCTGCTGAAATAATGCTGTGAGCAAAACGATGTCATTTAATTGGGCCGGCCACACAGTGTTTTTTTTTTGTTCTGAGCCTTAGAGAAGGAGTAATGCTAACATCACAGCCCAGCAAGAATTCAAACAACTGTCTTCCTCCTTTTGCACCTCAAGAAAACCTCAAGGGGCCAAAGTCCATGGGCACATGAGGTCAACCAATGCACTGCCACTCAGATCAGCAGCTGATTTGATTCATACCCTAGAAACTCCACAGGGAGGGCAGGGACAAGTGGGGACTGATTAGGGGTATATTTAGCAAGAGAGAAGGACACAGAGGTGTGAAGTAACCTTTCCCTTGTGCTCCATATCCACGGGAATGCTGTGTCTGTTTGGCATACCACACTTCAAAACATGTTGTGGACAGACAGGATCCACTCCAGAGGAAGTCCATGATAACATCAGTCTGGAAACCACACTGCATGTGAGCGTGGATGGAACGAAGGGGTAAGTTCAGCCCAGAGAAGACAGGCAGGACTCAGCTCTGTAGTTACATAGAGCAAGATGGCAGGGACAGCCTCTGCACTCATGCTCCCTTTAATCAGGGCAGCTAAAGGTGCACCTAGATCACAGCAAGTGAAATTTAGGTTGAACATCAGACAGATTTTGTAGCTGCAAGAATAATGAAGTATCAAATGAACTGCCCGGGGAGATGTCTGTGCTTTCAGAACAGGTTAGGCTTACAGGTGGAGCTGATTCTGCTCTGGGGTAGGAGAAGAAACAGGATTGAGCTTGTAAGATCGGTCTGAGACTTATCACGCAGTCTGGAGGAAGCACTGAGGAAGGTGAGCAGCTTCAATCCTGCCTTTCTTCTACAACAGAAAAGGGTCCAACTATGTTTTTAGAACATAGCTCTTTTCACCAGCCCCATATCTGCTGTTGCGTGTCCAAGCTCCTCCTTTCCACTACCTCCAGAGCACAGACATCAGTTTTAGGCCCTTCCACACTCTGCACATAGTCACTGTTCCCACTGCTCAGTTTCTCCTTACCTTGAAACACAGCTACTCCAACACTGCTCCAAAGGCTGAGATGCATCAGCTCACTTCTGAGACCCCAACAGTTTACACAGCCCATACAACTAGTGGCAGCTTGCTTGGCTTTCCCATTTATTGCTTCCATTTCAGATTGGGGGAAACCTTGTGTGCATGACTGTTGAAACATCTGTCTGCTGAAATTAGCTGACAAATATGCAGCCTATCCTGCACGATGCTGCTCAGATAGATATCAGCCCATCAACACCATCAGGGCTACCTACTGTCCTACCACCAACACTCCCACCACAATCAGGTCAAATGCCACACAGTTTTTCTTTTTTTAAAATAAAAAATAAAAATAAAAGGGATTGGGAAGCAGATGTTTCTTTGCCTGGGAGACAAGAGCTGGAGCGCAGAGCTTTGCCCAAGGGCAGCTTCCTCTTTGCTAAGTGAGTTGCATTATTATCAGTTGGTGGTTTGCAGCATTTCTGTTCCTGCTCTGGAAGTTGCCCTTCCTCAGCACTCTGTGGTTGGGCTGTGTGCGTTGCCTGATAACAGCCTCTGAGACAGCTGCTACAGGAGCAGGAAGAAGCACACGAACAAAATGGGTGTGTGTTTTCAACAGCTGCTTTCTGGAGCAGAATGTATAGCAAATACCCTGTACCCAGCTAGAGACTTTCTGTCCCCAGAAGACTTGGAAACTTGTTTTGAAGCTAGCTTTACTGATGGATTACCAATGACCAAACAAAAATCTGCCAGTCCCACCAAATCATTCTGCTGCTTCTGCTCTTGTTTCTTCTTGAAATTTCAGATCTGGGAATCCTAATCCTCTAGGAAAAAAAATAAATTGGCCCTGCTAATAGGTGCATAAACATATATTACCTTTAAGGCAGATAATGCGCTCTCCAGACAAAGAAAGCACTTGGATTTACAAGCAGGAAGCCTGCAAGACAGGTTTTCCTTTAACCCACTACCTGATAAGTGGAGAGCTTCACCACTGCTGTCAGAGCTCCCTACAGCAAGGGCTATAAAGAACCGGGATTTGGCAACAGCTTTGTCATCTGCAAGACTACCTCTTTGATCCTCCTTAGCCTCTGTAAGGACGCCAACATCTCTGCAAAACAGAGCAGAGCTGCTGCATAAGGGCAATCTCTTTCTCACTTCCTTTTTGACTACACTGGATTTTTCTTTTTTTTTTTCTTGGTGGCATTTCATAAACCTCCTGCTTCAATCACTACCTCTGCATATCTCCTGGACTACATGAAAACAAAGGATGCAGGTAAACAGCAACATTCCATTTCCATTGTGCATGCACCAGAGCAGACACTGGTTGCTCCATGCCCCATCACAGGTATTTCCTCTTATTGCTCGCTGTATTTTCAGTACTATATAATGTTGCTCAACAGCTGAAAAAAATAAGCAATCCTTGTTACCTTATGCTTCTCTAAACAGTTTTTAAAAGGAAAAGCCATGTCCAAACTACTGAGCTATACTTATCTGGAGAACACGAAATCAAAGCTTCCCAACATGAGACCTTACAGTTAACATCCACCACGTAATTAGCCCTTTCTTTAAGGACATGTGTTTTTAAGTGGGAGCATCTTTGGAACTTCTGAATAGGTATTTTTAGCTTCAAAAACAGTTTGGCCACACAAAGAGATGCCTTTGTTCTGTGTTGGTATAGCAGCCAGCACAAGAGGTTCTGGGACACAACCAGAGCTCCCTCCTGTAACTGCCACAGGATTTGTCCTCAAACAAACCAAACTCTTTTGTTGTTATTGACTTGTGTGGGAAAGCATCCCTTAGTTGATAGCACATTTTATGTGACTCTGAGTATTCCTTTCTTAGGGACAAATGAAGCCTCTTTGCCTAGCCTAAAAGATGTCAATTAGAGAAGACGCAGCATTAGGCTCCCTTGCACTCAATGCCAGTGGTAGTTCTGTATTTCAGGGTGAAAGTTGGCCACATATTCTTTAACAGAAATTGAGTG
The DNA here is from genome assembly GCF_016699485.2 of Gallus gallus. NCBI lineage: Eukaryota > Metazoa > Chordata > Aves > Galliformes > Phasianidae > Gallus > Gallus gallus. Next base: position 44,427,076 of record NC_052535.1, on the reverse strand, counting down.
AGAGCAAGTTACTTACAGAATTCATTGTAAACATATCACAAATTACTTGTCCCAAGTCTAGAAGTTATTGCTTTGCATGTGACCTTAACCACCAGGTTTCCCATTGCTACCTGTGTTTATTTTTTACTTCTTTTACTCATTATATAGATAAGGGGAACATAAAGCAGCCCCACAGCATTATACTCCCGGTTGAAGTAACAGCAGGAGGTGCAGTGGAAGCTCTGGCACACAACACAGTCTATAGCTGGATAGAAATGCCATCAACTGGACTGCAGCGTGCACAT